>NC_079372.1:11235000-11542500 GCF_021018895.1 Seriola aureovittata | reverse complement strand
TTAGCACCAGAATCGTGTGTGTAGAAAATGTATAGACAATATAACTTGAGAGTTACAGTAACTATAAATAATGTGGCTTTATTTGTGGTATCTAATTCACTATTTCAAAAGTCCAAGCTCAGGTTTATTATTAATTCCAAAAATGATTCATTAAAATTTACTTTCTATCTTCTATTATGTGGCTCAGAAATCCCAGTAGGAAACAGATTTCCCATTCTCTTGTAATGTGCAAATATTCATTACTGTGTTAACAACATTCCCTGCAGGTAAAGCGCAATTATTCCGGTCATCACTTTAGTTTGGTCTCAAAATCAGGTAACAAGTTTAAATGCTACAACTCATCCTAACGTAAATCCAAATAAGCTTTATTCCGTTCAAGTCATTTGGGACATTTTTCAAAGCATTACAGCACCTGTGATTTATGCTTTTTTTTTAATTTTGTGGGGTAAGTATTAGATACTAAGATATTAACTTGATAATAAGCTAAGCATTTTACTTCTGCTTACTCTCGTTCGTGAGTTGGAAAAACGATCGTCTTCACACTTGTATTTCTCTCACCGTTCATGGGTTCAGTCTCCAGTGACATTCAGGTGCTTTTGAATGCTGCAATTCCCTGACGTACAGAGTTACAGCATTTATGGTCAAGATACATATTCATTAAGCTGGACTTATCTCACATAGAGAATACGTTGATTTTGATAATCTTGCATCGGCGAGGACTTCTATTCTTCTGGAGTTTAAAAAATGACTGTATTTTCATGGTAACCCAGAGAGACAGAATAGGGTCTGTGCAGTATTTATAAGCATAAAATATTTCGCTTAAGTGATTGCATCCTACAGACTGATGTTTGATATCCAAAAGAATCCATTAAAGCATTTGTTATAGATGTAATGCGTAAAAAATTGGGATGCTTTGCATACATATTTTATCAAAGTAAGCAAGCAGGTGCAGGTGGAGAAAAAGCAATCCGTTTTCCTCTGTGACATTAAATCAGCAATGCAGGCAGTTTTATTGAAACATTTGATAAGTAATGGTGAAGGTAAATAAGGTTACACTTAAAAGATTCAGCAGTGTTTCATTTTTGTTTGGCCATTGACTCAGCATCTCTGGTTGCACTATCTATTCAAGCTATGATTGGAATATTTCTTTAAGCTTCTGGAGAAGGTCAGAAAAGTAATTAACCTTGTTCTGTGTGCATCAACAGAGGGGCTGAGACAAGAGTGCTCTCTCTCTCTCTCTCTCTCTCTCTCTCTCTCTCTCCCCCCCTCTCTCTCTCCAATACACACACACACACACACTGTAAGGTTGTACTTCTTCTTGTACAGATGAATGAAAAAGTGATTAGACATTTGGAATCCAATGTTTTTTCACTGAGTTAAATGAACGGAACTAAAGGTGACATTAATACGTTGTCTATTGTTCACATGAGTTTACCCCTTTAAAGACAGACAGACTGACAGACAGACAGACAGACAGACAGACAGACAGACAGACACTGACATTTATATAATAGCACTGTAATCACAGGAAGCAGGAGTGGACTCCGTTTTGCTCTCACTTCTTGTTGGCTGGCCTGTCCGTCTCTTTCTTCTTCATCCCACCTTTTACCCGGCATCTGTCGGTTCAACTTTACTCCTCCCTCTCGTGCTCCTTCACTCTCCAGAGTTGGACAGTTTCAATTTAAGAAATCTACACAGGTGTTGAGAGGGCTTTAATGGCTATGGTATTTCTCCCCAGTCAGCTGAGTTGGCCGCCTGGAGACTTTTTCACGTAGGCTGAGTGATTTCTTGCTGCGCACTTTAATGCTACAGTCCCTCCTCCGACTTTCCCCTCACTTTCCCACTTGTGTTTTTACAAATAGGCTTGTTACATCACATATTGCTCCCCTAGACTTACGGAGCAGGCTATTTATTCTTGGATCAAACTGCTAATCTGAACAAATGCTTCTGTCGTGGTCTCGTGTTTCAGTCTGCTCACTCATCCTTTCATTCAGTCAGCGCAGTCGTTTGTGCATACATGTTGGTAATTCTTCCACTCCCGCCTGCCTGCCTTTCTCACCAGTAGAATCACCTGACCTGCACCCCCTCACCCCCACCCCCAAACTCACCTGCTCATTGGTTCCCTATTCCTTCATTAGCTCGCTAGTATATATACGGTTTACACTTGCTCTCTGCCAGGTTTTTGTTCCATGTGCTTTAGCTTTCCAGCGCTCTGGTCTTTGCCTGCCTGTTTTGATCTTGATCGTGTTTTGGACCATGCCTGTGGTTTTTTTTTTTTTTTTTTTTTTTTTGTATTTTGCCTCAGCCCAACCCTTTGTACATTGTTTGCCTGCTTGGGTTTTTGTATCCTTTTTTTTTTTTTTTGAAGTAAAGACTCTCTTCTTTTACATCTGCCTCCTGAGTCGTGCTCTTGGGTCCCTTTTCTGAGAACCGTGACAGTTTCACAGATTTTTCACTTTCCATTTCCCAGCTTAATTTACTTTACTTTGTGTGGATCTTTAAAGTGAGACCTGGGGTTGCAACACAGTCAGTTTCATTAGATTTCTCTTTAAGGCAAGGTGTTGGTGTGTGTGTGTGGGTAGGAGGAGCTGAAGGTTTGGACAAAAGAATATAGAACTAACAGTCCTTTCAAAATAAAAGAAAGCCTGAGGCTGTGCGTTTTTTTTCTTTCTCATAGGTAGCTCAGTGTGGTATTTTCACTTCCACAAACAGCCAGCTTGTTTATAATGCATGTATCGTACTGCCATCACATAACGCTTTTGATCACAGAAGATGGATATTCACTTTCACGCATCATTTAACCAGAAGATGACAACCACGGCCAGCAACGTCAGATGCAACAAATGCCTAAACAAACCTCCAGATGCGGGGACAGTCGCTCAACCAACAAAAAGCATGAATTTAAGAAAAAAAAGTGTATTCAGAACCTTTCCATACAGTTTCCTTTGTTACAACATCCTTATTCATTAAACTCATCACTCTTTTCATTTTATTTTTGGTGTCTCTCTATATCAATGGAGAACCAATGAAAATATAATGGGTTGTCAGAACACGGCTGCACAAAATACACGCATTTATTGCTCTCAGTCATTTGAAGAGGTATTTCTAATGAGGTTTGAATGTTTGACAAGAGGAAAAGAGTGCCCACATGATTCTTAATAAATGGTGGTTTCATCTGTTGAATCACTCTTTGACTATATCTCTGTACTCTATGTCATTACAAGTATGTTCAATAAAATATTACATAGAGCAAGAAGGTCTTGAAAAAAACAAAGAAACATTTAAATGGCATAGCCTCACATAATTGTCCTGGCATTTTTCTAGGTTTATGGTTAAATGGGATTTCCAATAAAAAGACTTGAAATACAACAAAACCAAGAGATATTTGCCATGAAAAAACACATCTAGCCTTTCAGAAAAATAACAGCAGAAACCACAGCATCGGTTGTTTGTTCAAATGGACTTCACAGAAAGAGCCCTGATCCATTCTTAGAAGAAAAGCAGAAAGCAGTGTGACATTTTGAAATGCCTTAGGGAGGAAGTCAGGGCGGAAGGATGGGTGAAAAAACTGTCTAACTTTGGCACTGGAGACAGAGATTTGCTTTCTGACCCCTAACAGCAGTCAATGTTGGTTACATTAACCCATGACCTAATATAATTAGCTGCTTTTACTTGAATAAATTTAAAAAATAAAAAAATAAAAAAAATCTGCTGGTGTATGTTCATGTACGTGCAGAAATTCTCATATACATTATCAAATGTAAAAATAATATGAACTGTTCTGTTATTTAGGAGTTGACTTGTCGCTTTTAGCCCGAAAATCAGACTGAACTTTCATTTTGTTTCACTTACAGGTGCCCTGTGAGGTGTTACTGGCTCTATGGAGATATGTTTTAATGAGTGTGTTGTCTGCAATGCACAGACGAGCGGGAGCACAAGCACTCGGACATTGGATACACCTGCCACCTGTTTTCGAGCCAAGAGAAAACTGCAAGCAAGAAATATGAAAGTCCATAATTTAAATATTCCAAGCAAATTGGCCGAGGAAGGAACTGCGTCCAGCGCACTTGCTAGACCTCAAAGATATACACTGTGTATTGTTGTCCCTGTAGATATCTATTTGGTTCAAGGGAAATAAACAGGGGGCCTTTAATGTTCAGCCCTGACATTGCTTTCATGTTGGCCAATGTGTGTTTGGGGTAGGGGGTTATTTTTATTTTTTATCAGTTGTGAGTATCCGTCCCTTCAGTGTCAGTTTTAGTCGACATGGAAGCTGCAGCATCGGTTGCTAAGAGCAGTTAACGTTTTCTTCAACAATTGTTACTGGTTGTTACCCCTGTAAATTTGAACTATAACAATTCACAGTTGCTGCCAACACCAGACTTATTTGAATCGCAGAAAAAATTCTGAGATTCAGCAATTCAGAGATCTGAAATTTACCAATGTGACTTTTCCTGACTTGTCGTGTTCAGCTCATGTGACTATAGATATGCAGATTGGCTGTAAGAGAAAAGAAGGTTGATTGTATTTCACCTGTGATGGACAGGCATGATGGACAGGCATGCTCCCTTCCTCATTAAGCCTTACGTTTTTTACTCCTCTGATTAAACTGTGTTTGGTACCTGGATGAGAAAAGGTCATCACAGGATGTAACCTGTCTGTCCCAGTGGCATTTTTTTTTTTTCTTGGGCCTCCGTTTAATTATTAGTTCCCATCATGTCTACAGAATAATGCTGACACTAGCTGTCTTAATGAAGAACCTGCATCTTCAGCTGTCAGAGGATATTAGACTTACTTGACCTCTCCAGAGTTACCTGCCCACACAAATCATCATTCAGCCCTCAGCCACAGCAAAGGATTCCTCCTGTACCTTTACAAGAATACTACTGTGAGGACTGCGTTCAGGATACCTCACCTCAATCAAAGAATCATTTGGCATTTAAAAGTTTACTTCACCAGAATGACAGCACCATGAAACACACACCAAAAAAACTATTTTAAGGAAGCTGCTTTTCCCAACTTTGTGTTGCCTCATCAGTAAATCTCAGCTTTAAAATGAGTTTTGGGGATGCACCACAAAGATTAAAACAAGTGCCATCAAAGGTAGCAGACCAGCTGTGGCTGAGAGGAGATCTTTCATCACACACTAACAACAGATACCCAGCCCAATTATACGACATCAGTCAAGATGAGAATCATGACTTCAATCACCACCTTTGAAACATGATCAGAAATGCAGCGCATGTTAGGATCAACAAACACCAAAGACTTAGCCTTCTCAGAGGGACACGGGCCGAGGTGCATTAAATGCAAAAAGTTCATCAAAATTGTTTTACTGGAACTTACCAGGTGTTTGCACTGCTTGAAATGCATTCATGATTAATACAAACCTCAGAAGCGCTCTCTGCTCTCTCCCTGCTTTTTTCAGCATTTTTGCCATTCAGGAAATTATTTTCTAATGACTTTAGTACATAATTTATATACAGCATCTGTTGTTGTGCAGGGCAAATCACTGATTTTCTTGCCAAAGGAATCTTTGACTATGACATAAACACTGTAGAGTTTCCCTTTTTTCTGTGCCTTTTGAATGGGACACACTTGAAATATACTCTGACATCCATGGCAATTAAATTAACTGCTAAAATACCCGTTTTTGCACTCCAGTGGTAGTCAGAAAAAACCCCTTTAACATAAACGGGACATGAAAGGGCTTTCTAAAACCTTTCAGCACTATTTCTCTCACACAGTTTCTAACAGGAGCGCCCTAGTTTCAGCTGCATTTTTGAATAATGAATGCTTCATGACACAGTACTTGGGCATCAATCCAAAAAACAAATCTATTTGCCAAAGCAAATCTAGAATTAATAATGACTGGAAAAAGAATTATTGCTGATTTAAAGCATTCATATTCATTTTCGACAGTAACATCCATCAGTTGTGAGTCTTTCCATTAAGTCTTTTGAGCAAACACCAGAACCCATTTAACAACAATGTAGGTCTAAGTCTGGGCAGGGAAAAAAAATCTTGATCAAAGTTTCTCCACACACACACACACACACACACACACACACACACACACACACACACACACACACAATGCAGCTTGAACCTAGTGATAGATGTGAGTCAAATTTTACCTTATTGAAGAATAATCTAGACAGGTTCTGAAAGGTTTGTTTTGCCACAGGCAGTTTAATATCACTCCAATCATGTTCTATAAATAGTTTAAATGTAGACTGACTCCGTCCCACAAAATGAATCAACATTTGTGTGAGCATGGGAGACAGAAGGGAAGCAAGAGACAGGAGGAGACAAACAGAGAGACAGCGAATGAGACAGAAAGGCACTACAGAATTACCCACAGTGAGATGTGGCACAGATGGCGGGGAGGGTAGGTAATAGGGGGGCCGCCATCCTGTGTTCCCCAGACACATAACTCAAATGCACCATTATTACATTGACACAATGACTGCTTCACAGACATCTCCATATCTGGCCTGCATTCTTATGCTGCTGTATAAAAAAAAAACGGGAGACATAACACATGGAAAATAACCACGCACTAAACAGTGAAATAAATTCCATCCACTGTGAGTGCGAATTTTAATATTGACAGTTTTATTAACTCCAGAGGTAGACCGGCTGAAGTCGGGAAATGATAAAACACCTCATTAATTTCAGTGCCATCTCTCGAAATTTTCAAACAAGAGTAAATTTGAGAGATAGATGCAGAGTTCCATAAGCTTCCTCATTGATTGATTACAAATTAATGCCGGGATGGCGGCATCTTTAATTTGAACATGACTTCTTTTTTTTCCCTCCTACAGTAGTCCTCTGTGGTTAAGCAGCCATGTCTGTTGCCATGCCAAGGTCTTCTGCAACCCCTGGGGCGTTGTTGCTGAGACCTTCTAGCTGGTGAGTTGAGGCAGTCCAGCTGGAAATGCTCAAAGTGCTGAGACTCTGTGCAGGGTCGGGACTCCTCAGTCCCTCTGGGCGAGAAGACCAGACAGCTGAACTCTGACTGCCGGGGCCAGACACAACATTAACTACACCCATTCTAGCATACATGGCATTGTGACATTGTGCTCACTCATTGATCAGCAATAATTTTAAAGTTCACTCAGAATTGGCTGTGTATTAGGTTTTGAAGCTTTCAAGCAAACAAGGTCAAGATAATATTGTTTTTCTGATAAGAGGCAACAGTAGCATTCACCAATAAACATGTTATGTGTTTACAATTATGCTGCTCATTACTTGAACATGCGTGGGTGTAAGTTAAAATACCTATCCGGGTGCGTGTGCGTTTGCATGTGTGTGTATGTGTGTGTGGGGATTGAATGCAGGTGCTTGTGCATGCGAATGGTAGCTCATCCCACATTTAATTTACAGCTTGAGTTAAAAGGACAACAACAACCTTCGACAAATGCAGTAAAGAATAGAGCAACAAGAAATCTAATTAAATCATGTACCATGCATAGATATAGCGTGAGAATGGAGAAAAGTGCGAGGCTCCTCAGCGGCTGTAATTTGAAGTGCAATGCCCAGGGAGTCGTTTCAATCATGCACAGTGGCTTCTTTCAGGGTCACTTAGGCATCCTAGATTAATTGAGCTGAGATGGGCAGATGAGGAGGTGGGACTGAGCAAGAAGGAGGAGGCAGAAGATAAAATAGGCCTTGGACTGAGGCGTAGCTTTTCTTGCCGGTGAGCAGAGAGGGAATCGGCCCGTGTCCTGACCCCCTCGACCCCGCTGCATGACAAGACACAGCACCACACTGTGCTGTGCTGTGCTGCAACGAGCTGTAAAAGAGAAAACACAGAAAACGCATGGCCTCTCCTTCTCCACAGCTGGAGCCAGTAATCCGACAGCCATGTCTGTAAATCACATCTCCACGCCCATTCTTCACACTGCAAGGAGAGGAACACACTTTTCTCTCGCTGATTTTATCCTTAATTTCATCACAGGGAAGCAGGATAAAAAGCCTGGCTAACAGACTTTAAGCGCTATATTTTTAGTAGAATAGCCTTAATGTTAAATGGTTTTCCATGCAGATGGAAAATGGAGCATCATTCATATAATCCTCTTAAGGCTCTCAATATCACTTGTGAAGCACTGATCTGAACAGAAACATTCTCAGTCTAAATCTCTGTCTATCAGGAGGAATCAGGCATTGTGTGTTTTAAATAGCAGTCTAAGGTCAAATGGACTGGGACCTAAAAAAGCAAAATCTCCTCATTGCTTTAAATTATTTCTGTACCTGGTATCTGTGACAGCAGATATTGGCAAAACAGGAATAAATGGCAATATAATAGAGAACAAGAATTCATCACAAGTTTGATTGCATATCAGTGGAAAACAATCATGTTGTTTCAATTCCAGTGTTTTTCGTGTTTTGTTTGGAGGACTAAAATTGGCTGCAGAGATACAATGAGATTCAGTGAAAAAAGAAAGAGTGGCAAACAGAAGAGAGATGGACTGCAAATAAGAACCATTCCAGGGACGCAGAGGGGTGTCTTTTATACAAAGAGCACTCTAGCTGAACAGAGGGGTGTTTTGAGGCAGAGGGAGCGCACATGTTGCCAGCTCAGGCTCAACAGAAAAGTGTTACCAGGTGAGGAACTATGAGCTGTGTACAGTGACTGCACCAGATAAACACACAGGTATGTGAGAGGTTGAAAGGATTTGTCATAAAGATGGGCTACCTGGAGAACAGAGACTAGGTGAAAGCAATTCAGTTGGACCTGTATACACACACACACACACACACACACACACACACACTTGCACACAATGCACGCTCACCCATACACATGAATCAATACATACATAATGGACACACATACAAATTTTAGGTTTTGCAGTCCATCAAGTGGTCAGAGTGCCTGCATTGGCTTGTTGTTTTGGTCTTTAATCTTCATCTACCTACAAGGCAAGTGGAGGCACATCAATTCTTCCCTGTAGTGTCACCATCATCCAAATCTCTGCAGCCTCAAGGGATAAAAGGTTTGATGTGACATTACAACAGTCTCTGGTCTTTGCTTGCCTTCTCTCACTCATTCAGACCGGCTGTAGCACTTTTCATGTTTGTACAGTTTTAAAACAGAGGACACAGTTTAGTTTAGACTCATTTTGTTTAACTGTCTGGTTCATTTTTACCACATGCTATTTGAATGTACACAGTTTCTATGAAGCCCTTCAAGCCTATTTCTCTGAAATTATATGGACATTCTACAAATTTGTGTTGCTAGACACATTTTGAAAGAAGAGCCTTGACTATGTACAGTGGCAGATTGTTTCCCCCACTAATAGAGGTGCTACCTTGTAGTACTGCAAGCTGTAAAGAGGTTATTAGAGTGGAGCAGACTTGCATGGCAAAGGAATCTGACACTGTGGGTTTGCATCCTGATTTTCTCTGTGTGGTTAGATTAAGGCAACAGAAGTACTTAAATTAAAGGGATATGCCAGTGATTTGCAGTTACATAAAGTTGGGGGACTCAGAAGAGACACATTAAAAAACAAAGATCAAAATTGAAGCAGTAGAAGCCAAGATATCCTGACCAGAAAGAATGACAGCTTCTGTACTGAATGTTTTTACCTAAGTACTGCACTTTAAGTACTTACTTGAGTATTTTAATTTCATGCTCCTTTATACTTATAATTTTTACACCACTCCAATTATTTGACAACTTCAGTAACCATTGCTACTTGCAGATTAATTACATACAAAACATGTGACAAACTTGTGCATTGCTAACTCCCAACAAAATAAGATAATTTGAATTAACTCCATCTTGATCAACTACAGCAGTAAAATGCTATTTACACATTAATCCGTAACTAATACTAATCAAATAATGTATAGTGTAACACTCATTTATCTACGTTATAAGTTGATTTGCTTTTTATACTTTTGAGCAAGTTTTGTGAATAATACTTTTACCTGAGGAATATTTCCAACGCAGGACTCACTAAAACTGGAAGTACATCAGTTTTAAATAAATTGATATGTAAAAACATAAGTAAGGAATTCAAACGGTAATTGAGTTCCAAGTGCAAAAGTAAACAGGTCATTTGAGGTTACAAATAAGAGGCTGAAATAACACAAGAAGCATGCGCCTTTACTTTCAACTCGTTTTTCATTGGTTACTGTCAGTGGCAGGTCAGCTGTTGTCATTGGCAGCAGGTGAAGAGAGAGCGCGTGTTAACACGCAGAGAGCGAAATAAGCAAGGAATGATTTCAAGACTCAACACACGTTTCCTCTTCTTAACTTCACTAACTGCTGCCTGTTTGTATTTCTGTGCAAGAGCGAAGTCTGAGAAATAATGGAAATGCGTAGCTAGCTGTTGGCCGCTGACCTAGAGCGAGCAATTATGCTAATTGTTTAGCCATATGCAGCTAACCAAGTGCGTTGTTAGCATCGGCTAACGCTAGTTTCTTGACGTTAGCTTGAAACCATTAAGTAAACCTCTGATGAATGTGAGCTGAGACCCGACGCTGGATTGGGGTCAGACCGACCCCATGACGACCATGTAAACTGTGCTGGTCCTGAGTTGAAGACATCCGTTGGACCTATCAGGTGTTACAAAGTCAGACAGCGCCATTGGTGACCGGAAAAGCCACTGGAGCCGCTTTCTTCATCTCCAACCCGTCTCTACAGGACCACAACACAACTGTAAGTCAAACTCTCTCTAACTTTATTCTGTTCTAGTTCAGAGCAAGGTCGTCGACATTTTGGTGCTGTGCATAGACACCCAGCGGCGCCCCTGAGGGGATGTATCTTTTAATTATAATAGTTTATGCAAACTACGAATTTTATAAGTTTGTAATGTGTCACGTCATCAATATTGAATAATTTACAGGCGTCCTAGTTCCTGTTATACGTTATCCTGAACCATATAAAGGTTATGATATGGAACATTATTCATGTCCCTGTCTGAGTCCAGCATCATTGAAGTAATTGAATATCTGTGCAGGAGTGTCTTTCATGCATCCACCTCCCTGGACTCTATCATTTCTGTACAGTATAGGTGTGATACTCACTTTTGGGTGGCCTGACCCCAATTTATAATCCTTTACCCATCATTATACTCTGAATTTACAGTTCACGTTTTAGGCCTGCACTGAAAAATAATGAAGTAATATTTTCACTGTTGTATAGTATAGGTACAGATGAGGCTCTACTCAACCTCAGCATTACCAAAATACTGAGACTTTTCATCCTGATCCCTCTGTGTGGTTAGGTCTAGGCAACAAAGATAGTTAAATTAAAGGGGTATGTCAGTGATTTGAAGTTGCATGAAGTTGGGGGACTCAGAAGAGACACAAGCCAGGTGGCAATACGTTTCCTTTAATATGTTTTAGCTGTTGCTAATATAACAGAATTTCTAGGAGACAAGGTTGAATTGTCTGGTTCATTTCTACCACTTTGCTGTACAAAAGTACAGTTTCTGTCGGTTCTTCAGGTTGTTGTGTTTTCTGTCAAGTATTTGTAGTATCAAAGCAGAGAAATGATGACACATTAATGAAACCTGAAAAAATCAAAATGTAGCATAAAAATATCAGCTGTATTTAACTTCTCAGAGTCTCGCTTTTTGTCTGTCCACCCTATCTGTCTTTGCTAATTTACTGTGGGCAACATCAATCTCTGTCAGTCTCTAACAGTTTGTCTGTGTCTGTGCATGTCAGTTTTAATCAGTCTCACTCGGTCTAGTAGAGCATATCATCCTTACAATGTGGTACAGCGATCCCCAGATACTGGATAGACTCAGCCAGCTTCGGCCCTCCATAGGCTCAGAGGAAACTTGAGTATATCTCCGAAGTTACATTTGGGAGGGATGTTCCTTGTATAGGTGTGCTGTAGGTAACTTCCAAGAACTCATACCCAAAGGCATATGTGGGTGTCACATTTTTTAGAAGCTGCTCTCCCAGGATGTAATCTGCCTTCGAGGTAACAAAAATAATCATAGAGGACTGTTGCAGTTTGTGTTGTTGTGATCCCCCCCCCCCCCCCCCCCCCTTCCTTCCCCTCTTCCCCCTCTAGTAAACAGGCCCGGACTCAAGCTACACTAAGCTTCATGGCTGCCAACTAGCCTGGGGTGGGGGGGGACGAGGAACATATTGCTCTCCCTGCCTAACACTTCCAGGATTAAACATTAATTCAAGGGGCTCTGAAACTTTAATATCTGAGCATGTGTGAGTGAATTATATGAATTCATCTCATACTTGTCTTGTAGGCTGGATGATAAAACAATTGATTTCTCAGATATTCGCTTAATTACATAGTATGGAAAAGTTATGTGGCCATATTGTTGAAAAACAGTGGGACAGAGAGCTTGCTGTTTGTTTGGTTAATTAACCAATTAAAAATGGAGTTTAAGAGGACTAACTACTCTCGATTTAAAGACATCCAGGGTAGATTTTAAAATTAAATTATCAATCGGTACATGTTTAATTCTGACACAGTTTGAGAGAGACTTCACAAAACGGGGTGAACTAAATCATATCTAAATAACCTGTCAAACACACTGGTGATTACTTCTTTCACCAGATATGCCTAACAGCACCAGAGGCACATACTGTTATGTCTTCATGTGTTTTTCAGCTTTGTTGCATAATTCTTTAGCCTCCTCTCAGTCAATAATTACTAAACCATTATTTGATTATCATTAAAAGGACAAGAGACTTTTGTTGTCAATTTTAAACAGCTTTGAGCAAACCAGTGCTCCGGTTGAAATGTGCGTTTACATGTTTTATGCACAATACAGTAAATTGACTAAGTATTTGACTATGACAGAATATATTGCTGGGCATCTTTGACTTTTTAAATTTTTCAGTTAATGTGAATGATTTAGTCTCAGCTATTGCCTCTGGTAGTGGTGCAGTGTTATTACGTACTTTTACTTAAGTACAGCACTTACAGTGCATTCAGAAAGTATTTAGACCCCATCACTTTATTCACATTTTTTATGTTGCAGCGTTATGCTGATTTTGTTAGCATAATTAATTTTTTTCCTCATCATTCTACACTCAATAGCCCATAATGACAAAGCAAAAACAGAGATTAAGAAATTTCTGCAAAAAATGATATATCACATTGACATAAGTATTCAGACCCCTTACTCAGTACTTAGTTGAAGCACCTTTGGCAGCGATTACAGCCTTGAGTCTTCTCGAGTATGATGCGACAAGCTCTGCACATCTGGATTTGGGGTTGGACCAGGTTTTCATTAAAGATATCTCTGTGCTTTGCTCTCTTCAGCTTTCCCTCAGAGGTGCCTGGTTTCCGCTAGACATGATGCTTAGAATTGAGGCCAAACAGTTCACTCTTGCTTTCATCAGACCAGAGAATCTTGTTTCTCACAGTCTGAAAGTCCTTCGGGTTCTTTTTTGCAAACTTTCTCTGAGGAGAGGCTTCAGTCTGGCCACTGTACCATGAAGCCCAGCTCAGTGGAGTTCTGCAGTGATGATTGTCTTTCTGGTCTCACCTCTCAAATTCAGTTTTATGTAATTAACAAACATAAAATTATGATTTTCTCCTGTTAAAAATACTTGATATGATATTGACATAAATGTCAGTTGTGAATTCATTACTAACTACAATAAATGTTGAAAGAATCCCCACAATGAAAACACACAAATATACATCTACAGAAATACTTGTAACCACAGTAATCAGTGTGAAGATTCTGTGGAGGACTTGTGAAACCCACATGGCAGCCAGGCACTGATTCTACTCATTTTTTGCCATTTATGAGCAATTAATATATTGGTGTTTGTTTTTATAACAATGCAAAACTATGAGAAAACCACAAATAATTCTTTTAGTTGTCAAGTTCGAAAAAAAAGTGACCTGATTCCCTAAATGAGTCCATGAGCGGATCAACAGTAAGCTTTATTGCACATGAGTTTTTCTTCCACTTGGAGTATGTGTGGTAAACCATTGCTGCATGTTTCACTCTCTTTCCCTGTCTGTGTCTGTCTGTGGTCAGTCCTCTGTTCGTTTCTGCTACACTGGTGGAGAGTTAAATAACAGGACTGGAGGGGAGTTGACAGCAGGGGAATTATGCTATCAGTCGACAAGATGGCAAAAACACTCAGGGGCTGAGTTCCACACTTGCACAGCTACAAAAAAAGAGGAATCAGTCCAGAGCTGCATTATTGGTGTGAGGCTGCGGTTGTTCCTGCTACTCTGATTAGGCCTTGATTTTCAGATGTTGGTTTTACCCTTGCTGAGGTAGGGACAGTGGAAGAGGTGAATGAGGAAAAGGACAGTTGGCATTTTTTGACTTCCTGGTAGAAATGGTAAATCTTCCAGTATTTACTTGGTCAGGTCAGAAGAAAATGGTGGAATGTTGTTCTTGTTTTTGTGTTTTTGACTCTGTTTTTGTCAATTTCCTCTCTCACCCTGTATAAGTGCTATAAACCAGCTGGGCTGCTGTGCCATTCTTCACCCTTTATTATCAGTCTCTTTTAAGGCGGTTCATTGACATTTGTTAACAGGATGGTCTCTGTGGGGAGGACAGTTTAAAACATAGTGAAGATGCAAAACAGCTGCTCATTAAGCTGAAAAGTTCCCTAAAATGTATTTTTACAGTCACATCTTGTTTTGAATTTTTTGTAATGCTAACAGCATGGCTTCAGTGATGGCAGCATTGGGCTGTTGGTCAGTCAGCCCACCACTTTAGTCCAAACTGAACTATCTCAACACCTACTTGATGGATTACACCATGAAGTTGACTTTGTGGGTTTGAGTAAAATGTCTCAACAACAGTCTAATGGATAGCTGTGAAACTTGATACATACATTTATCTTTCCCTTAAGATGAGTTGTAGAAACTTTGCTGATCCCCTGACTTGTTCTCTAGCACCATCATCAGGTATATATTCTATTTGTCCATTACTTTGGTTTATGACATGGTGAAAAAGAAAAATAATGAGCAAATGTGAAAAAAATAGATGTAAAAAGTGAAACCACCCTCAACAATCAAACTTTATACCTAAATCAAAAATCTCTAATTCCCTGGAGTCATTTAAAAAGATGGACTAAACTGGTTTAGCTGAACTTGCTGTTGATTGCTCCAAGATGATGAAATGAGAGGAGGCAATGGAAAGTATGTAATGAATGCCCAACCTATTCAATCAGATTATGTAATGATATGAATATAGACAGCGCCCTGTACAATGCGTCTAACGCTGCAGCGAATATGCAATCGCATCAAAACAGTTTTTCTTAGATGATGACTTTCCTACTGAGGGTGGCATTTAAAAACCTGCACTACATTCTGTTGATGACAGTCTTAAGGACATGCATTTGCTGTGTTTACTAGGCAGAGTGCAAACAGAATATTTCTTTGACTCCAATACAGCCACTCACTTTCTCCTTCCTTCATTCTTTCTTTCTGAAAAGATGACACTGCCGCATAAACATCTCTAAATAATGAAACTGTGCTCTCAGGGTCAAACGCCTCTTTAGCTCAACCTATTTCCTGCCAAACAGTCAATACAATGTTGGAGTGAAGAGGGAGAGTCTGGGTATGGAGAAAACTCCCTCTTTATCCCTGAGGTTTTAACGTAGCCGTCCCTGCAGTGGAGTGACCGAGCCGGAGAAACAGTAGATCTGTCAGGTCCCTCTGTGCCGTAGCCTTGGAGCCTCATAATTCTTTTTGCCTCCTTAATCTTTATTGCATGCTTTGGCTCTCACCTGCAACAGCCCCCCCCCCCCACACCCCCTTCCTTTCCTCTGCCTGCCCAATCCTTTCACAAGTGTTTTTTTTCTCTGCCTTAACTGCATAAATGCTTACACAGAAGAATGACAACTTTGGGGGATGGTGGCTTTAACTGTAACATTCCTGCATTTACTTTCCTTGTCTCTTACGTGATATGATTGCAAATGTTTTACTTGCATCTATCATTTGTTTATGTGTGTGTATCTGTGTGTGAATCTCTCTGTATGTATTGTCTGGTCCTGTGGGGAATAAGGATGATCAGTCTCTAGAGAATCTTCACATCTCATGCAGAGCTCCCCATGGACTCTGCAGCCCTCTCAGCATATCATCTGTGGACAGTTAAGACATCTCAAAGTACAAAAAAATGCTGACTTTTCTTATTGAGTTTTGACATTGTTCCACAGCTGTTAGTGTTATCCCCACTGACTTTAGTTATTCTCCATTGAATTCACTGATCAAACACTGAATTTTATATACACATATTAGTGCGTCATTTCCAACAAGTCCTTGAACCTAAACAACCATATAGGTCACTTGCCTTCAGATATATCCCATACAGGTGTACCAGCAGCAGATGTACTGGACCTTCGTCGGCGTGGTAACAATAATGCGGCAGGTGTACTGGACCTTTTGTTGTCATAGTAAAAAGAATACGACCTATAGGAGCATAAAATTTACCATAATGATAACAATCTGAGCATCCACACTGATATAGCGGCAGACACAACATTGATATAGCACTTGATTTAGCCTGTATTCATCATTATTGTTATTAATAAGAATATGAGTGATAATGGGTGCGCCTCGGTGGCTCACCTGTTAGAGCGTGTACCATTAGGAATCGGTCCTTACCGCAGTGGCCTGGGTTCAAATCCAACCCATGGCCCTTTGCTGCGTGTAATCCGCTCTCTCTCTCACCCCCAACTGTCCTGTCGCTCTTTGTCACTGCTACTCTATTAAAGGCATAAAAAGCCCAAGAATATAACGTAAATAAAAAAAAAAAAAAAAAGAAGTGCTGTGTGTGTTTCAGCACCACGAAAGCGAGGAAAGACATAGAGAGAGGGAGGGCTGTTTATTTCAATAAGTACACTTTATTGCTGATAGGAAATCTGTTCAAAGACCATGTGTGGGACAAATACACTTTGTATTCCTGAGTGCTAATTATTATATTTTCAGAACGTGAGGTGTTGAACATGATGCACTGTAAATTTGGATGTGAATGGCTGTCAATGCTTCTATCGCTTATCAAATTGCTCTGAAAGTGATCGATATAATTCGCCACTGTTGTCATTATAATTGTGGGGTGTGGAAGGCCCCTAAGGTTATGAAACCGTCAGGGCTTAATCAGGTTTAGGTAGAAAAACTACTTGGTTAGATTTATGAAAAGATTGTAGTTTGGGTTAAAATCAGTACTTCTGTAAGGTTAGAGGACCTTTGCTGCCGTGGTTACAATAATAAATATACTGTTAAGGTGTGGAACAGTCATGGAGAACCGAGACACCACTGAACATTTTTGAAACAGGAAATGAACAGCGGGAAATGAACAGCTTTGTCACTCTTTATACTATGTCACCTGAATTCCTTCTTTACTCCCATCATAATTACTATAGCTGCTCGAGTTTGCCTAACAACAAAACATAACTAATGGTCGTTTAAGTTGCACAGATGCCACATGGGGTTGTTTTTACAGGGAGAACAGTCATGTAAATGCATAATATTTAAATGAAATAGCAGCTGGCAGTTGTAGGTGAAAAGTTGATGAAAAAAAATGATAAAGCCTATTTTAGTCAATAAAAGAGTGAACATGCCTGAAAAAGACAGGCTAGCTGTTACTTTATAGAAGAACAGCAGCTTTGGACCAAAGCAATGCATCTTAAAGTTAATTCAGCATTTAGACAACAAATGAATCTGAGGTAGAGTTCAGAATTCAGCCCCTGCTTCCTCAGCTTGTATTAGCAGTCAACACACAAGGTCACGCAGCGCTCCAGAGAGTCCGGATTATCATGCAAAAACACCCAGGAGTCTGCCTCCCACACTCCATTAAAACATCAACCCCAAGGTGTTGAATACAGCAGGAAACACAGGAAATGAGAGGCACTCTCCCCACTGCCTGTGGCTCTCCACATGGGTTCAAACATGTATCCATTAAGGTCACTGAACAGTGAGGCAGGGGTCTTTGCACCTGGTTTCCCTAGTTTTGTAGTAAATCTAAGTGGGAATGTAAAGACATTTTTCTTTGTGGCAATATCAAGCAATCTCCTCTGTGCAGACTTCTGATGAGTTGTTATTTTACGCATTTTTTTATTTTATGTCAGTTTTTTTTCTTGTCCTGCTGGTAACATAAATAGTTTCTTTGAACTTCTCATTTATGTTTCTTCTATTTGGTTACAAAGAACATAATGCCAAACCAGCAGACACACAAAATTAGATATTAATATAACGCACGCACGCACGCACGCACGCACGCACGCACGCACGCACGCACGCACGCACGCACGCACGCAAGACTGTGTTTATGCACACAAGTGTGTTTTCCAGTTCATATAAATAATGTGAGAAGTAAGTACATGACAGCGCTCTGATGTCCTGAGGTGGAAACTGGTGTGATTTAATTTCAAACAGCATTTAAATATATTACAAAAATTATTATTTCATCCAGACTTTTTCCTGGCAACACTTCAGAATAACTAAATGAGAACATTTGGTCTTTTTTTCAGGCTTTTGACAAACAACTTTTTTTCAGTACACCTTTTTGTTTTATTTATTTTTTTCCTTTTTAGAGACAGATGAAAACTGCTTTGCAAATCTGTGTTAAGCTAACATGACAGTCACCTCATTATTAGATGTTTTTTTCCCTGTAAAAATGATTGTGAAATTAATTTTGGAGGTAACCTTGCCACAACAAATGTGTACATCTGGGTTTGGAGTGCAATGCAGTTTCTTGTATTTCATATTTGTGGGGTTGGTGTACTGTTAGAGGGTCTCACCATGCACCTCCTTTGCCTGTCCCTTGGCCACATTGGGAAAATGTGGGTGCATAATACAAGTAAAATGTCACCATGATAAATCTAATCTTTCCGGGGAACCCTTAGTGGCTGCGTACCTGTGTACTTGCATTAATAACCAGATCTATCAAAGGGGAGTTTTCAGTTGCATTAGTGTTTGGGGAGTAATTGCTGTCAGCGGGTCTGGTCATAAATCTGACACCTCAATCATAGACGCTCCATAAATCACACTTAAAAAGTTCACTTGTGATGTACACTTTCCTCTTGCCCTCACTGCTGACTGAAAACTGCTGCAGGAGAGAACTTAGTAAACAGTTTGTCTCTCATTTTTCAAAATCCTGTAGGCTGACTTCCAGGTACCACTTCTCTTGTGGGTGAGTTCAAATTGAATGAAATTAAGCAGTAAGCAGGCTATTCTTTTTGCAGATGCCTCCCTATGGGCTCAAGCAGATAATCAAAATCCCACCTTGGGTGTTCACTTTCATACCTGTAAGGAAACTCCTCCCCTCATTTTCATGGCTCTGTTTATTAGCAACTGTAGTGAACACTCTGACTGAGTATTGTGTTGTGAGTGTTGTATCAGACTGTTTGAGTAATTGAGGAGACAAGCCCACGATATATATCAACTGGTGAAAATATTCCCAGTCTGGAGGGTCCTCTCTTCTCTGGTGAGGCAGGCAAAAGGGACAATCCTTTGGATGACAAGGGGCCAGATGTGTAACCAATCCCCTCACATGAACTGGTAATTTATAAAAGAAGTTGCAGTGAGAATGTTAACACTTTACACATAGACCAGGTGTACACACAGTTTTCGAGCCAGCTGGAGGTGGAATGATAAGGAAGAGATTAAATATAAGATGAGAGACACAATCTCATAGCACAACAATGCGTGTTTAGGTGCTTTGCCAATTTCACAGATAGTGTTATTGTTGTGTTATGAAATATGTGTGATAAAAAGCTTGTTCATAAGCTGTTCATCCGCGATGAACTCTCTAAAGTAGCCAACTTTGTAATGTCTGTTCCAAGTCCATATGAGCACTATCAATTAATCATCTGTCTGACATTTAATAATGTTGACTGAGATATCGCAGTGATGATGATTTACCGATAAGTGTGATAAATTTGTGGTATGGGCGCTGACAATAGCTTCAGCCATGCATTACGCTCATGCGTAATGATAGCTCTTCCGATGCTGTTGGGGAAACTCTGCTGATGTGACGCAATCGGTAAAACGGCATTTTTCTGTTCTTCTCCTTGATAGGACTAATGAGTGGTGAAGCTGGCACATGTATCAATATTCAAACAGATGTTTAATGGTGTCTATACATCCATTTGCGTCCACACGTTTGCATATTAGTCTTTGTGCATACACACAGTTTTAATCTACACATATTATCAAGCATTTTCCCCAATGTGTGATGAATGAACTTGGGGCAGTGGTTTAATGGAGTCAAAGCCTTTTGAGGAAAGCCATTATCTCATGAAGCCAGATAGTCACTTTATGACAAGAATATGTCTATCGAGTATTTGATATTGTGTTTGTTGATTGGTGGCAATATCTGCTGCTGATGACCCATTGGCCTTCAATCCAAGTGTTTTACAACATTTTTGATTCACTGCTCTGCTTTAAGCACCACATGTAAAAGGCTTTGAATTGATGTATTAGTTGCAGTCTCGCCCAGAACCTACCATAGTTCTTGTAGAGGAGTACAGTAGCACTGTGCTTTTGCACACACTCTGTGATTCTTTAAGCTATGCACACTGCTGAGTAATGGGCCTGTAGCAAAAGAAAAGAATCCAGGCAGAATAATCCACAAGACACCATGTATTTATTTTGAGCTACTAGCCATAGAGTATTAGGCCTACTGTTTTCATGAATGCATGGGTGTAAGAAAGAGATATTTCCACAGAAGTGCAGTAGATATTCATTGTAAATGAGAATGCCCAGCCCCTGTTGGTGATTTGCCTTTGTGACTTTCCAGCATTCTTTCTTTGATATCAGTTCTTTGACTTTTGTTGTGCACTATTTCCAAATCACTCAGCATATTCCACTTGTGTAGTCTGCAAAGTTTTATACACCTGCTGATGCGTCCAGTCCACATAAACAAAAAACACTTTGGAACACTAGGAATAACACTGTCTGACAAAATGATTTAGCAGGATGTGGTTCAGTGTATATAACAGATGCAGTTTTGCTGGTCAGGGGGCACCAGAAACATTTTTGAAATACAGCAGTAATAAAGGCACTATGGTGAGAGAAAGGTCACATTGTTTCAAAATTCAAAAGTTGTTTTAGTTAATCTCAGGCACAGTCTGTAAGGCTCCATTCTGCATTGTCAGATGCAAGTTTCAAGTTTCATATTATAAGATGAACTTTGTTAACCTCAAGTGGCCCAGTTGTGAGCTGACCAATAACATTAGCTAGCATTCAAAGATGCATGTCAACAACTATGCATGATAACATGCTAATGTTGAGCATGTAAGATTTGGCATGTTAACATACAGTACATACTAACATTTTGTTCTACGTTTAACTAACGTTAGCATGCAGGCTATGTTATCATTAATCTTAAAGTATAGCCTGGGGCACAAAATATTATAGGTCATGAAGTGAAGTTACCTCTTTGTGGCATTCACTGAAAATTTAAGGGATTACTGAATCCTCGGAATTTATCCTCTGGAGACCATGATCATGTCCAAATTGCACAATACTCAACATCCTGAAGTGTTCAACAGATGGACTGAGTGACTGACGCTGCTATCACCACAGGCATGGCAGTAGTCAGGGTAAAAATGTAAACAGGTTTTATCTATCACAAATAAATAACACTGTTGACAGCTTTGCTTGTTGAGCTGTTTCTCAGTTACTCACAACAGTGTACCTGCTCGTGATTTTTACAAAACATGCATTACCTGATTGTCTCCTCTATTCAGAATACTGTAAGTACAAGCAGAGCTCTTGCAGCTGATTAAGGTTAAATGTGGGCCAGACAAGTGTCTCTGTTCCTCCAGATGTGTTATTCTTCCTTCATTGTTAGACCTCTGAAGCGAGAGATGGATGGAGCCTGTCTGCCTGCAGGTAATCTGATTATGGGACCATTAATAAAACATCATTCATTAAGAGCCTGTATCAATCCTCTGTCAACATCAAGTGGTTCACTCATCAAAGAATGACAGAGAGAGGTGGGGGAGAGAGAGACTAAGACAGGAGACTGCTGTTATGGCACAGTATTGCTGTGTCCTGGTTGTATATTTTACAGAATCACAGTTTCTATTGATCATTTTTGTCTTGATGTGCCTATACACACTTGGAGACTGTTAAAAAAAATGTATATCACTGATTTTAGCTCCTTTCTAGACTGGGTAATGAAACTGTATGTTAATTAAGTTAACTCCATTTGACTATTTTATTTTACTGTTTTGTAACAAAAGCTTTTTTTTTATGCATTATTACTTTCCACCTCTCCATTCCCCCTTATCCTTCCATCTCTTTCTTCACCCTTCTTGTGAATGCTTTTCCTGCGGTGGAGTGACAATAGCCGCCCAGCCTCTGTATCCCACAGGGCCTTCATTATGACTGACTGTTATTATGTAAAGCACTTAAAATGCCTAATTATGCTCTCTGCCTGGCTCTATTTTAGTTTCTAAGTGCTGCAGTTTTCTGACTGATGGTCCTTAGGGACTTTTCACTCTGTGTTTGAAATATTTTTTCTCATATCCTCTCTTCACTTAACAGTGTATCTTCAGACACAAACACCTTTTATCAGAACTGCCGGCAGTATGGTGTCAGTGAAAGCGCATGGCTTGGACTCCTGAGGTGGAAATAATTTGCCAGTGGAAATCACGGTGATGATAATTTTGTTGGAAATTTTCATATGTAAATTTCAATAAGGAAACTTTTAAGTCGGGGAATACATGATTGCAAAACTCATTTGAAATTCCTGAAAATGTATTTGAAAATGTATTTAAATTTCTTGAAGTAAAATGATTCCTCAGTGGGCAGATGATTCAAAGCAAGTGCTTACATAATTAAAATGTAGCCAGGGGTTAGAAAAATAATTTATACTCAACATTTCAGGAAAATCGAAGCTGTTTTCATTGTGATTCATGGTTAGTGACAACATAATGGAATCTGAACAGAGACAGTTATATTGTGTGTATGGCATTTCCTCTGCAGAGAGAAATTTAATTGAATCTACCCCTATGTTTCCACTGATTGCACTGTAGCCCCCTTTTCAACCTGAACTATTTCTATTCAACTCCACTTGCACACTGCACTAAGCTTTGTGTGTGTGTGTGTGTGTGTGTGTGTGTGTGTGTGTCTGTGTGTGTGTCTGTGTGTGTGTGTGTTTGTGGACCAATGTGGGTGTGCACAAATGATGGAGAGAAAGTAGAAAAGACTGAGTGTGATTTTGTGTGTTGGCATTGTAGGTGGAATTTGTGGTGTGTGTGTGTGTGTGTGTGTGTGTGTGTGTGTGTGTGTGTGTGTGTGATGGATTTGTGTCTGATTGTCTCAGAAAATTACCATAAACAGAACAGAACAAATCCCTAATTGTTTTGGCTCTATATTTACAGCAGAAATGCCTGCAGCATATTGCAGTGTCTCCTGAAACTCCACGGATTGCTTATGATGCTTCTCTCTCCAGAGAGCCAATTCATAACCAGGTCAACCCTAGGTTACAGTCAGGTCAGAGCTGAAAAGACAGCAATACATCATTTTCTATATATAAAGCTGAGGGATTGTCTCACAGGTGACTGGGCACAAAGATTATTTGACCATCACTAAGCTCCTGACCATCTTGTCTGCACTGCGTTCATCCAAATAAAACCTCCTATGGGTGAAACTCTCTGCTGGGCCCTTGTCTGCTACAGCAGCCTGAGCAGATGGTTGACTATTGACATGCAAGGAAGCCTGTCTAATGCAGCCCTGTACTGCAGTGTTACCAGCAACAGGGGAAAAGGGTTGATGGGGTTTAAAGTGAATTAGCTTTATGTTTCGTTAGTGTGTATTGCTGTCCTGCGAGTCAACACTCTGGGTGTTCTGATGAAGGTGGGGATAGTACAGACAAGATAGTGGGAAGCTGGAAATACTTGTTAAACAACTTTTTGCTACTTTAAAGTCATAATAATTTCAAACTCCATTTTTATAGTATGCATAATCCGTCTACGTTTCTGTCTGCAGTAGCCAGTCATGATGTCTTGACATTGTGTAATTATCTCTATATTGTAGTTTTCATTGCCACTGGCTGAGTGCACTTTTCTTGCTCCTCTTCTAGTTTCTCTATCCACTATTTTAGTTCTTTAAAACTACATCTATTGCATCAGTTTTAAGTTTCGAACTGAAATAATTTGACAATTGACAGAAAATTAAACTGCCATGGTAACTGTAGTATTTGGGTTTTGGATTGTTGGTCGGATAAAACAAGGAATCTGAAGACGCTCTCTTGGCTTCTGACATATTATGATTGTTTTTCACTGTTTCTTGACATTTTAAAGATAAAGCAATTAATCTACTAATTGAGAAAATAATTAGCAGATTAATCAGCAATAAACATCATTAGTAGCAGCTATGGCTGAACAATATGCAAAAAAAATCATATTGTGATTATTTTGGCAGATATTGCGATATGAGTCATGGTTTCAGTTGGAATGGTCACTTTTGCATTTCATTTTCACCGTAAAAAATACAACAATGATGATGTGATTTTTGTTGGGTCTTGTACAAAACAAGCATGTTCCTTTTACATCTGGAGAATGATTTATAGGTCGGGGCACCTTTGTAGCACCACAATGCTTAATTTATGGTATATTGTGACACATTGTACCTTTATCAAAAGAATTGCAGCTGTTGTGATTTGGATATTGCACTTGGCAAATTGTGATTGTGAGAATATTTTGATTAATTGTTCAGCTCTAGTCGTGATATAGTTAGGTTACTGCTAATGCAAACCTATAATTTCCTACTGCTGCTTAACATAAAAACAATCCATCAACAACCACACATGGTCCCTTGATGAACAGATGTGATCCTGGAAATTTTCTGTCATTTGTGTATTAGGTTTTGATAAAAAAAAAAAAAAAGAAAGTACGGTAAGTATTTTCAAATTAAAAGCATATCATTATTTCCATATTTTCAAAGTCAAACCTACTTTATGCTCTTGACAGTAATTTCAAACATGATGTAAAGAGCTGATCCTAAGGTTTGCTATTGGGCTGATCTGGGCATATTTTAATTGAACGTTATCAGTTAAAATAAAGCCGTTTTAAAATCTGATCCTTTCATTAGTGCTCTCTGCTGTGTTTTGTCCAACCCGTCTCTCCCTCTTTAAGACAGCCAGGCTCTACAGTGCAGCATCACGCTGCATAACCTAGTGAAAAATTGTGTATTTGTGTGTGGATGTGAAATATTATTTGGACACAGTGGTGAGTAACTCTGAGTTCATACACTGAGGCTGGAAAAATACACAGACGCACCAAGCAAATGTTACTTACATTTACAGGACAACGCGCTAATTGCTGGGGTCATGAAGAATTTGGGACTTATTAGGGTCAGCCAAGAAAAGGTGAAAAAATAAGTGCATTATTTGCATACCCTGGCTGCCCAAATTTAATCCATGGCTCCTGCTCGGGAGACTAAGACATACTAACTAAATAGACCCCTCTTGGCATTTTATGCCTATACACCAGCGACAGCTGTGGCCAGAGGCATTATGTTTTTTCGGCTTGTCCGCCTGTCCGATATATGACGCTAAATCAGGAACGCCTGAAGCCGAAATTCTTAAAATTTGGCACAACCGTTCAACTGGACTCAAGGATGAACTGATAAGAATTCGGGGATCTAAGGTCAAGGTCACTGTGTCCTCACAATTTTTGGCCATAACACAAAAATTAATTAGCTGATTTTGACAAAATGATGATGTGATTTCATTTTATAAATAGGTCTTTATTTATAGGTCAACTTCGCAGTGACAACACGATGTTCTGCAATTATTCAACACTGTGACTCATGAACAGAAGGTGAGATTTTGACCATAATTCACATTTGGTCAGATACTGAATTGGGGACTAGTCTTGGGTGCCCAGCTTGATACAGTGGGGATTTTATAGGTATTCTCTGCTGCCAGGTTGAAGATGTGTGGAAATCATCCATATTTTCACTACTTATATAATGTGAGTCTGGACAGACATGGATGTGAAATGCCAATTGACTGGTTGACGTAGGCATACATCTGTGAGGCGGTAATTCTAGTTTGGATATGAGATGATGGTAGATGCAGTTAGGCTGGAGAATAATGTGTACAGCTGCTCACTGTCGGAGAAAATCAGCCGGTTTGTTCACTCTTTCTCTGCTGAAAGCTTCTCCGTCCATCTTACCCCAGCAAGCCTTATCAGGTAATTAACGTCATGAATAGAGGTTTAATGACCCTCGCATCAACCTTGTTTTAAAGGAAGTAGAATTAAAGATGGTATCTGGGTATGTAATAATGCAGGAGGAGGCGGGGTAGCAAGGATGGTAAGTCTGAGCATCAATGTCATTGTTCTGCTGATCAGGCACTGAGAGTCCTGCTCATGCATTATGAGAGCCCCTAAAGGCAAGCAAAGCTTCCCAACACCTACCGACTTGTCTGTCTGGTCTCTACAGCAGCGGAGGACAGTTCACACTCAATAATTTGTCTGTGAACTGGCATGAACATGCTCGAGTTACAATTTGTATGGAGGCAGGGAAGTGAAAAACAAAATTACAGATTAGGAAACTAGAAAAAAGATGACAATATTTCAACTAAAAGGGCACTAGAAGAGCGCAGACCTCAGCAAAGGCCAGTGTCAAACAACATACACTAGACAAGAAAAAAAAAAAATCTAATTCATAGTAAATGATCTGGATCTGTCCCCATAAATTTAATGGGTTCTTCTCTGGCTGCTGCGCCATCACTCCACCAAGGTTGGTGCAAATCAGTTCAGTACTTTTTGATGTATCCTGCTGACAAATAATAAACAGTCACACTTGAAAATATAACCTCCTCGGCAGAGGTGATAAATAAAATGCAGAAACCAGAAATTACAAAACCTAATTACATCTCACTGAAATCTGTTCTTGGCCTTGGTGTAGGCAAATCACATCCGAACCTCATTCGATACAAACAAGCCTAAAACAACTTCAGGTTTTGTCAGTTGAACATGATCACAGCAAGGGCATTGGCAACTTTTGTTTTTTGTATTTGGTTGGTTCCTGACACAGACGTGCACTGCAATTGGAGAGAGGGTGGAAGGTGGAAAATTGTCATATAGTATATGATATCCACACCCTCTATGTGATGTATTTAGAGTTAAACTGAGATTCACCCACAAAAGAAGAAATGTGAAGGGGTGTAAAGACCATTAACACTCTTCCTACTGAGTTTAGGTCTGAAGGCAGTAATTATGTCACAACTGTATGAATTGCAGTGCAGTGGTGAAATCAGGCTATTTATCTAATCCAGACACAGAAAGGAAATTTGTCCTAATGGCACAGTATGTTTGTTTTTAATTGAAGTGGATATTATAGTTAAAGCATCAGGGAGTTAAAGATCATAAAATTGCAATTAGAAATAATGATGTTAAATCTTCAGTAGCCAGAAACAAACATGATATAAGCTCTACCAGATTTGACTTAGAAAAGTAATGGATATGATTCCCATAAGGAAAAGAAGCATAGATGAGTTTTTATGTTGAAACCCCAAATGAATGAAAAATGTTGTTTCCCTTGTTGCCTTAAAAACTGTACACAGATTTATCTCATGTGCAGTTTATAGAGATGGTCAGTGGTCACTGTTGTTGATTTAAAACACCTGTCACACTCTGTTTGTGAAACCACTGCACAGCTAAAGGCATTTTTATACATCTTGATGTCAAAGAAGCCTCAAAATAATAAACATGTATTGCAAAAAATTGAATTTTAATTCAATGCATTGGTCCTAAGAAAAGATACAAAAATAGCAGTGTCATGGCTGAGTCTTGCAGGGGCAGTGCTAGAAAGTTTGGGCTCCCTGACAACAGCTCAACAGTAGCTCTGACACTGTAACTATCTTTAATCCCAGGCACGTTGCAGGGCCTTTGTCAAGCTCTGGACCCTTCACATCATTCAGGGTTTTCCTTCCCAAACTGTGCCCCTGGCAGCCTGCCAGTGGCAAATGCATTAGTGTGTATTCTGTTGATTGTTGACACCAAAATTGCACTATGTTGGTGACTGAATTGGGATTGTTAGTGAAACATCCCCTACAGTGCCTGTCCACCCAGTTCATGATAGGTCACCCAAATTCCATTGTTGCGCAAGCGGGAAAAGCACCTGTTACAAACAACAGTGTCACTTGGGTGATACACAGTCCCATCGTTTACTGCTTAGAAAGAAATAGAGCCCTCAATGTCAGATTTATTGTCAGTGGATCATCTCAAGTCATGTCAACATGATGCTGTTATTGTTTCTTAGCTGCTGTTGTCTAGCTTTTTGTGGTTGCAGTCTTCTCTAGTATGAAGTGTCTGTCATTAATTTCAAATTTAAACATTTACACCTTTAAATGATCAAATTAGAACAGCTACTGAAGCACTCCTTTCACTGGCCTTTGGAAAACTGTTACCTTAAGATAATAATAATTAACAATAATAATTAAGAAAATTACACTTACTAGTAAATTGGCCGGTAAGCCTCACAGAAGTAGCCTCCTCCTTCAGTGGTGTGTGTATTTTATAGGTTTAATGCACATAGTCAGTCTATTTCTTCCGCTTGCCCGTTCAAAATATATGCGCTTGGATTCATACAGTATCCTGTTAACGTCCCCCTTAATTTATATGTAATGCTAAAAGCATGGACTATAGAAGAAAACAAGCGACTCCAACTTGATCAACAAATCGTTTACCCTCTTCCTTCTCTGATTCATCACAATTAGCCGTTATTGACAAATCAGGTTTGCACTGGGGCTACTGTGGACAACACATATGTTTCACAGTTGGATATCACAGCTGCCCACTTTCCCAAAATTAGAGCTGATTTTGTGGGCTGCTGTTTTGCTCATAGCTCCCAATGTGAATTAAGGATGTTAAGGATCTGTGAATTCCTGGAAATAAACATGCTGACATTTGCAGTAATGCCTCACACCTACAAATTTTACCACCTTGTTCATCTGCTAGTCTTTATGCTTGTCAGATGTGCAGACACACACACACACACACACACACACACACACACACACACACACACACACACACACACACACACACACACACACACACACTACAGCTGTGTTCGACTTAAAGTTAAGTTGTATGAAGGCTTGTGATATTGACTGGGTCCTGTTTTATTTGACAGCTATCGCATCTCTCTTCAATCTACGCTGATCTACCCCCCCCCCCCCCCCCCACACACACACACACAGCCTGCTTTATCTCCTTTGCATTACTCAGAGGTAATTTACAATGCCTGTAGCATGATGATTCCTTAGTATACCTCCCCAGTGATCATCAAACAAGTCTCCAGCCGTGGCCTCTGACCGCTGCCTGTACCACCTCCCTGTCATCCTCCTCACACCAACCACAAAGCAGAGAGGAAGGAAGATTGTATATATAGAAAGGGAGAAAAGGAGTGATCAAAAGGAACAGAGGGAGAGAGTTATCGGTTCGATTGAACGATGTTTTTTTTTCTCCAGTGGCACAGGAGAGATTTCATTGAAAGGCTGTTGCAGTGTATCGATCGGCCCTCAGGGATGGAAACTGTGAAGCCAAGAATGGTGTGTGAGAGAGAGACAGAGAGAAAGAGAGAGAGAGATAGAGAGAGAGGTAGAAGGATTCATGCAGTGCGAGGAACACAGAGGCAGAATAGCATTCAGTTGTGATACAGGAGAATAAGAGTGAGAGAAAGAACAGTGAGGAACAAAAGGAGATCTAGCACTCACAAAATGTAGCTGATGTTCAATATGGCACAGTTTTTTTTTTTTTTTCTCTGCTGGTCAACCACCTCAATAGCCATGAGCTGTGCTGTGTAAGGGAGGAAAGAATCACAGTGGACAGAGAAGCCGATTGGTCAGCTTGGCTAATGCTGTATACAACTTGAGCATTTCTGATGAGAAGAGATCACACAAAAAATGAATCCATGATAGAGGAACCTGTAGGTGTATTCGTTCTTGCCTATGCAGAAGGTTTGGTACATTGCACATGAAAATGTTCATTTGTTGGTCATCTTTACACCAATTTTTAAAATCTAGTTTTATAAACAAAAATGCTTCATTCAAGGCTCATCGGTGAAGCATCTAAATACCATCATACAACAAATTTGCAGCCAGATAATTTCTTTCCAAAGGAATCACTAAATTGGGATTCATTTATAAGATTAAGTAATTTTTTTTTTTGATGTACATATTTGTGGGTTTGACTGATGGATTAGCAGAGGTACTGAGCCCTGTCACATTGCATTGCTCAGCTTTGTCCTGCAATGAGACTTTATACAGCTTGATGTTTTTTGTATCTCATACTGTCACTGAATTGTTAAAGTAAAATGTCTTGTAACTGTTGAATTTTTCAAGAGGGAAAACATTTTCTGCTGGAGTGTACAGAGCTGGGTATTAACCGTGTGTTTTAGTTGGAAAATTAAAATTAGAGAATTCATGGAAAATGAATCCTGCGTTAGATAGTCAACAACTAAACAGTTTTGTGCGTCTGATGAATTTAGACATCTATGTGTAAATCAGATTGTGAGTTACATCTAAACCATAGTCAAAGTTTATCTCTGTCAAGCTGGCGCCAAATGAAGGCAACTGTGTTGCACCATCCAGTTATACTTAACCTTCTCTGTTGGACTATAAACTGGTCCACTCAAGTAGAATGGTTTGCAAACATTCATATGTAGATGCTGTTGCAGTTGAGTTCAACCCTGGCATGTGCACACTGTAAATTGTCTGGGTGCTGCGCTGACCTCGTAGTGTAGTTCCACCTTTTTCTTTTCGCCATGTAACATGTGGGAAAGCAATGTTTGATGGTTGTCAAGAACTTTTCATCCATAAAACACGGTGCACTTCCTTTGGTCCTCAGCAATACACCTGCGAAGTTTGCAGTCTATTGGATGAGTGGTTGTGGAAAAAATCAAAATACAAACACACAGACAGAGATCCCTTCATGTATTTTTAGATGGTGCAAAATGTTTACAGAAGCTCAAAGACCATTTTTGACCGACGAGTGTTACGCCGGGAACACACTGCCTGCGTTGTGTGTGCGTGTGTTCATACCTGCTGAGTGTTTGCTGCGTCGCTGCAACTGCTCCAGCTCTACTTTTCTACATAGTTTTTTCAGGTAATTGGGATGTTGGATTTGTTTTTATTATAAAATAATTTCTTAGTTATTTTTGATAGAAAATGTCACTAAAATGCCAGACAACACATGCAGCTGCTAAAATTGTTAAAGAATATATTTCAATTTTTTCATGTCTGTATCATATTCAGATTCAGCCTACACATAGAAAACTATAGTGGAAGTTGTCAGTTCTATGTAATGTTGCTGGTATGATGTCAATAAGATTATTAACTTTTCTCTGTCTATTTTTGCTGGCAGCATGTCACGTGTGAAACATGAGCAGTTAGCTGGCCAGTATTACCAAGTAGTATAGCGCACTAAGATTCTAGCGCTACACATTTCATGAAGTTGAGCTGATATATTTTGTCACTTTCTTGCGTGACCAGGACTTAATTCATCATAATTTTAGCATGCAATTCACCTTGACAGGCCAAGTCCGTACCATATCACCTTATGTCCACTTCTGGACTGATAGCAGAGGCTCACTGGCTAAATCAGCTAATCAGCACAGGCTTCAGATACTTTCTCAGCAATGATGTCATTATTTGATCTTTTTGTTTAGTTTAGTAAAACAAAGCAGCATTTTAATCATGTTTTTTTGTAGTCTGCTCTGTCGTTATCAGGCAAAGTGGATGAATTGTTTATATTTTATAAGGCATGTGGTGGCCAGGTACCATTTTCTCCCAATTATTTTTATGTCAACTCTGCTAACTTATTCCAGTCAAATCAATTTGTGATAAGTCCTGTGATCAATATTTGATTAACCTAAAATGGAGTTTATAAGTAACAAGGTAGTTCACTTTTTTTCTCCCCAGTAATTTTTGCTGCATGACATAGAGTGGCTGTTGTTCTCCTGATCTCTCCTTAGTAAGTTGCTTTAGCAGCTGCTTCATGATACATCATGCAACTCTGACACTGCTTGAATTTAAAATGGTGAGAAAAGGGAAAAACTGTAAGACCTCTTTATAGTTTTTTGCCATTTGTGTGTATATATTATGCCTGCTTGAACTTGTGTTCAACAGGATCAAGGCTGTTTCTTGTCACTGCAGTCTTTGTGATTTTTATTTATTTTTTTAACCTACTTTCTGCATCAGTATTGTCATGTTATTAACAATGATGGATTGTGTCATAGTGGTTGAATCATCCTAGTGTCACTCTGAAATTGCAGATAGCCGAAATGATCGGGGGTGGTAGAGTACAGACTACATTGCTGTTCACACCAGAAGCGCATTTCTCTCCGCTGGTCAACAAGTGATTATGCTCCTCTGCTGTGTTGTAATAATAGGTAGAATTGATCTTACAAAAAAGATTTCCACCTACTTTATGAACAGTTTCATCATGAGTGAATGATGAATGAAAGGATGCTTTAGGTCTTTTCCTCTTAACTAATTAACAATTTAATTCATTGTGCAACTCAGAGGATACTGGCATGTTACTCAATGTATGATTGAGATTTGGAAGTCAATCAATACACTTTAAATATCAATATGACAACTTTGACCATTTCATTCGTTTTTATCAGCTCTCTACATGACAGACTCTTTAGTGTTGACTGGATCTTCAAACACTTAAAATGTATCTAAATATCAACCGGATTACGTGAACTTTAGATATTTTATCTCATCTGGCCAGAGCCATCGGTGGCTCCAGCAGCTCCACGACGTGGGAGCTGGGGAACGTTACGTTACCTTATAATCACAGCGCAGCTCCTACACACAATTTGAAGCTTCACTACAATAAGCTGATCAGTGTGTGTGTGTGTTCACGCGTGTTGCAATGCGGTCATTTATGTTAAACTGCGGCAGGCAGTTTTAATTTAGTATTAATTTAATACTACAAATCATAAGTTACTATATTAATGGGAAAACCAAGTCAGATATCACGTTGACAATTGTAAAAGCATGAGTAATTGACGATTGTTCCGATGATCGTCGATCACCGATATCATCGTCCATCGGCATGACCCTACAAGTAGTATACCTAAATACAATTTTAGTCTTGTATTAATAATTAACTTGAGTATTTCTATGCTTTAAACTACTACTCCACTCCATTTTAAAGTAAAATGAATTACTTTTTACATAATTTATCTGAGCACTTAAACTACCAGTTAGTTGCTGAGATTTTTCATACAAAAAATATTAGCATCTTATTAAATAAGATGCATTTTTGTAGCTTACACCATCAAACAAAAATGCTTTTCACACATTGATGTATCAGTAATGATAGTTCAATATTATAATATATAAGAAATGAGACACTGAAGGGGGCATTCTGTATAATGAGCACTTTCATTTCTGATGCTTGAAGTACATTTAGCTGATCATACTACTGATAATTTTGTACTAAAGTGTTGAATGGAGAACTTTTCCTTTTGTATTGTGGTATTGCTGCTTTTACTTCAGTAAAAGCTCTAAATACTTTTTCCACCACTTGTTATAAGACATTATGAGGTAAAAGTGCTACTGCCTGAAGTCCATTGATGGGCTGAACAAATGGTCTTAGAAAAGTATCCATAGAGTTACACAAACAGTCAGAGGGGCCATGAGGTACAAAGGCAGTCATAAAGACTGATGCCTATCCAAGACTAACGGACAGAACCACAGGCTCCCTTGAGTACTATACCTGTCAGCCTTACAGAATGTCTAATGAGTCCAACCACTCCTCTGGCTCCCTGAGCCACAGCAGAGGAACCTTGGATCCAGCCAGGGTGAGTGCGTGCACCACGGGACTACATCTGTCCTCCAGGGTCAGATCCAGTTCTGATGGATGACTCCTCAGGGACGAGAGATGGCTCCTTGTCTCCCTTCTTCTTTGTGGTGTATATGTAGGCAAGCAAAAAAACACACATGCACAGAAAGCATACATACGTACAGTTGGACTGTGACCTTGTCCATGACCACACACTTAAATGGCCGTGTTTCTGATGAGCGGTTTCCCATGGGGGAGGGAGGAAGGAAAAAGGGTATAGATGTGATGATGAAATACACCGATTGTCCCCTGATAGATTGGGGACAAGGCCCCTAATCGCTCTTGATGTCATGTGGATGACCTCCTTGGATACAGAGCACAGATTCATCACCTGCAGCTCTCCTCTCATTCACCATCAAGTGGCTCACTGGTCATGATGTACTGTACAGGTGTGCCATAAATAGCACATGTATCTGGTGAAATCCTCCATCAACCACTATTCTTGGGCCTCTGTATCCTGAAGCGGTGATGATGTGGTGACCCCATCGTTACTGTATGAATATCACAAAGCAACAACATTTTATTTATCACAACAGTAGCTTGCCAATAACACAATTTTTGTAAATGCACTTTTGAAGAACAAGGACGGAGTTGTCTGGTTTGTAAGAGATAAAGAAGTAAATAATAAGATTAGATTAGATGAGGGGTGTGTTTGTATAAAGAAAAGAGAAGCAAGTCATCAGTGCTATCTTATCCTTGTTGAGTCATTTATCAAGCTGAATCTGCCCCTGGAGGACTGATGTGATCCCGTGGTACAAGCACTAACACAGAATGGATCCAACATTTTTATCAGACATATTTTTTATCCTTGAAATTACCTGCCGAGACTGCACGCTTCCATTTAGAAATCCATTTACCACAATACAATACGATTTTTGTAATGATTGTACGCTCCAGTTTCACATGGAAAAACTTATATAAAAAGTATTCCAGTACAGTTTTTATGGTTTTGTATCTGGGTACTTCTCTCCTTTTTAATATTGATTTTTTTTTCCACTTTTATTTTGAAGGAAAAATAATTTAGCTTCCATTTCCAAATCTCAGCTGCAGTGCAATGCCGCTATGGCTGATCAGGTCACGCTGCACTTTTCTTTTTTGGAGTTTTTTTATTAAGACCAAGATGTCCTCCAAAAAGTACTGAACTGAAACACACACATACATACAAATGTAAGACACTTGTGTACGTCCAAGTGAGATGCCTCATACAAAAATTAATTAATGCATCTGTGTCTCATGTTGAGTTTGGCCTATAACGAAACAGCCAACAGCTTCCAATATGATGTTTTCTGAACTGTAATAATTCAGACTTTTCATAAACTTCCATGAGCCAGATTCGGTAATGCATGCAATAAATTCCTGCTATAAACATTTTGATCCCTTTGAAAGTGTAGGGGAACTTATAATTCACAGATAACAAAGTGGATTAACTGAGTTTGGGTGGTAAACCCTCCATTACATCCTTTGTTGTTGTGTTTATGCCCCAGTGATCCCATTCCTTCAGAGCTCATCTGTATGCAGCCTGCTGGTGTTGTGCATGGCCAGCTCTGTACTCAGTGTATCTATTGCGATGCTCTGTGTAGCGTGACTGTTGCCTGTGCATCATCTATCAGGGGATAGTATAACCTCGCGTTAAAATCATATTCCACTGAATCAGAATTCAATTCCAGATTCCTCCAAGAAAATATCATAATAATACATCTCTCCTGGATTCCACTTGGGCCACTGTCATAGTGCTTCCTGACTCATTGCCTGCACTGTAATTTCTCAATAACATCTTTGGCAGAGACATGATGAAACATTCAATGAATTTCATTGGCTATGGGGGAGAAAAAAAACCTTGGGAAGGTGTAATTTTAGATGCATGAAATCCAGAGGTGCTTACATACATTGTTCAAGTTGTTATGAATATGAAACACCGCGGCTATATTTCTTATTACTGTATTATTCATACATCAGAGAGATGCCACTGTGTGATGGAAAAAGCAAGCTTAAAAATGAAAGCAATGCAGTGTTACTTTTTTTTCTCCAATGTGTTGCATGTTTGAAATGCTTTCTGATTGTACGGCTGTGTCAGTCTTCATCTTCGACATACTTAAATGTTGAATGGAGGTAATGAGATTGGAGCTGAATAACAATGATGGAATTCCATAATGGATTACTGCACCGTACACAATGCCGTGGTTTCACAGTTTCCCCGATTAGTGGTACAAATTTAACACTTGTTAGGCGTTCTGTAAACGGCACTGAGGGAGATTATTTGTCAGGCGTGTAGGATTCAATCAAGAGTCAGCAGTGTGATGCATACGACTTTCACAGTGCTCTCCACAGTTAGAACTGCTGTTTATCTCCCCATTATGATCTTTGCTCTACAATGACTTATGAATTACAGAGCACACAAATTGTGATTACATGACAAATATGTACTATAAAAAGAGTATTAAGATAAAACATTTACAATGTGTTTCAACCATAAATATTCCCATTGTAATTGGTAATGTAATTATGACATCATTATGTCACTTATTGCAACTCTCCTGTAAATCAATATACTGTTGACAAATACAATTTGAAGAGAATTAAATTCTGTCAGGATAATGTTCACCGGCAATGTCATTTTCCAGCTCTGTTTTTTCATGTTTTTGTAGCACATGATACAGAAGTTGAGGAGAAGTGGATGTGATGATAATGAAAAACTTTGACATTGGAGAACAGGTCTCAGTCGGTTAGCTTAGCTTAGCATAAAGAGTCTCCTGGAGTCTCTCCTGGGTACCTCACAGTAAATCATTGCTTCAGGCCAAGAAACAGTCTTCTAGTCCCCCCCCCCCAACCACCTCCACCATCACTCCCTTTACCCTCATCCCCTCCGTAAAACCACAGCTCATCATTTTTAAACCTTTTTTTTTTGTATGGATGAAACAAACAAGATATAATGTGTTAATTAGGGAAGCTTTCGGGTCATGTTTACTGACATTGTCAGTAAACATTTTTCTGATAGGTTCAATATGTACGTTTTGCTACCTTGCACATCTCTTCGCTAAAATCATTTGTTCCGGAGACAGTCAATGGATTTATCAGACAGTAAAACACTTTCACAACATCGGAATCTGTTCAGACAACTGTAAGAGCTCATTTGAAGTGCTACCTGCTTGTAGATTAGACAGATCACTCAAAACTACATGCTGTTTGACTAAAACTATCAGTGTTTGGTTTATGGTGCTCTAACCTCTGTGCAGCACTGCAGCCAATGTCATTTCTCTGACTTATTCATGTGTGATCTGAAGCATGGCGCCTCTTCGTCAGGATCCATGTCCCATTGACCGCTAAGACTTGAAGTCAGTGGTGCAAGTGTCTGGAGGTCTGTTTGTCTTCATTAACAGTAATGTGTTTTTCCGCTTATTGGCGAGCTGTGTGCTTTGTCCGCGCTTCCTCAGTTTAATCAATATGGTCACATGCATTGACTTGTCAAGAAGTGTTGCATGTTGCAGATTCAAAGAGGTCTGCTGCCCTGTGTATTGATCCAGTGGGTGATATGCTGCTCTACAGCACTGTAGTAAGCTAATATTTTATGAAAATAAAGCATTTCCCTCATGTGGCAGTGAATCTGCATTGAGTATACCAGACCATACATTCCTCTTCTTTTTGGATTGAACACAAAAGAGTTGTAACCTACAGTCTCTGGTTGTTTTACTAATTCCGGCATTAAAAAGTAAATTAAAAGTTAGATTATTCAAAGTAATGTCACACCTGTTGTTTTCAAGATTGTGTTTACATCTGGATCAGGAGTTTATTGAGGTAAGCATTAAAGGATAAGACTGATAAAATCAATTTTTTTTTATTGTTGACAAATCCCTTAAAAAGACCAAAAGCGACAACGTGTTAATCTGTCAGACTTCCCTACCCTGTCTTTGGCTCTCACGCCCAAGCCTGTTTGTGTCTACAAACATAAATATTCTAAATATAAGTCACAAATATATACTTTCATTTTTTTACATGGACACATAATTTCCTGACACTGTTGTACACTATAAGTACTTCATTTTTTGAGGGACTGGTTTTGAATTTGGTATGTGGGTGAGTATTTACAGCAGCAGGATAGTGAATATTGACTCAAGATATAGTACAGTGTCCAGGTTCATTATAATGAAGTAACATGTCAGTGCGACAGTTGTGGCACACTGATGTATTTTCAAAGATTTTTGGAAAACAATGGAGGTTGATGGTGTGGCGGAAATTGCATCACTATAGACTCAGCACTCCAGAAATAACACCCAAAAGACTGATGGGTTGAAGAATAAAAAACATATATTGTACAATATGGAGACAGTACCTTACATGGTTCAGAAATCAGAAGGATGTGCCTCCGCGAAGGGTTAACTTATTTAATTATTTATAGTCTTCTAGCAAAGAGAAAAAACACATTTGGCTCTTTTTAAACTGTTAAGTATTAAAAAGAGTTAAGGTCAATGCCAACATTACCCTTCATGGAAATCTTAAAATACTACAAGCAGCAGGTTACTAGGACAAAATCAGATTTCTTGCAGCCTCTTTTCAGGAATGGGCTGAAAATGTCTGCACAGCCAGTATGTGGCATTTTTAAAACAACACTTACAGAGGCATACATACAAAGAGGCATTCACAAAGTGAACAAATGGGTGACTGAATGATAAACTTTGATGCTCTATGCTATTTTACTGTCATAATGGCATGGAGGAATAAGCTATATCAGCCAGGCTTTGGTCATTTCATGGGATTTGCTGACAATGAAAATTTCACAAGATGTATGCTTTAAGTCTAGATTCAGTATAATACAGAAAATTCCATTTTCTCTTTCCGTTGCTTTGGATTATTGCCATGCATGTTGGTCCTCATGTCCTTAATAAACACGAGTTTTTAATTTTCTTTGTTCACTATCCACAAGCATCATGAGCACATATCAGTATCAAAGCTATTAGCTGCTGTTTGGTTGTTTTGTTAAAATTGTGGCCATATCTCTAAATCTCCTATAGGTCTTCAATGATTTTATGCCTAAAATTGCATTTTATCTTTTTTCCAATTATGACCCTGCAATTTAGGTTTGAAAAAGGGTCCATGTCTTGTAGGAGTGTGCCACCTCTAGTGATCCAAAGCCACTTGCTCTTCAACCTCTTCAGTGGTTGTAATATGTTTCCATCTTAAGAATGAGTGTTGTGAAATTCCAAGTGCTCATATTTTGACCTTTCTCATTTTGATATCCTCTGTGCTCTTCTCTTAAAGAACAGTCGTTCTACGTGCCTTGATACTTTTTTTTTACAAAGCGCAGCACTGCAATGCAGTTTTCCAGCTGATTCCCCATATGTTGTCACAGCAGAGGATATCCAGGTCTGTTTAGCAAGACTAATTGCGGGGTGAAACATTCCTGGTCGCAGTTTTCTGGCACTTGCCTTGCAAAGTAGATAATAGTTTAGGCTTAATATGATGAAATGAATGTTTCATATATTCAGTTTGGCACTACAACACCATTTTGAATGGTAAAACTAGCCATGACTCTTTTGATAAATGTCCTTGGTCTTCATTTATGGCCGCTCTAGAATACGGCCATAGTATAAAGCAAAGTGGAAAAGATTGTTCACAATGCAACGACCCAAAACCAACCTGTACTTAACATCCATGCCCTTTCCCCATCCGAAAAATCTCATGAGAGAATTTTATTTCTGTTGCAGTTGTGGGTCTGTGTTCATGTTTCTGAATCTGAATGTGCAATGTAGGACCGTTAAATGTCGCTTTCTTTCTGTCCCATACAATTCCCACTCACAGTTGAGCTGAGCTGGGGGGTGACTCTGTTGCATTTAACAGTACTGTGACTACCACATATGTACAACACATTTCAGATACCTTAAAACATGATTGAATCATAGATTGTCACTTGCTAAAGTAAGAAATGTAAAAAGAAAAATGCATTTTCATGAGGATATTAAGAAATAACCCTAAACTGTAGAAAAAAGTTTGCTGTTGCTTCACAATTATGCTCTATAATTTTCCTTTTGTCACAAGGAAGTAACCTTCCCAAACCTGTCCTCACTCTTTCACTTACTTCTGCAATGACGCAGTCGAGAGGGACTCTCTGGTTTCCTGCCCAGAGGTGGTGTCGCATGACGTGGTACACAGCGGACTTTGAGGATCCTTGACGGAAACCAAGGGATGGAAACTGACCTTGGTGCCCACAAAGTATGACCTCATCTAATGAATCTTAACAAAACCTGATGTTGGTGGCTGAAAAGCTGATTTAAGTGACTGTTATTCCTACGCTAGCAAAGACAATAGAAAGACTGTGTTAATTTGATTTGGTATATGCAAAATCAATACCAGTGCGAACAAATATGTGTTATATCGTTTGGTGCCTCTAATTGGTCTCCCATTAGTGTGATTATTCTTTTTAAATGGGCCGTCTGTTTTTAGTTGAGAAGATATGTCAAGATAAAATCAATCAAGCCAACTCCAAACATTACTTTAAATTAGGCTTCTCTGTCCCCTTAAAAATATCTGTCAAACAGGAAGAATGCACATGTCAAAGTTAAACCCAGAGCTAACTTAGTTTGCATGTGAAACACAAATAGAGTGGAAAAGTTCCTCTGCTTAGCTACTTTAGCAGGGGCCCTGCTTAAATGCTCAAAGGATGTGAGTCCCTGGGGAATATGTATGTACAAAGTGGAGGTAAATAAATAATAAAGACATGAATGAAGGGCTAAGCAGACAGCTGATGAGGCTGATCATAGGAAGGGGGTGAGACCAGTCCTCTCTGACGCTGTCAGCAGGGTGTGAGGGTTAGTGGTGATTAAAACTGCTTTCCTCTTACCCGTCAGCAAACATGAACATGCACGCACACACACTGCTATCTCTGCAAACTGACTTACAAATAAACAGCTTAAGCCCCTGTGATGTGCAAAACAGATGGATTTTTTTTTTCTTCGCTCAACTCAGATGGACTCATTTGACTAGCTCTGCATTTCTCTGTGTGTTTATATGCTAAAGCTGACGGCTTCCTCTAAGGATATAATACAGCAATAAAAAAATGTATATAGTTTGTCAGTTAGTCAATCAATTAGTCAGGCAATTCGTTGGTTAGTTAATGAGTTGTTTGCCAGGACAAGGCCCTGAACTTTCAGTCACAAAATGCATGATTCAGATGGCACACTTTGAGCCTGTTTAAGCTCTATTCTGTTTTGATATATCAACATGATTGCTAATAATGGCAGTAGGGCTTTGGTCTCTTTATGGCAGTTCACTTAGCCTGGGGGGGGCAAGCATGCTTGGGAGGGCATAACGTCCGACTGATAATGAGGGAATGTGTATAAATCAAGTAACAAGGGAAAGGGTATAGGAAATGAAAGACCTATGTTGATACAAAGGGTCTGTATCTTAAGATTTTTATAAAAATGGAGATACTCCATCAGAGGAGAGAGGAGATTTAGAAAAATTCTTTTTTCTATAGAACAAATTCATTGTAAGGAAATAATGTATCATTATTGTTAATTTTCTTAAAGGCCACAGTGCATGTATGCTTTATGTATAATGTATAATTCATCTTTAGTGGGCATGAATGTCAAATATACTCATCTCTCCTTTCTGTGCAGTCGATGTCAGAGATGAGAGGTCACTGTACTGTACATGCTTAAAAATATAGTTACAGGCTTAACTAGCTTTAAGGTACATCCAATTTTCTCGCTGCTCAGTAGCTGTAAAAACCTGTAAATGTGTCATAGTTCCAGTCATGATATACTGACAGGAAGAGTTAAAGCTATATATAGAGGATTGCTAGAGGCGCCTTTAAATTGACTTACAGAAGTCGACCCTTCAGTATAATGAGAACACAATGAGATGTTTGAATGTGTTTGAATGATATTGAAAAGCTCAATATGGAAAGAGGTTGCAACAAAGCCAGTAATATTCTATTGGGTCTGAGCAATTTTTGAAGAAATGTAATGAAACTGTTGCCTGTGCTTTATTAAAATGTAAATATGAATTATCACCACTGAAATTAAAAAAAAGCTGGCGTACATGATTAAAGGGGAAAAAAAGTAATACAATGCTTCAGCATCACGGCATTAGACATGTTACCAGCGAATACTTCAGAGTAATATGTATACTGTAAATGATTACAGATTATGTGTTGTTGAAATAGAATTGTAGATTCTTTAAAGCTCAGCCTATTTTTATTTATTTTTTTAAACATCCAATTACACAATCCCTAATGTGAAAGGATTTGGCAGTACTCTGGGAGGAGGAGGTAGAGTGCCAGACAAAGAATGGAAAAAAAATACTCAAAGGACCGCAGTTCATAGAGAGTGGAAGGTGGAAACAAGGTGGAAACAAAGCAAAGACAGGCAGATAATGACAGAGGAAGAAGAGGAAGAGGAAAGATATAACGGAGCTGAGAGACAGATGCGTAGATAAAGGTTCAGAAAGGGAGACGAGAGGACAGATAGGGGGGAGAGACAGGTAAGAAAAGGGAAAAACAAAGATAAAAAGGTTTGATTAGGGTCTATTGCTCTCTTGCTCCCCTCCTACTCTTCCTTCTCTTATTCCACTTATTTGAGTTGTTGTAGAGGGAAGTGAAAACTGGAAAGCATTAATTGTCTCTTGTCACGTTAGAGAAATGTGCCATGACAATATTGCCGTAAACTTCTGCTGCCGTGACACCAGTGTCATCAACAACTTAAGCACCTGCTACTTCTTCTGTAGATTTCATATGCATACTGTAGCAATTAGTGCCTCTCATTTATTTTTATCTTGCCAGATTAATACAGCTAACATCCAGGTTTTATCAGCATGCAGTGAAAATTTGTACCTTTGACCATCAGCAAACTGTCTTGTCAGTGCTGACATTTGAGAGAACGAAGAGTGAAAGAGGCCAAAATTGAAGAAGCTATCATTCCTCTGTACAGTCATCTGTCTTCCGCCATTGTTTTTTCCTCTCTCTAAATTCAAACTGTTACTGAGTTTGCTAACTGACATTTGTCAGCTCAGATAGCTTGGGGCTTTTAATAAGTTTTTTGAATGAAATTATGATAAGTCCCTGATAACAAAATACCAGGAGGGAGCTAATTAGGGGCCTGGTAGAGACAAAATAGAAGCTTGGAGAATTATTTTGACTGAGCACTAGCATGCTCTCGGGAGACTTGCGTGTTAGTGGTTAGTTTGCTACAGCTAGCTCTGCAGGCTGTCGCCATGTCACCGAGCTTCTAGAAATATTTTCTGAAGAATGCATGGATTCATTTCCCTTTGCCACTTTGTGGTTCCAGAACAAACAAAAACAAAAACAAAAGGCAGCAGTATACATTATGGAGAAGACAAAAGACCTCACGTAGTGTAAAATTCATCAACTTACTTTGTGTTTGCCACCGTTAACCTGCTGTAGTAACAACAGGCAATGAGATCAAAAAAAAAAGTAATTATATATCCATCATCCTATATCTAGAGAGCAAGGCTGCTATATAAATAAACATGCACATATGGTAGAGCCCCACCTTCAGGGATATATGTATTTTTTCATTTGGAAATTTAGCTCATGCTCTAATGAAATATTCACCGATCGATCCCCCTGCGGCTGCACCAAGCTCAACATATGGTCATTGTTCCGCTCTCTCTTCACTCGTGGTGCAGTGCTATCCTTGAGCCTGAAATCCACTCCTGATTGGAGGAGACACTAAAGGCACCTGTGAATCTGCCATCTTTGCTTGTATATATTTATCTGTGCTCAGTTAGCCCTTTCCATCAGCCAAAGTTCAAGTAAGCCCTTTAGGGCTCCCCAGGGAGCTGAAGACCTGTTTCAGACGACAGTGGACTGAACACACCTTTAAGCTTTCATCTGATTCTCTGTCTGAGGTGAGATAGCCGTCATATTTCTGTCCATTTAGAAGGTTTCAAATAGGAGGAGGACTGAGCCAATCCTTTATATCCTTGAGCTTTGTTATTATTATTTTTTTTTTTTTTGGCCCACTGAATTTCATTTTCTCCTCCTTCATGATATGAAGAAATCTTGTGATATCCTTAGTTCAGTTTGAAATGTAATAAAAGTTGACCACATCATCTCTAGATAACTGACCTGCCAATGAATGTAACATGAGGACTCAGTTTAAACAATCATTTCTCTGCCAGTTTATAGTCTCATAATCCATTAAGACAACATTCACAGCATCAAATATTAATCTTACTGTTTACAGTGCTAAGCCAACTTCAGTATAATGATATACTGTACAATACGTTATTGTCCCCACGGGTGCTCTTCAAACCCTCCCCTTCTTTTTCCTTGACTCCAACACTGTAGTGTTTATAGCACAATCTGCTTTACAGTATAACAGCTTTCACACTTCAAATGATCTCCACAAACATTACACCCATAAACACATTTTATGATGCCATTACATACTCAGGTATTGCGCATGTTTGAAGCAGACTGGACAGACTTAATTTCGATATATCCTGATCCTGGCATAGAGAGGTCTTAGACAGGAGGGAAATAATGACTGTAAAAAAAAAAAAAAAAAAAAGGTCCTGGAGCAGTGCCATTCTATAACACAGCAGCATGATGATTAGTTGGTCATGTTCCTCTTTATTTAGATTGACAGGACACATCTGTGGAGGGGACTGGGTGGCTCCAAGCAAGAGGAGACCAGGTGTGAATATTTCAGCAGGTACATGAGTACATGGAACATCTGGACAGTTGGATAGTTGGATGGAGCAATTGGAAGAGGTGAATAGGTGGAAGACTGGAGAGGATATATTAGTACTACACATGCACCAGTGTTGTCACAATGACACACCATCACTTGCTGTGCGGTGGGATTACTGGGGCAAATTGCACAAAACTCTTTGTTGATTCAGGATTAGAACTCTGCATACTAACAAAGACAGGACTATGTATACTCATTCTTTTAGTCAGATTTATGTGTGCCTGGTAAATTGATAGATTGGCCAAATACCTAAACAATGAGATTACATTTTATATTTAATCTCCATGTCATTTGTGTGTATGCCTGGTCGGAAGAATCCCTCAAGTGTGCACATTTTCATGCCACATTCTTCTTTTATAGATATGTCGTATTCATGGTTTTTGTGTGTATGTGTGTCTGTCTTTTTCATCTGACCTCTGGAGATCAGAGCTGATGTCACACTGTCTGCTGTGAGTCCACATGAAAGAGTTGTCCCTCAGCGTAACATGTGAATCCATCTTTTATTTCCAACACCAACCTACTAAACAACGTAGTTATCCAGTTGCTAAAAGTTCATGGTTTATATGATGCAACGTCAGTCCTTGCTTCCTGGGCCATTCCTCTCGATCAAGCTTTGCTTAATCTCATAGTAAAAATTCAGCCCATGCAGTGAGCTCTTGACAAAAAGTTCAGAAAATGTCTATATTTGTTGTTTAACGTTAGCTCAGCCCAGAAGCCTTGAGTGAAACAGAAAACTGTACTCGGTGTGAATCAGTTTGGGTGATATGCTTAATAAGGTCAGCATCGGCACAGATATTGATAAAGGGAATTTGGTCGGTGCATCATATACATAAGTGTGTGACACAAAATCTTTCAGTGTAAAATTCAATTATAGTCTAGTGAGGCCTTTCTTTCATCTGCACTTGTGGTTTTGTTCACACTTGCATTTTCAAGTAGTTTGAAGCATACAATGACAACATACTGTATAGTATTGGTGAGAAGTTATTTCATATGCTGTGCATCATAGCAGGTGTTCATTTACAGTTGTGTTTGTATGCCTATGATTTTGTGATGAGTGGGTGCTTATGCATTCACTCAGTGCATGAAAATTGTTATTGTGTTCCCCGTCATTGCCTCCAGCTGCTCCAGAACAACACAAAATGCTGCGTGGCCCTCCCTGCCTCCCTATTCAGACACAAACATCAGTCCCCTCTGGGCAATAGACGCTGCGCTCATTCATTAACAGAGATATCAAGGCGAAAACAAGCATGACCCCAAGGAATCATGGAAGGAGAGAATAAGAGAGGATGAGGTGTTTAGCTGTAGTATCCTCCTTCACCTCTTTTCTCGAGTGGTCCTAATTACCGAGTGTCTGATGTCTCTCTCATCTCGCTGTCTGTTCCCAGCTACACTAGGCCCTTGGTGGGCTGAAGAAGTTATGCTAGTGTCGGGCTGACCATGATGCCTTGCCGCTGAAGCCTTCCTCCTGCTCTGCTGGCACAGTAATGCTCATTAAAGAGGACACCAAAGGGACTTAACCTCAGTCTTCATCTTCTGCTCTGCATTTCCCCTCTCACTTAAACAAGACCCAGTCAGGAGTGGCCTGTTAAATCCACAAATTCCCTCCAGCACCACCTGTCCACACGTCACAGCCCTAAACTCTCTGCTCTTACTGGGAGCATGAGACACCGACTGAGACTACCTCATTTCCTGCTGGGGTGTTAACATGTGCTGCAGGGATGCCTGTTGCTTTGCCATGTATATTTAGGTGCTTTTTTTTTCCTTTGACAAAGTCTTAATCTTCCCTCATTGGTGGGATTCACATTTTTAATCTGAAAAATGAAAAACTGAATGTGTTCATGACTGATGAGTAGACCTGCACCATATAAGGAAAATTTACAATGTGTGATGACACTGGTTAATATTGCGATGACGATATGACTTGCGATAAATAAACAAATATTGAAGTGGTCATTGAAGCTGAAATGCCACTGTGGGTCATCTCCTCTGTCCTCCTCCCTCTAATGCAGTTAACATGCTGGGGGTGGGGCTGCTGTCTCAGGCTGTAGTTATACGTTTACAAAAGTTTGTGGCAAATGAAACTGCAGTCTACACACAATTATCCTTTCAGCTTGTTTATAACAGTTCACTATTAGCTTAAGGTTAGCACGCTGCACTTGTGTAAAACAAACCACGGTGGGTGGGAGAAGTTGAAAATATAGCCTTTCTAAATGTTTAAATGTTGTTGAACAGGTGACGTGATGGAGGACACCAATTGCTTTTTTACTTGCAAAGGTTGTGATGACACTCACAGAGCTATGACTGAAGTTGTTATCAGCTCCAGTTGAAAGTCCACTCCTCACTGGTCTCCACCACTGCCTCTGTGCTGTCTGCTGTGTATGCAAGAGAGACCGCAGCCCGACACCATAATGCAGTAGTTTTTTCCTGGTTCATTTGGCTCAAGCGCTGCACCTTGAAAACCCTGCGTGCATGGCTTGTTTAAATAAAATAATTCCTTCTAATTCATCGCGTTTCAGTCCGTCTTTTGCGATGTGTGTATTGCACATGTTGATATCGCGATGACAATGAAAAAAACATTAATCAGTCAGTGCTACTGATGAGCCATGCAGTTCTTTGACAAAAGTTTTTAACTGTGTTAGTACTTTTTGCTATTGATGTGGGTGGCAAGTAAGCAATATGAGACAGACACAGGCAAGCGGGAGAGCATGATTGGATAATGATCCTCGGACAGACTTTTATGGCAGAACTCATCAAAAGCTGACAACTGTTCACACGGCCAGCCACCATATTAGCCGCATTATTTTTTTTTTTCCCCCGTATAGATTTTCACAGAAACAGTGGCCTGATTTGGTCCTTCCAGTGCTATTTCTGAAGATAATTTACCACCATCCCCTCTGTTTATTATATTTCATTCAACAGCTTATATGCCCTGACCTGTCTCTTCCAATTAGCCTAATTGGAGAAATAATTCCCCGTCTCTCAAACACAGCACTCTTTCACCTGGGGGTCACATTGATGTTAACCCTCACTTTGGCATAATGACACTGGGAGCCACACAGCAGAATATAAATGTGAAAAGTTCGATGTAGTACATTCTTGTTTTTCATGTGTAATAACACTACAGAGAGGTTTGTGTCACATGCTTTGTCTCTGGGGAGAGAAAACATACCCTCTCTCCTTCTGAACTGTTTGGATGACACTACATTGAATTCTTTTTCCTGTGTTGTATTTTCTAATACATGGGCAGCCAATAACGTGGGTGTGCTTGGCCATGAATTATAGATCTGTTGTTGGCACAGGGTGTGTGGATATGAACTGTGCATGCCGGGGCCAGATAAGGCCAGATTTATACCTTTAGCTGCCAGGCGCAGACTCGAGGAGCCAGCTCACAAATTAAATGGAAATTGAGTTTGAGGGAGCTAATAAAACAGCTGTAGCACCCGCATACAACACCATGTTCTCTTAGCATACAATGCATGCATGATGAAAAAACATGTTAAAGGATTGCTGTGGTTCTTGATGAGCAATGTGACTCTTGGTGTTGGGTTGCTGTTAGTGAATTCATCTATGTACACTGGAGGCTGGATGTGGTCAGAGGCAATGGGGAAAACATTTTGTTTCATGATTATGAAGACAAATTCTCTGTCAAGACTCTGGCTCCCAATATTTAAAACTTTTTTTAATGTTTTTTTTTTAAGTGATCCATTTGTGCCTATTACACAAAGGGTGCCATATATTAAAAGTTTTGCTCATAACATACATAATTGAGAGGGGACATTCTGTTGCTCTTACTTTCTTGTACTGCTCTCAATAATGTTGCTGCCTCTATTTCAGTAATTTGGTTATCAATACAAAACCCCCGAACCCTCCAGCTTTTAAATTTATTATTAGAGTCTAGGAGATATGTAGTAGTTGACATGTTCTCAGTGTGCAGCCTGAGACTGAAGGGATTTTTTATTTTGCAGAGCTGGTCAGGCATCAAATGATGCCACAAGGCTAAGGCTTTATCAGTAATAGCACTCTGTCTCCTTTTGTGTCAGATGGAGCTCATCAGGCTTTGTGTTTACTTTCTTCTTCTTCAACTGATATGTGATAAGCGTATTTTATTAGATGCAATAATGTGGCACTTCATGACACAGAAGTAAAGTCAGATTCTGCTCAGTGTTGGTTCACATATGATGGAAGCATCAATCAAACACTGAACTCTCGTATTCAAAATAACTACAGTGGTTAAAAAATCTACATCTAGCATTACCTGTCCTTGTGGTTTACTCTCATCACATTGTGCAAATACATGCTGAAACGGTTCTTGATTTACTTTATAAAGGGAAAAACATGAAACACAGATGCCATGGGATCAACCCCATTTCATTGTCATATTTTTACTCAGAAAATCAATTTGTCTCTTTTGAGGACTTTTTAAAAGTAGTAAACCTTCATAGTCAAATTCCTGACTTGGAGGGAGTCAGTATGATATCAAGAGAGAGGTTGTCTACTGATTAAACTGATTTTTATACACCCTGAAAGAGAGGTCATGTATTAATAATGACTTAAAATATAGCTACATGCCAAAATGAGATGAGCAGTCATTAACACATATGTTTGGGTTAATTATGCCACATACCAACTTTAATATCTTTAATGGGCCAATTTTCTGATACTGTTATGTAATGAAGTGACAGAACCCCCCCCCCCCTTCAGGCATGGAAACATTTTTGATGTCTCCAGGATTATCACAAACTGGCTTTTTGGTGATGCCCGACACGCATCGTGAGTTTGCTTGTGAGGTGTCTTCCTGGATATATCCCCGCTCCACATAAACCCACTTCAGCCCAGCCATCCATTTCCTGGACAAAGATCTGAGGAAGCATAGAGTGCCCCTGGAGGTCTCAGCTTGGACATTTTTGTTGTTGTTGTTAATTAATTACCTCCCTGAAGTCTGACTGGGCATCCCATGCTGAAATACCACCCAATGCTGTGTTCTCATTTTTTGCTTCACTCTGCCGTCTCTTTGCCCTCCTTTCCATGCCTTTGGATCCAAGGAGCATATCTAGCCTGGAGATGAGCTTCAGGGTACTGGGCAACACTGGCTTTGGAGTGTCATGGATAATGTATGGCACTGTATATATAGATATATGTGTGTACTTTTTCTTTTTTTCCTTTTGGAATCCATTCTACTGCATTAATAATTAGGCAAATATCAATCACAAGCCTGTCATGAAATGGAAAATTAAAAGGAATATTCAATCTAGAAGCAATAAATTCTTGAAGAGAGGTAAAGGGTCTCTTGGGAAAGGCTGAAGTAGGAAGATATCATCAATTATTTATGGAAGATACACTGAGAACCTATGTGTTAAGTTGGCTGGAGATATTACTTCAGCTGACTTAAAATAAATGAACAAATAGCAGCTTTTTAGGCTGCCAAAATAGATGAAAAATATCACACATCATGAACAGCTCCAAACAACTGTCTTTTGACAAGCTGATGGTTAATCTCACAGTTTCAGTCTAATGCAGATGTTTACTTTTAAAGATGCTACAGGCTTGGTTGTGTATATGATTTTCATTCTTGCAAGCAATTTGTTTCTTTAGTTAAACTCCTTTGGCCAAATTGTGTTTGACTGGCTCTGAATGGACGTGAGGCAAAGCAGGTTTGAGACACTGAAATGGTTTGTTGTTCACTTATGCAGCAACTTAAGTGAACATAAACGCCCACATTAAACTGGGTGAATTAGCAACTTGTACTCGATCGGTAGCTTGCTTTGTTAATTCTTTATTTTCTTTCATTTAATTACTTTTCCTGTAGCAGTAAATTTGGCATGACACCACCCTTCCTGTCTCCAAGCTGTGAATCAATTAAATCACTGCATCAAGAATAGCAAATGGTTACAGTTGAACACACCGGGTGGGTGTAGGAAGAATGGCCTACAGGCCTTAACATTTGGTTGTATTGATGGTATACTGCGGTCCAGCATGCTGCACGTTTTTGTTATTCATAACAATCTCTGCTACAGGTAAAGGATCTGCTGCATGGCCAGCCATAGCGGAATGAAGAAACACTTACAGACAGTAATGTGCATCAGGCCAATGAGCCATTCATGGGCCTGGTGCCATGTCATTAGTCTTCCAATGACACCGGCAGAAGCATGCCTAACGTCCCATTGTCTGTAGCAGTCAGAGAAAAGAAAGGATGACAGTCCAGGTTAAAGTTAAACTGAAAATCCACACCAAGCTCTGGTTGTCATCACCACCCTGCCACCCCCACTCCTCTCTCTCTCTCTACCTCTTTTCATGTGATATATTCCTATGGGATGCAATTTTTTTTTTTTTTTTTTTTTTTTTTTTTTTTATAAACGTTGCCTTTAAGTTCTCATTTCTGGTGACTTTTGAAAGCAGGGCTCTGATTTTGTGGCCATTACCATGATAATAGCTTAAATTTCAGATTCAGACTCTGAACCTTTAGTCAGCCTCAAATGAGGTCCCTTAAGCGAGCAATGAGTCCACTAAATAGCAATACATATACTCACCAGTCACTTATCCTAATTCTGTCTGGTCCACTTTCCCTAGCAGTAAGTATAAATGTCCCTCTAGGGCATATATATTAGGACTCAGAATAGAAAGGTATAATCCTATGGTGGAGTAAAAATGTAAGCATACTGTAGCATTGTTCTTCACACTGATCTAGTGTTTGCTATAGAAATGTAGTAGATTCCTACAACTGTGTGTTGGTTAAACCCTCCCTCAAGTTGTCAATAATAGCTTGGTTGCCACATGTAGGCTCCCAACCAACCTGTTTTGAACTTGTGACAAATGAAAAAGCTGCAGCTGTTGCAATGTTTTGCCACTAATTACCACTATACTGTTGTCATATGTTTATTGGGTTGAATTAGTAGTCTGTAATGACATTGTACCGTGAATAATAATGCTAGCTAGCTAACAGTAACGATGGTCATTTAGGTGAGTGCACAATGGCTGTGTTCGATTTGAGACAACACAAGGTTAAATTTATTCCCTTATTTTTTTATTTATTTTATTAAGTTTTTTAATGTAGTTAGCTAACTGTTGGTCTGGTATTCCATATTTATTCCATATTTTCCATATTTATTTTCTTATAATGCTCTACCATAATACTATGGCTCACTAGCTGTTTCATTAACTGGTGGGCATGCCAACTTTTTTCACATGTAAGCTTTAGCTTTTTGTCTTTTTTGCATCTTTACATGGTGTTTATTTAGCTTATTAGTTCAATTCACGCTAACCCAACTAAATTACATTAGCTATACAGTCTACCATTTACAGTACTGTGCAAAGGTTTTATGCACTAAAAGTGAAGTGAGGAGGCTTTCAGAAAGATAATGCCATGAACAGTTGTATTTATCAAGTAACTTCATATAAAGTGCAGTAAACATAAAAACATTAAATCAAATTTAGATTTGTTGTGATCAACTTTTGCCTTTATAACAGCACCAGTTCTCCTTAGTACACCTGTTTTTCAAGGTTCTTGGCAGGTAGGTTGTTCCAAGCAACTTGGAGAGCTTGCCATTGTTCTTCTGTGGATTTAGTCCATCTTTAGTGTCTTCTGTATCTTCATGTGATCCCAGACTGACTCCATAATGTTAGGATCAGGATTCTGTGGGGACCAGACCAAGATAATTCTTAAATGACTAGCTGCATGTTTAGGGTTGTTTAGGGTTGGCATGCTGCAATCAATCAGATGCCTCTCTGGTGGTATTGTGTGATAGATAAAAATCTAAATTGCCTGAAACCTTTGCACAGTTCTGTGTATAGCCATTAAATGCATATTTAAAACCATTTTGCAGGGTTTGATTTTCATACAAGTCAGCTGGAGATTTTAACAAGGTGAGTGAAGATGGAATTTTCAACCAAATCAGCTCGTTACATCTGATAAAATCTGTTATTGACAGTTGCTATTTCAGACAGAAAAAATAGTTTTTGCAAAAATCTTTACTGTAAGACGCATGTACTCACAGGATACACTTGTGTGTGAATGTGAACAGTCATCACCTGAGTCAAGCTTAATGGACTGTCTACTGTATTATTCCCTTTACCTGTGGATGTGCTTCACAAACTTTGTCACACATGGCTCGGAAAGCCTCCAGTGGTGACTGACTCTTTCAAACACACAGAACAGCCTGTAATCAGTGACCTTTTGTTTGTAAACCCCCTTATTTTATGTTTTTGTGCCACCTCAATTCAGCTGCATCACAATCATAACTGAACTGTGGCCTCTGTAAGTTCCCTTCACTTATACCTGCCGAATAACAGTGATAAGTCTAGCATGTGATCACAACCCACAGACTGCTACCCCTGCCTGTTTCACTCTGTTTTCTACTGCAGACATAGCAAATGTATCTTTGGCTTGATTTCTAAGCCATTTTAAAAATGAAATATGACTAAATACATTTTATAAATTATTATAAATTTAGTTCTTAGTAACAAAGCATACGCAATACTCACACAGGGCCAAACATATTTGACTATCAACACTTCAGTGAAGAGAGATAAGGACATTACATTCATTCATAATTCAGAAATATATTACATATTAAATGACCTTATTGCTAGGTTCAAAGGCAGGGCAGCCTGAGAGTGATTTAAAAGCAGGGTTGTGATTGGCTGCACTGGGTAATATTGCACCTGGTCAGTGATTGACATGGGGTCATCCACAGAGACAAGGTGAGTGGGAGGGTCAGCGTAATGACGAATGAACCGTGCCATTGCTATTAGGTACAAATCTGCCCCTTTTCTCTCTCTGAAGCCATGCTTCTGTTGGGTAATGTGCTGCAGCATTATGTTAACTGTAGTTCCAGTGAGGAAGGCGAGGGTGTGGGAGGAAAATGGATGCGGGTCATTTAAGCTTCCATGAAACAGAATATGAGTGAGTTGTTGGTAGCTGTGCGAGCTTTAACCAGAATTTTTCAGCCATTAGATAATGATTTTGATAAAAGCCATTCTGTGGGAGGATGATAACAGCACAAAGGCAATTAATTTGAACCCAGCATTCAATTTCGTCTGTGCTCGAAGGCTATGTGGAACACTGGGTGAAATCATTTCACTGATAATGATGTGTACATCCTCACCTTTTTTTGACATGTTTCTGTCCGACTTTCTTTCAGCCTAAAGTCAGACGAGTTGACAAACCAAACAAAAACTTTTTTCCTTTTGTTTAACTTTGTTTCCAAGCTTTGAGTGTTCTACATACTAACATTTGCATGAGCGCTGAAATGAAACACAAATGAAGCCATCTGGATGTGCAGTCTTCACTTGCATCCAAGGAATCCCCTGAATGATTTGTGCGAGACCCAAAGGACCCCGAGGCATCAGTTAATCTTTGTTGTTTGTTATGTTGCTTCCTGTAGCCACTGTGATGTTTATAGTGTCGGGTTGTGGTTGAAGTGGAAAAAAGGCAGAAAAAATTAATCACAATAGAACTGTGACAAATGCCATATTTGGCAGTTTGTGTGGTAGCCTTCTACAAAATGTTCACTGAAACTAAATTTATGTGCTACATTACCCCTTCTCAAACTAATTAAATATTCTCTTTGCAGGGAACAGACTTGTAAGCACTTTTCAATTAACCTGAAACTAAAAGCATTTTCCACGACTTTAAAATGCATGAAAACGACAATCGACTCCTTTTTTTTTTCTTTTTTTTTAAATTTAAAACATTATGCAACAGACCTACAGACTAAGAAGTCAGGTTTTATGAAATATTTGAGATTTTTTTCATGTGGGTTGTAAAGCAGATCTGATCAACTAAAGGATCATAATTCCAACCTAAAACAGTCTCAATGGCAGCCCACAAGCCACTGAGTCATCTCATGTGGGAGGGACAGACAACAAATAGTGGGGTACATCAGAAGACGTATGCAACTGTTCCTGCCTTACAGCATTAAGTATTCAACAATGTTTTAGACATGCTAGCCTCAACATTCAGTGTTATCATGCTGGAACATATGCGTATAAATGCACACACTTAAACACACCAAATGCCAGTGGAAAGAAGCACACAAAAGGGGTTTTAATTGGAAAGCCTGGACTATGTGTTCAGTGTTGATAGTGGTGCATCAGTCCAGAACTGATCATCTTTATGTGTCCAGAGCTGCCGAGTTGTCAACTGTAGATACATAATGATAAAGCCCACTGTTGTGTGTGAGTGTGTGCCAGAAGGCAATTGTATCTTTATTTAATAATAATAGTGTGATTGGTAGAGATTGATAGCAGGGAGACATAGCTGGGCAATTATTATCCTGATTGAGTGGCTATGGAGAGGGGTATCAGAGTGCTGTTATTGCTGCAGCCTCCAGCTGGCTCCAGAGTTTAAGGGAAATAAATGACTTCAGTGATTAACATCACATTGATGTTCCTTTCTCAGAGAACAGAATGAATTGTCAGTCTTGGCACTTAATGGCACAGGGAATATCAAAATTACTATAGTGCCACAGATCACTGCAGGTTAAAATCTTACTAAGGTGCCTACTCTGTCTGCTGATTAAAAAGAGGAAAGCAGTAATGAACTGAACGCTTGCTCTAATCCATATATTGTTGATTTATTGTACACTGTATTTGAATGATATTGAAACTGCAGTATTTTCCGGGTGGAGAACAGTGCCAACTGAAAAATCACCCATTTTTGTGTAAACACAAGAACCACTTGTAACATGCCAGCAAGGACTTTTTTCTGCAGATGTTCTGTTTGATTTTATCAGACTTTGTTTTGAGACTAATTCAGCAACCTTTGTACATGAGTATGATAAGTTGTTATTGATAGGCTAGTCTGGAGGAATTTTTATCCGCTGCCAAGAGTTTGTTGATTTTTTTTCTTTTTTTTCTCTCTTCTGTGACGGATAACAAGTCAGGTGCTGCTTTTATTGTATATTTCACTGGATACTTACTGAATAAAGTTTTTATCATAGCATTATCATATTATTTTGATTACCAATCAATACCACATTTTGTGACCATTAAATTGATAGATTTTTTTAAAGATGACAAAGACACTCTTACAGTTACAGAATAACCAGATTCCACAAACACAGTTGCAACGACCCAGTAGTTTTGACAGCTTCGATCATGTGTCACTGTGCCACCATAGTGTCAACCAGCCAGAAGCACCTATTTATTTTTTTTTACTGTCATTCAAACAGGAAAAGATGACAAGTCATCTAGACTGACATGTTCATGCAACCAAACTTCAAATGAAGGTTTTCCTGACAACATTTAGTTGTGCTTTTAGCAAATATTTACCACAAGGACAAAAAATGTCAGTTTCTGAAATGGCAAAATGTCAGGCGCCAATTCACCTGCAGCTGACATTCACAAGAAATATTGCTTCTCTGAAATGCAGGCTAGAACATTTAGAAAAGTCAGAATCAAGCAGATATTTTCACCGTCGAACTATTTGTCCCCTATTTTAAATCTCTGCTGGTTATTTGTCAGCTTTGTTGTAATTTATTGTTTTTTCAGGTGTGATTTACAGTTCTTTGAGGTTTTTTGATGTAATTAAAAGCACAACTGGCATCCCAGTGCACAGTTTGCTTTTGAAAATCCAGGTGTGGAGTTTTTTTGTATGCAGATTTAAAATCATCATTATTTCTGTCAATTGCTACCAATTTCCTCTCTCTTGTGCACCATCTCATCTGTGTGGTGAAGAAAACAGAAAAGACACTGGGTGCCGTTTTACCTCTTTTTCCTTTTCGTTCTACTCTCTCTGCTGTCTTGTAAATACATTAAATAACAGCAGACACCTACCAGAAAAAGATATTAAAAAAATAAAGCTGATGTTCTTCTTATGAAAGTATCATAAAAATAGTTTGCTTTTTATCTGTACATTCTGAAGGATTATCCAATGAGTATGTCTTAACTGAATGAAGGGTGTATTGATCAACCACTGTAGGTGAGGTTCAAATATTATTGACTTCATACTTTAGAATGTCATAGAAACACACAAAGCACTGAGTGAAACAGGTCAGAGACTTTCTGTGCACAATTTAAGTAGTCAAGCAGACAAACACACCTGGCCACTCGCACACTTCCATTTACCTGTCTCCCCTCTGCTTTTGACAAGACAAATGATGGGCAATGGGTTACAGAGAGACAGAACGAGCAGGGGGAGAGAGAGAAGGAAGAACAAGACAAGGATCCAGCTCTAATACCTTGCAGCGCCAAAGCGTTATAAGCACAGAAATTAAGGTCAACCAGTGTTTGTGTGGTTGCAATAGATTAAAGTCATAGCATCTCATAATTCACTCCTGTCAGACTCCAGTAGGGTGGCTCTTTGAGTTAGGAGGGATGAAGAGATTGCCCTCCCATGAAATCATAATATGAGTCACCATGTTAAGATGGCTCTGTGTGCAAAAAAAAATGGTTGTTTGTTTGCTGTTCAATAATTCTATCAATACCTTGGCCTTTTTTTTTTTTTTTTTTTTTTTTACTAAATAACTAAGATAAAGTGTATTAATCTGATTAAAAAGTACAGAAAGGAAGATGGTTGTTAGACCATGGATGTTCTACACTAAATGCAGATGGATGGTTGGTGGGCAAACCTTTGCATCAAATATCATTAGATCATTGAGGCTACCAGTGAATATAAATCTCTTAACTCTACAATCCTCACAGTTTCTCAGGGTAACATGATATAGTGTCGTACATCTTGACTGGCTTTGTCCATAGTGTTTGATGGATGATCCACTCTCTGGTATACTGTGCTGATGACACCATAGTTATTTCAGTGTCCTCCTACATGGATGCCATTAATTATAATACAGTACACACACACACACACACACACACACACACACACCACACACACACACACACACACTCTCACTCTCTCTCTCTCTCTCTCTCTCTCACACACACTTTTTATTACTACACCTTAGAAGAACTCTTGTGGCTACATTATTAATTCCTAAACCCAGGCACAGGCAGAAATGTAATATGGAGGAGGCATCAATAATATGCAGGTTTACGTGTTAAGCCAACATTACACCAGTGCTGTGTTTGGAAACTGAACATGACTCATACTCAACAAACCACAATTAAGATTTCATCAAAAATGCACAATGTAGGTGTGTGTGTACAGGATGTTGGCAAGAATGTGTGTGAATATCTTCTTAGAGATATTCCACAACCTATTGCTGCTGCATACAGTAACTTTGACTTTCTTCCTTCACCTTCAACTGTGGACCAAAAAGGGACTGGTGGTGGAGAAAAAACAATGGCAAAGAATAATTTCATTGTAAATAGACAGTATTTTTGTAACATCAACTTCTATTAAACTGCAAGCCCACTTACTCTCTTCATAACCATGTAAATACGTGACATGTCATGGTGACAGCAAAATGTGAGAGAACAGATTATCTAGGGAACTTTGATCAAAGCGTCACAGGAAAATTACCTTGCTGAGGTGTGCAGCCCGTCACCTGCAGCTCTTCATCTAACAGCTCACCATGGCTGCTGCTGCTTCTTCCTTTATTCCCTTGCAAAAATTATAAATGATCTGGATGGAAAAAAGTTGAAAATGACCATAGTTTTTGTTTTGTAGGAACATATTTGATCGAACGACTGCGGGCTGCGGTACCTACAGTGATGAATGCATTTGGGTTTCCTCTGGCTGCTTCACAATAAAAGCCACCCCGTGTTTTTGCCAGTTAAATGCTTTTAATGGGAAGCAGCTGCAAGATATTAAGTTTGCATTAGCAGTAACTTAATGCATCATTCTCCTGTGAATCTCTTGTGCTTAGCTTGATAAACTGAATCCAGCATTTGACTGGTGGACTCCACTAATACCAATAAAAACTTATATCTAGAGAGATATTTTCTCTATGTAGATACAGTGGTAATAGTAGAATAAATAACAGCCCTAATTAGCATAAAAATAGGCTTTGATTTTATTAAAATCTAAGGATTATAACTTAAGCCCTTACTTTAACCAAAAACCAAGTTGTAATTGTAAAATTGAATGCCTTACCTTGAGAGGGATGAGCTTTTGTCTTTAAATGGCAGGACAGTTCGCCTAATCTGACTTGAGCTGAAAACAGTGATGTGAGTTGGGTCTTTAGGATAAACCAAACAACAAGGCCTCCATAATATAGGACTGTTGTGTTTGGCTGCATTACAATTACAGATGTTTCTGCCCTTTCTACTCCATCTCCATGTTGATTTATATAACTTGGTTTAATTCTAAGTGTGACATTTTGCTTATTCAGCTTTTTCATTGTCACCCCTATATTTTTGAAGATGCAAGTGTGTGTTAAGTGCCAATGCTAAATCCTCTGTTTAATAGCTGCTGCTGCTTTTCACTTCCCTTAATCTTGGGTGTAAATATTGACTTGAAATCAAAGCTGGCAGGAAGCTGTTGCATCCCTGATTCATTTGGCTGTTAAAACTGTTTTATCCTCCAGGCTGGAGGAGGAAGAATATACGTATGTGGCAACCGGCCAGCCGTGGTGGAATAGATATGGGCATACACTCCACCTACTAGAATTTGAAATTAATGGATATTTTCATCTAAGCCATGCCTGGATCTACAATGAATGATCAATAGTGATGGGAAAACAATCAAAGTAATATATATATACATATGTGTATGTATGTGTGTGTGTATTTGTGTGCGTGTATATGTAGTTTTTTTATGACTTGTTTGGTTCAGAGAAGCTTTAACAGGCTGGTGTATGGATTGTTGGATTGTACATCAAAAGCTGTGGCAGGCTATTTATTTTACTGCACATGCACTTGAAGGTCATTATAATGTATATTGAGGTGACAACCATCTGGACAGGGGTAAGTGAAGGGTTAATGGGACACATATCCAAAGGTTTTTGGGAGGAAGTTGGATGTCGGGCGAAGTGTTGCATCTTTTTGATGGGACATGTCAAGCCAGGACTGTTTGACTTATGAGCTATTAAAAATATGTAGATGTGACAGGGCTCCTCATGAGGAAGGCTGATGTGAATTCCCTGTTGGTTGCTTAGCCAGATCCATAAATAAATGAACACATCAGTGAATGAGTGAAGGGAATATCAGAGGAGACACGCTCCATGATCTTAGAATGAAAAACAACCTCAAACAGTATTATTTCTCTGGGTCTCAGTCGATGTTCGTCCTCTGATTGTTTTGCAGCAGACGTCCCTCATTGCACAATGTCAACTTGGACAGAATCAACTTGACAGCAGTCTTGTCCACTGAAATGTCTTGATGTCATGGTGATAAGTAACCAATCAGACAGATGCTCCTCTGTGTGAATGTGTGACCTCACTAACAATGAGTGTGTCTCCATAATGGTCAGTGAACATGTCAGATTTTTCAGCCCACAGGATCGATGAACTTCAAAAGTTACTTGAGGTAGTTTTCTCACAAGAAGCAAATAAACTAATCCTGAATAAGTAAAGTAAACTCTAAGTGGAAAGTGTTTATTTATGGACATTACATCGTTGTCTGAATAAATTAAAATTTTGTTATCCGCTCTACACTTAAAGTAAAAGTTTGAAAGTTTGAAAGAAGTGCTTATTCGTTTTCTTTGCTGAGATCTAAGTAAGGAGATCAATGTCACTCACATATCTGTCCATAAAATATGAGGCTAAGTAAAAAGACTAAGCCTGCCTAACAGTAACTTCTTGCAGTCTCTGTCACTACTCCAGACCAAGAAATAGTCCAGCACTGCTTTTGAAAACCATACCAGGTCATATTTGCACTTTTTTTTTGCATGGGTTAAATAAATGAGATACAGTGTGCTAATTAGTGAGCTTCAAAGGTGCTGGTTGGCAGATTTTTGAACCCTTGGACAGAGCTGGGCTAGCTGTTTCCCCATGTTTTTAGTCTTCAACCTAAGCTAAGCTGTCTCCTGGCTGCTTGGCCATATTTAATAGACACAGATTTGAGAGCTGTATCGAGCACTCCCCTTTCTAGTGGAATTATTATTTAAACATGCCCGGGATCTGTAGGGATTGTAGTGTTTGTGAATAATGTTGATTTAAAAAACAAAAAAAAACACAAAAAAACAAAATTGGTGGGTAACAGAATTAGGTGATGTTTTGCTTAAAATACACTAGTCTAGTTTTGTGAAGAGGCTGACATGTTTCAGAACAGACTTTATAGACTTAAAACAAAATAAAGCATGTTGACAGAAACTGAACACATTCAGCCTAAACAAGAGTATTGACTCCTACAATCCCACTTCATTGTTTTGTCTAATACATTTCATCTCACAGTTTGCAACCAAGATAGTCTTGAAGGTGTATTTCAGTTGCTATAGCTATAATCAAGCCTAGGTCACAAAGTGTAAAGACCAATCTTAGTGCTGAAACATCATTGAAGTACCATATTCCCAATGTCAGCAGACTGAGGTTAACTGTATAATGCAATGTTACATATTTAGATGTTTGTGTGAATAATGTGAAGCAAACAGAGAAAAACAGCTGATGACAAACATGAATGAAAAAAACACATAAAATATGGCTAACATAGTCAGATTTTACGTGTAGCGACTAGACGCGATAGAAATGACCTGAAGATGTAACATAGATTTAACACGCAATGCCACACACAAACTCTATTCATTTACAGTGACTACTAACTCTCCATCAGGTGCCTGCCTGTGTCACTGCATGACCTGATTTTGCTGTTTGCTCGCTCATGTGCTGCAGGAAAAGATACCCAACCGGACAGTCAGTATGGCTGTCAGCAGGGACTTTTACATTTTTTAAAGTGCTGCTGTTCGTCTGTTTAATTTGGCTGCCATCGAGTTATATGGATGCCAGAACACATCAGGAATATGCAACAGAAATGCACAAAAAACACATTTCTATTATATCTAAATAATATATCTATATCTATTATATTTCTGATTTACCTGTGTTTTTGGAAACAAACTCAAAATAATATATAATTTGTAATAACAACAAAATGCAAAAATAATTAATATCTGTTGTGGGCTTCTATAGACACACTGAAAATAAATACTGTTTTCATAATGAGAGGTGGAAGTAGTAAATCATCCCACTCTATCATATTTCCTTTAGTCAAATCACAGCTATTTGACCTTCTTCTCACTCTCCTCCTCATACTCCAGCTGGGCTGCTTCATTAACTTTTCAACCAGATGCAGCACCCTACAAGTACAAACAGACAAATGTATCAAATGGAAGTACTTCACAACAATGTGTCTGATTTGGTACAGAGATGCCAATATAATTACTTTTACTCCCACATTAACAGTTTTTGACAAGCAGCTACCTTACCTTTCATCTTGCAAGCTCCACCAAATGTGTGTGTGTGTGCGTTTGTAAGTCAAAAAGATTACTTGCTGAAAAGATAGGAATTTGGCTTCAAAGTGAATTAACTTATGCAGTTATGTGAGAAGTTTAAATCTGCTTTTCACTCCTTTCAAATGAAAGCTGAACCTGTGGTTATAATGAACAATAAGCTTAAGCTATTAACAGTTGAAGCTGACAGAACAAAAAGGGCCATAATTGGAGCTCAAGTTTGTTGCGGTATGTTCAAGTAAGCTCAATTAAGCTATCCTCAGATCTCTGTATGACAGTCAGACTGTATGTGTGAGCAGTCAGAAGAATATGGTGCAAGCATACTTGAGACTCTGTATTTTTTATTCATTAAAACTGCTTTATGGCGCCTCTCAGCTCATTCAAGAAAATCAGTGGATAAAATTGACAAGGCCAAACACATTTGCAAGTCAGGCATAACGCGGTATATTCTGATATAGGGAAAAAAGCCAAAAACCATGCCAGGGGTGAAAAATCCATTTCAGGCGTATTTGATGTGAGTCAGTTTTATTATTTACCCTATAATTATGCCTCGCTCCTTCATTAGGAGGGCTATTCCTTGATACAACTGCAGTAGTTTGAAGATATTTCTCAGGCCCATGCTGTTAGCCCTCTCCTTTGAAGCTGGGATATTGATAAGCCTCTCAGTGGGCTATGATAAGATCCTCTCTTTAGCCCTGATTATAATGATTCATTTTCATTAACATAGTGTACACATCGACAACCTCTATCCAAAAGCACTGCTTTAAAAAACTACTATCACAGTCTCTCTTACACTCGCAGTGTATTTTTGCAGTATTTCTGTTGTTTTTCCTCCAATATCCATTACTATCTAATAGCCTTCTTTCTTGCTTCGGGCTTATCAAGAGAACACCAAGTTACACACCAATTGCCCTGTACACATTTCTCTCGCATACACTGCATTTTTGCTCTCTGTTTTGATATGGACGACACAGACTTTTGACCAAACAAAAAAAAAAAAAAGTCTCTCTAGCCCAATCTCTCCAGAGCATTGTGCTGTACAAATCCGTTTGAACAAGCCTTAGGACAAGAGCTGTTCAAGTCACACAGCACTTCGTAATCTCATCCCCTTTTCTCAGACACAGCCGATGGCTTCTGCTCTGTTCAAATAATATACAGTTTCTCTGAGACAGCAGATCTCACTCCATCTCCCCAATTCTGTCCCACTGAGACAAGAGCAAGGAGTGAAAGTGCTGCTAAACAACAAAGTCAATAAATGATTAGGGATGTCTGAAATTTTTGGATGGGGTGTAAAAACTAGGCCCCTCGTGCTTACTATGAGCTGGCCTTGTCATTGGAGATTTTTCAGAAAGGTGACGGCACAGAGCTTAAGCATTAAAGCTCCCATCGTGTTTCTTCTCTTTTTTCTTGTTCTCTGCAGTGGCAGTAGTTGTGGAGTGACTGCCAAACTTGGTGGAACTTGTAAATAGAATAGTGCACTGGAGGAAATTCAAGTCCATTTTGGGAATTTGAGAGTTGCAGAATCAAAGTCGAGTTGAGTCGAGTCGAGTCGAGTCGAGTCAAAGGGAGGGCAGTGCATTCTTTTTCTCGCTCGCTCACTCAAAACTTTTATTTACCATAGAATTTGTAATGGTTTGGTGGAGCAGGTAGAGATGGTACGAAGCTAGAAACCACATTTACAACACTGAAAAACACGTGAAAGAGAATTATTAGTGTGGGCGATATGGCAATAAAAAGTCATCAGTGGACAACTTAATTTCAGTGGTAGATATCACCCCATTCATTCTTCAGTATTCTCTACATTTCTTGCTGTTTGAAAAGTTAATAGCACAAGATAACTACAAGATGGCTGCTCAATACAAATGACTCGACAATTACCCTGCCAGTTGCTGAGATCAACTGCTCCTCTCCCCACCCGAACACTCACAATGTTGACTACATTCCTAGTTTCCTGATCAAGGTCGAAGACATAGAATACTCGATCTTGTTTTAAAACAATCATGCAGAAATGGCTTCATTAAAAAAATACAAACAGCAACTACATGTTTTGTAAAGCCAATTCGGTGCCCAACGAGAATTAAAATCTTACTGAAATTAAAATGTATTTTTGATATGAAATCTGTATATATCTCCTCCTAGTGTTTGTTTTCAAAGCTGTACTTCCCAAGAGAAAGAAATATACATCTCTAGGGCGCCCTATTAGCTCATCTGGTAGAGCGTGTACCACATGCTAAGGCTGAATCCTTACCGCAGTGGCCGAGGTTCGAGTGTGGCTTGGGCCCTTTGCTGCATGTCATTCCCTCTCTCTTTCTCCTGACTTTCCCTTCTCTCTCTCTCCACTCTTGCTTTAAAACTAAGCAGAAATGCCCCAAAAAAAACCACAAAGCAATGTGCATCAATTTTTTGCAATAGTGGTGTCTACATCAGTGTTCTCCAGAGGGGCTCTGACTGATGACACAAAAGTAGTTTGGAATATTACTTCAGTTCTTACCGCCACACAGGCTGTTAACCAGCTGGGGGCGGTCAACATCAGCCATTACTGTTGTGCGATCGCTCTCTATGTTGTTCTGTGTTGTGATTCGAATCACAGGCTAGTGCACAGTGTGGTGAGGTCACAGGAGTGCCTGGTGATGTGCGCTTTGAAAGTCTGCTCATTTACCATCACCATGGATGTGGTCACCATGGAAAAGTTAACAATCCACCTCTTAACAACGAACCGCTGCTGGGAAATAGAGACTTTGAGCTTAAACATTGTTCCCAGAAATACCTCCAAAAACAGTTTTGTTCCCTTTTGAAAAAATGAAGATTGTGCACAATAACTGTCTTCATAGGTTTATTTTCCTTTAACAAAAGACAAGGAGAATTCAATTCAGTTGGACTTAAATAATTCCTTGTTTTGTCCAATTTAATACACTGTACACACACAAACAACACGACTACAAGAAAATCATTGTCTTGTTTAATTGTCTGTCAGGGTCTATAGGGTCTACAATATGTTTATATTGCAAGCTCCCCTGACAGGACCGCCGCATAATTATTTTTCTAGAGTGCATAAGCAACAGTACGAGTAAGGACACCAATTGTGAATAAAATGGTTGTTTCTCTCAATCCTGAGGGGAGTCATCCAGCCAAGTGTATTTGATCCATAAGTGCTCACTGACAGAGTTCTTCACAGTGATGGCATTAGCTGCAAGTGCTCAGCTAAATGCAAATAATGCTGACTCTCAACAATACACTCTAAAGTGTCACTTCAATGCAAGTGTGGCATTTTAAAAACAGTTGCTGGTTGGTGCTTTGTCTCTGAGAAGGACACCTGGTTTTCAATGAGAGAAGAAAGACAGACATTAGAGGAGAGGAGCTATAGTATAGTCTTATATCTCACTTTTGATTATCCTCAGTTTCCCTAATTGGGAGTGTGCCCATTAATGAGGCAGAGACAGACACATATCCAATGAATCTTACCTGGGATACTCACAGGAGACATGAGAGAACACCTCTTCTCTTCTCTTCTCTTCTCTTCTCTTCTCTTCTCTTCTCTTCTCTTCTCTTCTCTTCTCTTCTCTTCTCTTCTCAGATAAAATGGATAAAACAGATATAACAGGTGCACTTAGAAGGGTGTCTCATTACGGGAACCATCCTCTCACTCTCATCTGAGTTTCAGGATGGTAATACTCTACATCGCTATTAATCTAGCCAGCAGGCTAATGATTAAGACTATCCTTTTGAGTTTGCCTGCTAGGATCAGAGATAAGACATACCTGCTTTCTACATTGGTGTTGAGATCAAGGATTAGGTGCACTGATTTCTAGATTTACATTCCAAGTTGAGATGAGAACTTGAAGAAGGGAAGTGTTGCATCTAATTGTATAAGCTGGCGTCAAAGCTTGTTATAGTTACATCAGCAGCACCCTTAGGGAGCATGTCTAGGTCCATGGTAGGCTTGACCCAGCAATATTTTTATTTTGCTTAAATCACTGTCGATTTGAAAGATGTCATTCTTAGTGATGAGTCTCTCCACAAAAAGCAGCTGTTTTCAGGGAAAGCTCAGATAAATCCTCTTTACGACTACCTTCTCCGCACCAAACAGCAAACTGAGAAAGTTACCGACGAGTTGGTGAACATGGAGCTTTGTCAACTAAAGAGCGAGACATTTCCCTCAGAAGTTGGTGGACATAAGCATAACATAAGCAGGGCTAGAGAATAATGATTTAGTTGGTGGACATGAAATAAAATGTTTTTCTGCATCTGCTGTCTAAATAAACAGCTGTTTGCTAACACATTAGCCATATTAAGTTTATGAGGTGATGATGTCTCAGTGTTGTGTTAAGAGCTTGTTGCATTGGTCCCAAGAGCCAAAAATAAAAGGATGCAGATTTATATGTACAGTATGTCTTGACATATATATGTTTTCTTTGATAAAACCCTGCAGTTCTACGTTAAGTGTTACTGTAAGAGAAAATTGTAAAGTTGTAAAGTTAATGTATGTGAATTGAAACAGGAGTAAGTGATGTATTTTAATACTTTGGCTAATATCACTTATTACATGCATCATAAATTACCAACACAGTATCGTGATACCATAATCAATTATTTAATATTTACCATTAGGGCTGTCACTTTTTTACAAAAATCAAGTTTGAATGAATTTGAAATGACATCCAATTTGGTCAAATGAATTTGAATGCCCCTGGATCACAAGGTAAGAATAAGAAGTAACAGCACTACATTCCATACTCCCTATCTCATTGGGAAGTCATTTCTGGCATTTGAAAACAACATAATTTATCTGACTGATTATTATGATTGACTCATGGGTTACTCCTGTATACTTTTACTCCTGTACCCTTTTTTTTTTTCCTGATGTTGAATTTCTAATGTCTTTGTTAAAAAATCTTGGCCATCCCTTTTTGGCATCCCTTCATCTCCTATTTCTTTGTGGCGACAGGTGTCATTCTAGTCTGATGCTCAGCTAGTTGACCAGGAATGAAGTGTTTGGATAATCATGAGCAACCTCCTGGAGTCACACACACATCAGAGAAAGGACTAAAAGCTTGTGTGTGGGAGCATTGACAGCTCTTCTGAAACGGCAACTACGGTACAAGCTAGGTCATCACCTGAGACAAGGGTTAATATACACACCCCCTTATTTATGATCTTCAGGAAAACAGAGCTGGTGACAGAAGATTTTTTTGCAGATAAGGTCAATCACTGTGACATGTTTCAGCAGTGCACTCAGTAAAAAATATAAAATGTGCCTCACCATCCAGGTGTGTCAATCAGATAGACACTGATTTAAGTGAAATGTCAGTTCATCTGCTTGGTATTCATGCAGTCCCTCCTCCAGATAGTATGTTATCCAATCGCTAAACATCACTCAAACGTGAAAGCCACGAGCATATGCTACACCTTACTTTGGTTGTCTACATGATTGCTAGCAAGGAGAACATTCCAGCTAACGCTATTTGCTTTGATTGATTTTTCTGCATATAATAAAATACTACCATTTCCAGTTTGTACCGACTGTTGGATCAGAGTCTCTGTAAGCTGTGGTGACTGCTGCATAGTGCTCCCTTTGCTCCTCCTGGCTAAAGACAGCAATCTGTAATCTTTTGTTCAATCACCTGGGAGAGATTGAGGAGAGAAAAAAGGGCAACAAAAAACAAAAACATAAACAAAGCGAGAGAATGCATGAGCTGGGTGTGTGGGAGTACCTGTGTGTTTGTTTGAGAGTGTGCAGAGGAGCAGAAGCAGCTGATGAGCATTATGGTGTTCTGAGAATAGCCCACAGAGGAACACTGCAAAGCCCGAAAGGGCTTATATTCCCCCCCCCACAAAAGGACCTGCCTGAGCATTAAACACTATTTTTTTTTTTTTTCGAAACAATTCAGCCACCAGTGGCAGCCTATCTCCATGTGTCTCCCTGTCTCATTTTTCTCTTCCTCCGTTTTTTATACATTCAATTCCACAAAGTACAGTTAGTTCCTGTTAAGCCTCCTGGACACAGCAGGAGATCATCATGCAAATGGGCAGATGCACACACAGCAGTATCATGATGCATTGTTTTTTAAGGTGGCTGTTTTCAAATCTTGATGTTTAAATCTGTCTGTTTTCGCTTTTGAGCTGACATCTGTGGAAAAAAAAAATTATGTTAATTGAAATTCAGCAAGAATGCACCCAGTGGTGCATACTAACATGCACTCTGGCGGATGTAGTATCTACGCTGTGCTACAGCAGTCATAGCAGGAACCCTTAACCCGATAAAATATACAGACTGCACATATGCAACCAGCGGTCCAAAATCCAGAGAGGGTATTCAAGGACTTCATTGACACTCTAAGCATTATGACTGTACTTAAGCAAAATCATAGGCCTAAATGACCGGTTTATGCTAGAACCACAGTGCTATGGTGTAGTATACTAACTCTCAACAGATTTGTATGTTGCCTTCATGTAGTTATGCTCCCTATCATCAACAAGACATCTGCTGTCAGAGAGTCAGCGGCAGTTGCAGTAATCAGTGTGCTTCCTTTTCCACCTCTCTCTGGGCAACCTCGATAAGAAGAAGGAAAAATGTGGTGTCATATTTATTCATGACCAGCTTTTCAGTTCTACATTCTCTCGTCCTCTACTGAGGCTCTGTATGTACAGGCCACTCTAGAACCAACCTGAAACACAGATTAATATTGAATAGCACTCTTGTTATTTTATCTAAAAAAAAATAACAAAATCATCATTATTATTTTTTCTGTGGTCTGTATGAGCAGGGAGAGAACAGTGATGGAATAACCTGCCTTTTTTTCACCTGCGTAATAAAGTAGATCAAGATCCCCTTTGTGGATAGGCAATCATTTTCTCATCATAGCAGGAGAGGATAGAGGGAGAAAAGAAAAATGGGAAATTGAGAAATACACAAAAGTAGAGAGAATATTAATAGAAAATAGAAGGATGAAATAGACTGGGACTTGTAAATAAAGTGAGTAAAAGGAGAGAACAGAGGAGGAGAGAGAAGAAAAAAAAGACTGTAATGTAAATACATTGTAGATTTAATTTGATTATGGCAAACATTTTGCCAGCTGGGCAGCTTTTATATTAGACACTGCTCGCTAACAGCCAGTAATGTACAATACATAGTAGCTTGGTGATGCAGTAGGTAATTTGATTAGTCAATATTAATTAAGCAATATGTAATACCTATATGTTTTTCATATTGAAAAATTAATGTATAGAAACCCATGTGATCAATAAGGAAAGGTCAAAGGCAAAACCCATCATATATATATATTTATCTAAATGCTATCCAGCATTTTCTATTTAGTAGTGAATGTTGTGTTCACATAGCACACAATGATGCTTGTTTATTTTTATCCACTGCAGTACAGAGAGGGGAACTCCAACCAGTCTGCCATCTGAAAGGCTGACTTAAAGATTTGTCCTTCGCTGAATGCTTACTTAAATTCCAGTTTGGTCTATTTATTACATCCTGGACATTTGCAAAGAGGTTGGAGTGTGTGTAAGAGGGGCTTGAATAATGTAATACAAAACTGCTGTGCTGTGTTGCCTGCTAAAGCACTGCACTCAGAATGATTAGTACAACACACTGAAACACAACTACTTATTTCCTGTGTGATTATACAGGGTAAACAGCTTCATCTGCATCTATACTACAAATTTGTTTATTTAAGGTACAAACTGCGCATAATTTATGATAATGACAGCAACGTGTTATATTGAAAAGCATGGATAACATGGCTAAAATTTCAATTACCCAACTGTGTGTGTGTATGTGTTTGTGTGTTTGTGTGTGTGTGTGTGTGTTTGTTTGTGTGTCCCTGTCTCTCTTCCATGAGCATGTGTATTATTGTGAAGCTCTGTGCAGCATATCCATTGTTTCTAATGCTTGGTTAGTCAGACATAACCGTGTCTTCCTCACCTGAACACTCACCGAACCAGAGGCACACACACATACACACACAAAAACATGGTTTGTTTACTGAACAGCCTTGTCCTCACTGTCCCAGGTCCAAACTTGTCAGTCGCTGATGAAGCAGACACATGCTTACAGTGATAGAAGTCTGTATGCGACACTCCTTCACCAAAACAACTTTGGACCTGGACAGTGTTGATGTGACAATTTCCAGCTGCCTGCTTTTGTCTCGTATTGACTCAGTCTTTGCTGCCTTCTCTCTGTTTCTCTGCCTGTTTGTGATTCTGGCAAGTGCAGACAATCTGATTTTCTAACACAGGCAAAGACACAGATAAATGTGACAACTTATTTTCACTCCTCTGTTTGATAAAAATCCAAACCCACGTCTTTCAGATGAAGTGAGCATCCGTTTGAATTAAAGTGTTGGGACTATTTCCTTAAATTTTCCTCTGTTGTTTCCCTAATGGTTCACTCCTGAGAAGGTTGAAGAGTAGGAGGAGGGGGAGGGGGGTGGCAAGGTACAATTGCAACAACTGCTTCAGTAGATAATGCACATGCAATGCCTCTTTCAACCACTTACTGTCTCTCTTTCCTCCTTCGTTCCCACAATAAAGCATTCACTTCTGGCATATATTCAAATATTCTGATTTACCATTTAGCAAGATACACGCCTTTCATTCCTGTTGTTTATGTGCTCGTAATGTACTTCAAAAGTGTGAAATTATTTTTATGTGTGTGTTCTTGACATCAGAGACAATTTAATTCTACTCTTAAGAGTGCGTTATCAAAATAACATGAACGCTGTTTGTTCTCCGTGACATGTACTTCTCAAAGGGAACGATGCACAGTGAGTCGAAGTGTTTCAGTTTGGCTCCTGTAAGTCATTAGTGGAGATCAGACTTGAGGAGAACACTATTAATGAAGATTAAGATAATAGAGCACATTTGACATTAAAGAAATAAAAGGGCGCAAAGGCAATCGGCAGGACAAAGGCTTTTTCTGAGGCATCTCAGTCTCCTTTGGAGGAATTGTGGAGTGACTTTATTGGCCCTTTAAACCTCTTCCTCTCTTCAGGAGTTTAAATTGAACGTGCAGCCTTTCCTGGGCCACTGTTTAATTTCCTGTAACGTAATAAACAGCCAATTTATTACAGCCGGCAGAGCAGTGCTTCCTCAGAGAGAGCTCCTCACTGAACGCTGCTACAGCTTTCTGTTCATTTCCCAACAGCCAATGGAAGACTGCTATTATCAGTATACTCTGAGGAACCTTTTAATACATGTTTATTTAGCTGCCAACAGTATTAATCAAATAGAAATGAGTAAAAACACATTTTTGCTTTGCATTAAATACGTAATATCTTGGGTATGGGTATGAGAAAGCGGAATAGGCTGTATTTTCTTCACAGAGAGTAAAAAAAGGGCTATTTTTAATTCTGGTCCTTCGGTCAAGGCTATCACTTTCAGAAGGAAACTGAGGTAATACTAAGAGCGTCATATTGTACCTCAGGCATGGTATGAATTGAATTGACCACGGCCTGAATACAACAATCATACCAGGGCATGCATACAGCGTTTTGTATATAAAAGGTTTGCTGATATAGCTTGTTTTTATGTTTTTTTATTTATTTATTTTTATTTAGCTCTATGTCTGTGTCTCTATCTTCTTTAGAATTTGTCCTCAGCACTGTACGTTAGTATATTTCTAGTCCATTTCCTTACATATGTCAAACACTTAATAATTCAAAGTCTACTGCTACGTGCCTGTAGCTTTTTGTGTTAATGCAAACCCCAATGAGAGAAAAGGAAAAGGAGTGTTTTTGATACACCTGTGGACACACTCCAGTAAAGGTCTAGGGCAGAGCAGTCCTTTACCGTGGAAATTTATTAAAATAGGAGGAGGAGGGGATTTGAATAATGCGCACGAAGGTGACACCAAGGCTGGGACGCCCAGGTGTGGATGCTGTGTGTGATGTTAGCTTCAGAGTAAAGCCTCAGTTTGAAATTACATTGGATCTGTCACTAAAGGCAACACTGAGTGATTAAAATTGTATTGAATTAATTTATGAAATCATACTCTTTCGAGCTGTCATGTAACTGACACCTTGTAAGGCATAACCAGGGAAAAAACTGCCAATCAAGAAAATGTACTGTGCTTTGCATACAAACTAAGGCTAATTTTATTTTTACAAATCTACCTACACATGACAAATGCTATGACACTTGTCATTATTAATGCATGTTAATTTAGATTAACATGCATTAATGATTCATTTCTAGATTCATTCTGTGAAACAAATGAAACTACAGTGTAAGACAAGTTGCTCTATTTTGGCTGCCTTTGAATGTTTAATGTGTTTACTTGAAACGGGGTCAGTCAAGTCATACAAGTCAAATAAGTCTACGGATATCGTTTGTACGAACATGGTGATAACTAATTGGACCAAACATGGGGGCCACATGGGTATAATTCACATTTTTGTTCCTCAAGCTGTGTGTCTTGAGGCTCTCAAAGCTACAGTCAATTTGCCATACTGTAGAGTCAGGACAGTCTCATTGACTGTAGTTGCGCCCTGACCCTTTAGCACTATAATCAGGACAAATGTTCCCTTGGAGTGACAGTTTGGTCCATGGATGCATATTTCCAAAACTAAAGCCCAGATATCCATGAAATCTTCTGTGGATGTTCATGGTTGCAACAGGGTCAAAGGTTTATGTTGACCCCCTGACCTTTCCTCTAATGTCACTGTCAAAGTAAAACACACACTTGTACACAAGATGTGTTATAATCTAGTAGGCAGATTGCCAGAAAACTGTCATTGTACCATGGGAATCACTGCTTGTACCCTTGATCAATGACCTCATGGCCTTTTTGCTATAGCACCCTGAGAGTTGGGGCCCCATGACTGGTAAGGCTTTAAGAATAGTAAAATTGTCAGTATATTGAGTGGGGAAACAGGAGAAAATGAATATCTTGAAACGTTAAAGATCACTGAAGTTGACCATGATGTGGACAGCATATTGTACAGTGAGGACATGTCTGTGGATGTGGAAATGTGACACACAGTTAAAATTGCAATGTTACTGCAATAAAGCTTTCGGCCACATGTGGCAGCACTGAGTGCTTGACTGGTGAGAAGCGGTGCAGTCAGTAAGAATAGGCGATAGGCGACTTACTTAGTTAGTAAAGGCCCACAATGAGAACTGGAAGAGCATGGGCTTCATGTTTCAACAGAACTACAAACATTAAGTTCGAGTCGTTCTTATTTGCATTATGTTGTTTTGTTTGTGTTGTTGCTGTCATGCCATGTGCTCATTGTGACCTTTTAAACCTTTGTCACTGCAGCTGTATTTAGCTTGTTGTGATTAGACTCTGGCTGCTTTCACACTTATTAAGTGAGAGTGGTTTGATGCATATGAATACGCCTGTTATGTAGCCCAGGTCTTCAAGTAAGCCTATTAAAAAAAAAAAAAAAAAAAAAAAAATTTTGCATTGAGTTTGTGTTATTCAGCTTCTGCAGTATCAAGGCCTAAAACCTTGCGACCTTCTGTCTGTGATAGATTCATAAAACGAGACAGAGTTTTAAGAAAGATAGTAATTGGAATGGGAAATAAGATTTGTCACAAAATGTCCTCGATGATAGTTTTGCATGAGTTGGCCTAAGACTTTGCACCTGATGCTGAGTCTTCTAATGTTTTCTGAACTACCCTGTTTGTTTTAGTTTCAAGGACAGTTGCATCATCACAGTTTATGTGTCTGAACTTTGCAGTCTTTGTGACAGTGCTGATATTATGTGACATTGTGTCAGATTTTCGGTGGACTTTTTCCTACATTAGCAAGTGCCACTGTCGCAGCTTGGTATTGCTTGTGCATACAAACTGTATTGGTGTTAAAACAAATGATTCAAAATGATTTTGTTATCATCAAGGTTATGAGTCCAGTGGTCTTTCATAAGCCAGTACATAACACAAGCCACTGCCCTCAAGCTTGTCATTGACTTTATCAGTTTCTTGTTTTGGCTTTTAAATGATTGTCCTCAATAAGATGCATAATATTTAGTTTCTTAACGATGGGCATCCAGTCCCATCTATTATTTAGGTAAAGCGTTGAGTGGACAAAGGGACCTTGTAGGGCTAAAACAGTGAAGATTGTTCTGAGGGTGGTGCTAGACTACAAGCCATATTTATGGTCTTAAAAAATGGTTTTCCCCTTGGGAGCATGAATGTGCTTAGCAAAATTAATTACAAGATGCCTGTTAGATTATGTGATATCATTAAGTGTGCAAAAGGGTGGCCATAAATACCCATACTAAATTTTATGGCAGTGTGACCAGTGGTTGTTGGAGTATTTTGCTGTGAACCACAAATGGATGGGGCAGACACCCAAATTACCCAATAACCCTGCGCGGTGGCCCCACCACTAATGGGCCCAGAGACATCAGTGCATGTGCATCATGTGCATTCAGCAACGTCCAGTCAAGATACAGCAGAGCTGCTGGTAAACATACTGGCTCCATTTCTGGGAATTTCTGTACAGTAAGTGTATAAAAGAAAACAGTTTCCGACACTTTCCACAAACAAAGTAATATGCAAACATGCTTTATTGCATTGTTTTTTTGTAAACCATTGTTTATTACTTAAGTAGGCTTGACCAGTGTAGTGCTCAAGAGCTATATAAGCAAACATGACTTTTGAAGGGTTCTAATTAATGTTCAATTTGTAAAGTAAAGCTATCACCTTTGTCTCAACCCCTATCTAACAGTAATAGCTAATAGTCGACAATATTGTCTTATCACTTTTATTTTTTAATGGGTTAGCTAACACCTTAACATGACACATATAGTACCGGTACATCTTTTTAGACTTCATATCCTGCTATACAGTTTATTCAAATCACCATAATTATTCATAATAAACACAGTAAACCTTAGTCGTGAGACATACTAGGTCTAAATGATAAATAGGATAAAAAGAAATATCATGGCCCACACTATATTTGCAACTATAGTATCACCAGGTGTGTTTTTTAATGGGAAAGGGAAATATTTTATTTTGCTCATTTACTGGTATAAAATATCACTGGCTTCCTGAGTGTTGGATACAGTGTTGTGAATCAGAAATTGTAACTTTCTAAAATGAGCAAATATCATTTTGATATTTAACTTCCGGTTGTCCCCTGGCTTAAACTGTAGTTGTTTAGTCTGTTTTTTAGACAAGACATGCAGGAGTAATAAAGCTGAGTATATTGAATTGACCCATCTATGATATTAAATGCACCTCCCTCGTACAGATTTAACCCAAATGGTACCAATGCTTTAGTAATTCTCAGGCTTAATACTGTGGGATCGTGGTGATTTCCAGCTCCCTCTCACATTTTGCTGCTGTGTGATTCGTGGAGGAGAGGAGAGCTGCCTTAATATTTTTAAGAGTTCACATCCTCCCTCCCTTCCCCTCTTTATGTACATCTGCAGCATCACAACATTATCTGTTTCTCCTCTATGCAGACTAAATATAGGTGATAAAATATTCATTATGATTGAAGTATTCTGAAACAGATGTATAAGAACCTACAGAAAATCTATAAGGTAGTTGAGCATATGATAATCTTAAAGGAATATGTTGCTTAGGCACAACATGATCGAAATGAAGCATCCAGTAAGGGGGGGAAAAAAGCATAAATATGAAGTGAAGAAACTTGTGCAAAGATAAAAGCAAAAAGATTAAATGTGATGAAGAGAACAAGGGAAAGAAAAAGAAAAAGGTGCATTACCAATCTCTATGTGAAAAGAGCTGCCGCTGAAGTAGCAGAGTTGGAGCAGTTCCCAGCCAATGGCGGATGAATATTTAATGATCCCAACCAAGATGCAGTAATTACAAGGGGAACGGACTGTCATACTGGAGCACTTTGTGCAGAACACCCTGGCATCTGCCGATTAGTGCTCTTTATGGTCCCTGTGCCTCAGGTGTGACACTGTATTTGGTTTAGGTCACAGGGAGGGGCTGTGACAGGAAGCGGCACAGACACTGCAGCCTGTTGTGGTGCTGCTCAGCTGTAAATGTGTCAGGAACGAAGCATCTCGTTTCTGCTGTTGGTGTCTGCTGAAACCTGGGACTACGAGATGAAGAGATCTGATAAGACAGGTGAGCAGAGTGAAAGCAGGAGATGGCTTACTGTTTAGTGACAAACTGACTTCCTCACAACATCGGTGTGAAGATATAATTTTGCATCAGCAGTCTCGCTATCGTCAGGTCTTGTGCGATCACAGGACTTGCGGGAATTTGTTCTTTACGTCGGGGTAAGGAACAGGTAGCAGAAAGGCCATAAGAGGTAGAAATTCTGCTCAGGTTTGGAAACATTTAAAGCACATTACAAAGCTAACGGGCTTCAAAGACATTCCTGACTTCAAAGCATCCTCACCCGCCCCCACACGTCTCCCATCTCACCCCTTCCACTCTCTCCCTCTCTTCAATCAAGGTCAGGCTAGCGTTATCAGTATGATATGATAACTTTTTATTTTGTTGTTGACAAAACACCGATTGTGTTGATACTCAATCATATAGCATTCATTACCGCCAAGGAGGTTATGTTTTCACCCATGCCTTTTTGTTTGTTTGTTTGTTTATTTGTCAGTAGATAAGATAAGATAAAGGTTTGGTGCCGATCCAGTTAAAGTGGCGGGTCCAGGAATTTTTTTATCACTTCCCTCAACATTGCGAAATTGGGCATTTTTTACATCTTTATTAATTTCTTCTAAAATAATGTATGGATCTTGATAAAGAAAAAAAAAGTTGGTGCAATCTTTGTACAATTTGACGTAGATCCAGATAATAATCTGATGTGATGGATGTGTGTAGGATGGATTGGCCCCGGTGGAGGTATGGGCTCTACTGAGTGTCGTTCTAGTCTGAATCCGAGAAGCCCTTACTTCTGTTATGGAATTTCTGTGTAACTTTTTCATAGTCTCATGGTCTGAAAAAAAACTTCAGACACACTCAACCACTTTTACGAATAAAGATGGGTAGCAAAGTGTGACATTGAGTGCAGCCCTTACTTTCTCTTCAGTTAAGAAGTTCTCTCCTAATTTTTAAGTATACAGTATAATAACATTTTTTTTTTTTTTTTAGTTTTGGGCTACTTTTCTAAACAGAACAAAACATGTAACCTTTAAGATTATGTGGCTAAAGTAGATGGTACAAGTACATTGAAATATTACACTATAGGTGAAGAAGTGCTTGAAGTGTATAAGGCTATTTATCTCAGCTTTATCAGTTATAAAACAGACCTTGACTAAGTAATTCATTACAAATGCTACTTTTAACTGTATATATGAGGACTGACGGTGTGGGTTGGTTTTACTAGCTGTGCACATATTTTGTTAAAATCATTGTTTGTTACTCATTTACTTTCTTTTTTTTCCTCTTTTTAAATGCCTTCATTTCTCTGCTTTTTCAAGAGGATACCTGGAGGGAGAGCTCATGCTTAAGTGAGAAAAAGTATAGTGTCAGATCACAGTTCAGTGAAACTTCTGTGTTTTGCTGAATTATCCAAACTTTGATTGTGTATATGCGTTTGTCTAAATCTCTGCTAATTATTTATAAGTAATTTAAGTGATAAGTAATTTTACATTTGAGTATTATGTGAGTGGATTTTTGTGTTTTTTCATAAATAATTTTGAATAGACAATTTTTATTAGCAACTAGTTGTTGAAATGTGTTGTTGGGGTTTGGTTTTGATAAGTGATTTTATGCTGCATTTAATGTTAAATGATTTGGCTCTGATATAGACAAAAACATTTCAGTATCATTCAGCTATAAACCCATACTGTACTGTAGCCAGCTGCAGAATGTAGGAAAAGAATATTATAAAAGTTGAGTTAGTAAGAATTGTTCTGAAAATGCAATAAAGCCTGTAAGTAACACAACTAATAGTACACAGCAGGACTTCATGAGGAGAGTGATTTGAGTCATTTCAGGCTTTTGACCATGAAGATCTTGATGCAAATTTGAGTACAAGTGTTAAGTAATACACTTGGCATTTCTTTGCTAAAATGATTGAAATGATAAACTGATTTTTAAAGTATTGGTGGAAAGTACATGATTGTCACCTTTATGAAAAAGCTGGCCTATATGAAATTAGACCTTGATAAACTTCATAACTCTGAAGTAATCTTGATTAGTTTTTCAAGCAGCATCGCTTTCTCCTGGAGCCCTATGATTTTTGTTCTCATATTCTTTCTTTATTTTCTCAGTTTAAATTATTTGTGCAGCGAAAACTGTACAAGCAAGATTCCATCAAAAATAATACTCAGTGGCCTCAAGGTAGCGCTAGAACAATGAATGTCATATTTTTTTTACAATCATCTGGAAAATGGCTGAAGTTATCTGCACATTTGCTCCATTGGTGTTCTGTGCTAAAAATGTCAGATCTTCATGCCGTTTTTTTTCAAAAAATCAAACAAAGTAAAATTATGTAATCCTAGGCTGTTAATCTGATTCTTTCGTAACTTGGTACACATCATCTACAGGCATTTCAGACAAAAATATATCAAAGAATTTTGAAACGTCAGTCCATTGTGAAATTATAAATTTTTAGTTCATATTCTTTAACTTCAATTTTACATAAAATCTCATAAATGACTTAAGCGATTGTTGCCAAACTACGTGAGCATGTTTGGATGCTAGGTTCTAGCTTCATTACATTGTGTTGAGATATTCATCTTCTAGGGGGCGCCACAATTGCAAAATGTGTATATCTTGTTATTGGCTGAATGGATTAGTATGAAATTCTGTTCACACAATATAATGAGGACTCAGTATAATGTGGTAATGATTGATTAAAGTGGGTCTGTTCTTTTTTTTTTTTTTTTTTGATATTTCACATTTCAAACTTCAAAAAACCTGTGCGTCCTACAGAGCTGAAATTTTTCATCACATCTACTGAATATTGACAAAACTTTGCCTCACTGCATCCTGTGGTCACTTCAAAAGTGTGGCACTTTATATTTTGCAAAATATATAAAATCAATTAACATCGATATTTCCATAAGTCTTCATTCAAATGCTACCAAAATTGACACAGGCACTCTATATATACTAGATATAATAGATACTAGATATCACGTGTCAAATGATGTTCAGATATGTCAAAGATTTCCGTAATTTCCTATTTCAGTAAATGTTAGATCAACCTTCACTAAATTATTTGACAATACACGCGAAACCAGCAAAATGTTTTGTGATTTTTTTTTTTTTTTCTTCAGAATTTTATCACCAGCATTTTGACTGTTGTGAGTGTTTTATAAGTTTAAATGGACCCCAATTTTGTTTATGTGATGTCATTGGATGTGAGAAAGTGTGTGAAAACCATGTCTCTCCAGTGGTACAGTCAGTAAGTCAAGTTGGGGATCTGAGTATACAAAGGTCCTATAGGATCAAACCCCCGGGTTGGCAAGTCCTACTGGACAACAGTTTAGCAGTTCATGCATCTGGTATCCAAATGCTTGCAATCTGCTTGGACTTCAATTATTGCCGCTTGTGGACATCTAGTCATAAACGAAAAACAGCTTTTGTCCTGCTGGTAAACCAAGGCTGCAGCTTTTGGCATATAATTGTTAAAACTTTTTCATTCTTCTCTTATTCACAGACGTCCATTCATTCTCCTATGAAAGAACATCTATTTAGGTAAATTGAAGACTTGTATAACTTCACTTTTGATCACAGTGAAAGTAAAGAATTTCATGTGAGTAATTTTGTAAAAGCAAACAGTGAACGGGCTTCACACAGTGAGACTGAAACAATCAAAGAAAAGATCATTCTCAAGAGGACTACAAATTATGTTAATTAATATGGACATCAAGTATCTTCAAGTAACTATCTCAACATGGGATCATAAATGTTTTTTTTTTATTTCTTTTTAAGTCAGTCGACGAATAAGAACTAAGCAATATCGGCAATTCAATGGAGTTCACCTATTACTTTACTTTAAGGAGATCTTTGATGTTTCTAATATCTTTCTCATTAGTCCAAGAAATGCACAGATTACCCACCTCCGAGTCTTATCAAAAGTAGTAACGCAGTCTTACATCTGGATCTTGCTTCCTGATGTATCCTGTCAGAGCACTGCTAAATAATTTCCTGTTATTTGTGCATATGGTCTTCTGATATTTTACTGCACTCAGCTAAATATAGTGAAGGTTTTAAGACAATTTTTAAAATGGACACAGAAACATTCATGTGCAGTATGTACACTACAGGCACAACAGGCTGAAACTGTAGTATGCATACTATTTGTATGACTTTTATAAGATGTGGTGCACCAACTGCCATAAAGAAAATATCTGACTCGCTTTGGCACAGAGACATCCCGATTTCATTTTTCCTTACCAGTATCGATTACGATAACTGAACTTGTGTATTTGGCCGATACCGAGTACCGATCCAATACCAATGCGTTTTAAAAAATGTTTATCGTCATATCAGCTGTATGCTACTAACTCTTCTAAGCTACGATATGATTTCTGTCGTTTCTGTTGACGTTATGCTATTTAGCAAAAATCAATACTTCTTTGCTGCTCAGCACCCCATCCTGTGTAGGCTGCTGTTTTAGAGCAGCGAAGAATTGATTTCCGGGAAAACTGCAGTTTTACCTGGTTTTATCAATACATTACGTGGTATCAGGTTGGTGAGTACACTCGCATACTCGCAAATTCCCAATCTAGTATTTTAGGCATTTTCGATACTAGTATCTGAATTGGAACAACTCTTCTTTGGCATGCTTGATTTTCTTCACCAGCTTCTTTTTTTCATCAGTTTTCCACCATTTTTGCAGGACCACCAGGTACTGTAGTGTACAGCCGCTGGAAACAGTGATACCTGGTGTAATGTTAGTACGTCTCAACCATATAGAGAAGTAATGAATATCAATGAGCTGAACACTATGAAGACCTGTGCAGTTTGGTAGTGCTTTTAAGTGGCATCGCAACCTCTAGCAACCCTTTCACATTCATTGCTTTTAGAAACCATTTTTCACAGTTATATGATGGAAATTTAACTGCTGAGTAATGTTTTGCAAATCATATATAAGTTCTGGCAGTCATCACACAGGCTGTTTTATTTACAAACAAAAGACATGGTTAAACTGTCCTCACAACAAAGTCCTACAACCAAAGGTCTGTTGTGTCTTAGTTGTAGTTCACTGCTTCAGTGTAGTTTGTACAATATGCATGAATCCATAAATATATGTTATGAAGAAACATTATTCTATCGATGACTCATGTTTTATTTATACGGTAGCCAAATATTAAAAGCAATAAGCAAATATCAGTGCTACATTTTATGTGCTACTTAACATTCATGGCCTTATTATCAAAACATGACAGGGTAAACTCCAGAGTAGAGAGTGGATTACTCAACAGATAATGTGTAAGACCTTGAATTTACCCACAAACACATCCACACACAACAATATATGTACACACAGGAGTTCATATGTTTGTGACTACATCCTTTAATCCATAATTCACCTTGCCAACAGTCTTCTCTCTTCACAGTGCTGAGTGTATTTCTATAGTTATACTCTGTATGTACATTTCATTTCATTTCATTTGGTGGTCACAAAAAGTGCTGTGTGCATTAAACACTAAGTGACATACCGGGCTGTCTACAAATGCAACTTGCTGCATGGGGTCAAACTCACTGTCATGGCTACATGACATCACACAGAGGGAAATGGGTCTTAGTCTGCTATTACCTATCCAACTGACCTAAGTTCAACTTCCCAGGTGGGCTGCCATACACTAATAAGTCTAACCGATCCAAGTTCAGGCATTAAGTATCCAGAGTCACAGACACCAGCTGGGTTAACAATCCCTGCCAACAGTGTCACTGACCTGAGTTCAACCAGAGTTACAGGTGCCAGACAGGTTAATCACACCACAAGCACAACAAAGAGACATAGTATTGACCTTACGCACACCTGGTCTGTCAGCTTTCACACTACAAAGGTCAGTGACAACAAAACTGAGCCCAGCGTCTTGTAAGCATTTGAGAATTTTCAGAGTGGTAATAAATACACTTTATGCTCCCCAAACACCCCAACATACATCATGGTGTTGTCGTGGTGTGGGTGTCTGTTTATAGAGATACGCTATAATTTCATTAAATAAATAAAAACAAATAAATAAATTATATATATATATATATATATATATAATATATATATATATATATATATATATATGTGTGTGTGTGCGTGTGTGTGTGTGTTTAGACTTTGGATCCCTTTGCCGTAGCTTTTTAAATATTAATGAAGGGAAACTGAGTTAACATCCAATGTTTGAAGTCTATAGTTTTTACCTATGTGTGCACTTACAAACACACAGGAGTTCATGTATTTTTCATTGCATCCTTTACATTAATTTACCTTGCCAACAGTTGGCTATCTCCACAACTCTGTACATCCTCTGAGAATTAATAACGCCAACATATTGTTGGAACACAAGCATGATTATATGGAAGTGTTTGCTAATTCATGCATTAATTACCGTAATTACTGATTACCTATTAGCATAACTGGGAATGTTTAATGTATAATGATGATTATGAAAGGTATAAGGGGCTCAACTGCATCTTGTTGCAGTTTGCCAAGAATGGAACAGAGAAAGATAATGAACCTGTCACAGTTTTCTAACATAAACAAAATAGGTCAGCCAAGTTTATGCGAATTTATCTGATGCATGTATACGCCCTGTGGTGCTACACATCTCTACTATTTACAAATGGTTTAATTCTTATACAGAGATGCATGAATGGGAGACAGGAGAGTGGACAGGAAAAGCAGCCAGGTCCAGGTGCTGAACTTCTCTTAGCTGTCCAATAAGTAGTGTAGCATCACTGGCAGTGCCCTAAAACTGCACAACCATATGCATAATTCATAAGAATAGATCTGCAGTATGTGTAAATACATTCCTACACGCATATACACACATGGATATGAGCAGAGGGAGCTTAGGTAGGATATATCAAATCCAACCCAGGGCTGAACCGAAGTTTCTCCTTAATTCCAGACTAGTGTGTTATCAGCCAAAGGTTAGAGTGGAGAAAGCAGATTTTCACCTCAAGGTGGCAATACTGCAAAAAACTGCAATGCCAGTTTTTGCAGGTGAAAATAAAACCTCCAGACTCCGTCAAGAAAATAAATAATCCCTCATTTTTTTAAATTTTGATCTCATGCATATTATTGTGCACCCCGTGTCTCCTAAAAAATTATGTTTCTATACAGCTAAACTGCAACAGCAATAACATTTTGTAGGAAACATAATTGCAACCATATATGAAGGTAATGAGGATGTGTTGTGTTTTGCAAATTGCAAATACATTGATGCTGAACATATCAGTAAAATGTTCTCAGACAACACATTTGTTTTCCACCAAAACATCTGATCTTTCAGTACATTATCCATTTAACAGTGCTGTATGCAGTGGTATTAAAGCTTTTTCTACTTATGTTCAGGCACTCACGGCACTTGGTTAAGGTTAGGAAAAGATCATGGTTCAATACAGAAAAAGATCATAGAGACCTCAGACATGTGTTTATTTACATCTAACCAAAGCTACCATTGTTGCCTAACCACTGGATGCGAACCTCTGATGTGAGTGTTGTGCTTTGTTCGCCTATCATCTATCCCAGCCACCTCCTGGGATGGACATAGCCTCTGACCACAGTGTAGGAGGAATGACTTAAAATTTTTTCATAAGCATCCTGAACTGAACTTTGAGTAAGTTCCCTGTCGGTGCTGTGGCTTCACTTCGAGACATGCAGGGTCTGGAGTCACTAAAATTCCTATAAGTGCTGTTCTTAGTATTTTGGTATGTTAGTATGTATCTTGGGCTGCACGGTGGTGCAGTGGTTAGCGCTGTCGCCTCACAGCAAGAAGGTTCCAGGTTCGAGTCCCGGCTCAGCCGTGGGATCTTTCTGTGTGGAGTTTGCATGTTCTCCCCGTGCCAGTGTGGGTTCTCTCCGAGTACTCCGGCTTCCTCCCACAGTCCAAAGACATGCAAAATGGGGACTAGGCTAATTGGATACTCTAAATTGACCATAGGTGTGGCTGTGAATGTGAATGGTTGTCTGTCTCTATGTGTTTGCCCTGCGATGGACTGGCAACCTGTCCAGGGTGTACCCTGCCTCTCGCCCGAGAGGTGGGGGATAGGCGGTAGAAAATGAATGAATGAATAGTATTTATCTTCATTTACAGTGAAAAAAGGAGAGAAAAGAACTCTGTAATACGTCTACTGAATGTGTATACTCCTATTGTGGAACAGGGATTGACATAAATGCTCCACCAGTCTCACTACCGCCAAGACTTTGATGGCTCAGCTGATAAACAAATCCAACAGCCCCAGCAGGAGATAGGGGGATAAAAGCAGTAAGTTGAAGCATGTTAAGTCAGAGTTGGAGAGCTGGGCAAATAAAATTAGACACATTCCGTGATGTTACTGCCAAAGTTTCATGCAGCGAGCAAAGTTCATTCTGCAGACAAGAGAATTACAGAACTCACTGAATTAACTTCAATGTCAAAATTTAAACATGTGCTTTGTCAAGTTTCGTAAATATTTACAGAGAGTAATATCCATCGATGTGAATAGCTGAAATGTGTTGGATGCAGTGTGGAAGTGCCTCAAGCTAAAGTTGCTCTAATGCCCCGTGGCTCAAAGAAAATGGTTGTAATGAAATCTAAAAATCTTTTCAATATTGAAACACAAAGTCGGAATATAAAATCACCACAACAAAACATGATCTCAGTAGAGTAGAGCATTTTACAAAGCTTCGAGCACCACGAACAGCAGTCCATTCATCATCATTGTAGCAGAACTCCTTGTTTCTCCCCTTTGCCACAGACTTGGTTTTCTATCTTGGACCATGGTGGAAGCAAAAACTTTGAATTTACAAACATCAAGTCAACTTCAAAACACTATGTGGAATAGGTACTTTGAGAACTATTTGGCTATTCACCCAGTTCTACAGCTTCTGGACATTCATTCATTCATTCATTCCACACTGAGTTTGAGTGATAAGACAAATCACAGCTGTGCTCAGTTGTGTGTTTGTTTGTCCAGGCTGTGTAATTGTGCTGTGTCAGTTTGTGATGCTGCTTTTTAAAAAAAAACAAAAAACAAAAAAACAATTTCATATTTTCCTATAGAAGTTAAAACTGTTGGTTTAACATATTGTGAGCTTGTCACAGTACCACAGACTTATGGCCAAACGTGCTGCTCTGGGAATGACAGTTTCTGAATTGCAGACATTTCTACAAAGAATTTCTACAAGGAATGAAATTCCGGCAAATAATACAGGACTGTATTTCTATGGTGCTTGTGTTTGCAGTGATCAAAACAGAAATAGCAACAGTGTGCAGGTGCCACATTTATAATTTTTATGTTTCACATATTTCCAACAATTACTGATCTGAGACAAGATAACATTTCAAACCACATAAGGCAATGGCTTGTTTACATGATTCATGAAATACAGTGCACAGTTTGTCAAAGGAGATAAAATGAATATTGTTAAATTTGTCCTTTTCTTCCGTTTTCCTACTACATCGTTTTGGTCTGTCAAATTGTGCTTTTATATGAAATGGTGGATGAAAAAATGTAATTCGCTCATTGAAAAAGTTTTGAAGTCCATATCTCAAAGAAAAGGTCAGTCCTTTTGAATAACTTCATATTCTTCCAAGGGCCCCTAAGAACAGTATCACAATAATGGCGCTGCATTGATTTTCATACTTTTTCTTCAATGCAGGCAAAGCTAGTACAGGATGTATTACCATCATATAATGGATAAGAGACTGTGACTTCATGTGACTTTGTAAAAAGGTCACAATTCTAAACATATGCAAATCTAGCCCAGCTTGAGTTGAGTCTAGTCAAAGCTTTGGGTGTAAAAGAATAGTACAAACATTAAAACAAATAGGTCTCACTTGGTTTAAAAGTAGTGAAGATAAAGAGGGAACATTATGCTACTGTCACACAAAGGAGCTTCGAGTTGTAGCGCTGCCCATCATTCTGCTCTCTGAACTGTGGGCTTTTTGGTGCTGTGGGGGTAATATTACCATGCACAGAGGAGATGTGTCAACAACTTGCAGGTCTGTGTCTCAGTGTTTACAACCCAACATTATAAAGCACAATGCCAGCCTCGCACTCGGTTGCCCTAATTCTACCCAAGGGTGAAATTGCCTTTTCATAATTTCCATTATGCTTGGTCTTTGAAAAATGGCTCTCACGATCGGCGGTAAGATAGAGGAAGTTATTTTTCTTTCAAAGTGTGTTTTGATGATGTGCCATTTGATGGAGTGTCTCAGCCCGTGTTTCCAAAATGCTGGTAACAGTGCTTTGTTTTTGTGTTTCATTCTCTATGCTAGCTGGATGTGATAAATGGAGGATCTTATTGTGAAGAGTCCTTGCTTGGGGACACCTGAGCCCTCTGATCAGCAAAAGAAGCTATGAGTCTGTGTTTACTGACAGGCCTTTTGTAGTGAACAGTAGAAAATAAAGCATCCGAATGCTTGTTCAAGGCACCAGTTAATTATTTGGACCAGTGTTTAAAAATGTGACGTGGTTGCAGCAAGAGCAGAAAACGGCTTTGATTGACTGAGATGAATTAATCAAATTCCCCACAGTATATAAAACAAACATTTCATCTCTAATTCAGGGTAAATTGTTGTACTGGAAAATATGTTTAATTATATATAATTACAATATACATAATTGTTTGGTTGAAAATCATACATTTAAGTGAAAGCATGATGTAAAATCTTGGATTGACAGGAGGATGGTCACTAATAGTGAAATGATCTCACAAAGGCAGTTGCAGAAACTATACAAAAAAACAATAAATAAAAAAGACGAGAAGAGGGAACAAAAATATGCAAGGAAAACAAAAAAGAAGAAAAGCTTAGGAATGAAATAATATAAAGAAAAAAAAACAAATAAAAGGTTTTATTATATTTTTTATGCAATGCATACCAGTGCCAGCTGAAACATTTCATGCTGATCCCATAAACTGAGTTTTCAGATTGTGTTTCCTTTGTTCAGAAACTGAAAGACTTGATAGTTCATCCAGAAGTAAATAGCAGACACAAAATCCATTGTTTTCATACTCTCTTAAAGTGTTTTTACTTTTAGACAACTTTTGAATTCTGTCTGTGAGTGTTTCCTTGAAAACACTAAATCATTTTCTTGTCCTCTGCTGTGAAGGTTCATTTTAATTTGGTGGTGAAAAAACAAAAGTTCGTAGCAAGCACATTTTGTTGATGCTTTACAGGTCATAAGATGGTTAAAAGTCCTGTGACACAGAGCTAAAAGCTTTTGGGAGGTCGAGTGCGCTGCATGTGTGTTGCTGTGTCTACTGTCAAGGCATTTTATACCCATGAAGCAGTGCGCTAAGGGATAGAAGATAGTACTGTCTGCACATTGCAGTTCAGCCATATGTTCACATTTTGATTTGGCCCTCCGGAGGGAGTGTGCCAAATAAATGAGAAATACTTTGCTGTAGGTCTGTTGTCTGACAGAGCTGAATCAGTGGGCGAGAGAGAAGAAGAGTGATTGAGGTCATGTGGAAGTGTGGTGGAGAACTCTCCCTGCCAAACACATTATGGTCTAGAGTAAAACACCAAAATCAGAGAGCTAATATTTCATAACCCCTCCCGATCCGGATCTACAGTTTTTCCAGGCATATTTTTTTTTCTATTCCAGTCCTCATGCTAGTTAGGCCAGGGCTGTTAGTCTGGGAAATCAGTTAACTGTTTGGGCAGTGGAAAGAAGTGAGGGTCAAGCGATGGTGGAACCCGTTTTCATGTTCCTGTTGGGAATCCTGCCGCTCTTTTCCAGGCAGACACGATTTAAGTGCTGAGCGCGTCACACGACCAGAGGCTTGGTATGAACCCCATAAGTCTGCCTCATTTAAAGGGGAATGGGGACTCCTTCACTGGGAATAGTTTAATAATTTAGTATGGCCTTAAACTAATCTATTTCAAGCACCCAGATGGTATTTATATTGAGCAAATGCTCAGATAATTGAATGGAATAATTTACTCACTACTGTTGCTCAGTGTCAGAGAATCCCCACACTGCTCCAACCCTGGAAAAGACATAAAGTGAACCACTAAACCAAATCACTGGGAAAGTGTTTTCAGAAATAAATATGCTGCCATGAAATCAAAGCAATTGAAATATCATATTGAACAGCACAGAAATCTGGGTGCAATCAGTCTATAGTTGCGGCTTTGTATTTGTCTCAGCCTTTGTGCATTTATTGTGTGTCTGGATTGGATTTGTATGATTTATTAGTGTATGTATATTGCAGGAAGTCATGTGCATAGCTTTGTGTGTGCTGTGTGCTTATTAACGCTGCCTGTCGTAAGGATATGATGGGTTTCAGAGAGCACAGTGGGCCATCTGTCCAGTGCTACCCTCTCCAGTGGGCATGACTGTGCAACCACCTAGGGAGCTGGAATGGGCTGAAGCATGGTGGAAACAAGACGGCTCCACTGACCCTTCGGTATGTGCATGAGAAAGAGAAAAAGAGTTGGAAAGAGTGAAATGGGGGAGAGGGGAGAGAAGGTAGGAAAAATGATCAAGAGGGAGAGGAAGGGATATAAAATGAAGAGATAGACAGAGAGATGGAAAGGGAGAGAGGGATGGAGAAAGAGAGGAATACAAAGAGATAGAGGGGGAACGGGTGGCTGCTGATTTTTAACAGGCGTGTCCCTCCATCTCTGATCAAAGCGTCCTATCAGCCTTAGGGGCATCTCCACTGAGTGCCTCCCATAGCTGCTAAAAATTCTCCCTGCCTAGGAATCATTTTAACACCTCTCCTCTCATAGCCCTCACATATTCGTCCATTCATAGGACATAGCACATGCATCATGCCTGCTGCACATGAAAGCACCTGTACATGCTTCCATGTGCTCACACTGGCAACAATATATGATGGGGTTTTTGTTAATGAAAGAGAATTGAAGATGGTTTGCAGTTGGTGGATTGGTCTGTCTTCTCAGTCTGGCTCCATTAAAGGTAGAAATGTGATTGACAGCTGCACATGAAAGCCAATGTTGAACTATGGTAGATAGTACAGTGCCATTCATATCTTATTTTTTTGTCTCATCCCTTCATTGGGACGCATGTGAGATAGTGGTAGTTCAGGGATTTCAAAGGATACAGATATAAATATAATGTAGCTTAGATTTAAAATTCCACATATAGTACCTCGCACATAAAAAAAACAGTAGAACTTTGAAGCAGCTCTTTAAGACACTACAGGATCTACATGACTCATTTATGACGATGAGTAAATTTGAATGGCACAATGCCACATTCCCCTGACCATTTTTATTCATTTGCCATGTGAATTTCACAGGCTGTGGGACCCGCTGCTCCACATTGTTCAGCTGACCACTTTGCAGCTGGCTTTGTGGCATCTGAATATCATACGGCGCCATGCCACCGCTTTACCACTGGGAATATCCAGCTGTATTTTTTTCCACTGTGTGTCCATCAAGGATGGGAAATCAAACAATAGTATTCTGTATTGCTCCATGCCCAGAATTTCCCTAATCCCCCCCTGGGTCATTGTTTCGGAGCTGTCAACAAGTCTTTGAATCCATCATCAACTTTTGAGGGCCCTGCCTCCTGTGTCAACTATGAGCAATACCACAGGATACAGGGCTCAGGACAGGGAAACCCCAGTGGCCATAAAATCCAGAAGGAATGGATGGGATCATATCCTTGTCCTCTAAAAGAATCCAATTTCCCAAAAACGTACCATTCGCATTTTCTTATAAGCTAGCCCAGCGTGTGACAAGAGAATCTCAGTGTAGTGAATGACTATTCAGACACAGAGGAAGGTCCCTGATATATGAAGAGAGAATAATTTCATAGTTTTTGGTACCACACTCAGTGGGTTTACTTTTTACCCTTTGCACTTTTACTCGCTTTCTTTTCTCGGTATAATTTGCATTAATGGGCTCAGAGTGAAGTGGAGACAGGAATACAAACGTGTGAAACCAAAACTGCGACCAGATCAGCTCACTGAGAGAAAGAGAGAGACAGAGAGAGAGATCGCTACTTATTTTAGTGTAAGGGACATGCCTGGCATCCCAATGGCTAATGAAAGCATCATTATCAGGAGAGCAAGATGACTGGGCCCCTCAGAATATGCTTACAGATGACTTAGAGCGATGCTGCCTGTCTTCCCTACTTTCTGTTACTGCCATTAGACCCAGGCTGTCTGGCTGTTTACTACTCCCTGGGCTTGAGTTTATATGAGTATTTTCAATACAGTAATGTGAGATGACATAATGAAGCACCCCATACATGGTACAGTGGCAAGCCTCAATGGGAGTTTGGCAGATAGATGCTGCTTTTTGAGGAAATAAGGGCTCCCATTGCTCACAGCTCCTATAACTTCTGCTGACAGGTTGTGATAACTGCAACCCATGTGTTTATGCAGGGCAGTTCCTGCTTGAAAAGTGGTAACTCAAGAGTCGTGTTCAGAAATGTGTGCTTGTGTGTGTGAATGGTCATTTCAATCAAAATTCTGTCTTAAATACAAATTAGGCTTTGTGGTAGCTGTATACTGAAAAGATGGGCTTCATTGCGCAACTGTGGAGCGATTCCACTCCCTTCAAACAGACAATGAACCTTTTGAGCTGAAAATATATCTTGAAATTCAAGTTCAAATTTAGATTCCCTGTCATCACTGTCAAAAAGAGTCCAGATTTCGGAGCAGGAGTACTGTTGGGCACCCTGAATGATTCAAAGGTAACCTGAGATGGAAGGATTCCTGGAGCATAGAAATGTTTTCTCAGTTTTTGTAGAACTGTCCTGTTTTAAACACTGGCAATTTTCACCATTATCGCACTATAATACTTGTTTGGCTAATGTTCCATTAGCAGCCTTAACAATGGGCAGTGCTCTGTGTGTCTGACACTCTGCCAAAGACATGCTGAAAAATGTCCACTGCTTAACATCACTGGCACAGAGTTTGTGAATTTTTTTAAAACTGCAGAAAAAAATAGTTTGACGCACCTTTGGCAGTGTTTGGGAACCTGTCTTCTTTTTTATTTTTTTATTTTTTATACTGTGTTTACATATAGGTATCCAGAGAAAAGACTTATACTGTGTGTCTTTTCATACTGATTCGGTATACATACTGTTTCTATCTATATTTTTGTAGTGTACTGTTATTGCAGCAGTATCAAAGAAATAAACATGCTTGTTAGGGTATATGTTTAAGTTTAAGAAATAATGCAATACATGCGCTACTGGATGTCAGTCAAAATTTGACACTGAAAAGGTTCTGCCAGTTAAACTTGAGATAGAGAAAAAAACATTTTTCTCAAGATTTAATTCTTACCTTTTCTTTTTGTATTCTCGCACGCACGCACGCACGCACGCACGCACGCACGCACGCACACACATTCACTCACTTGAATCGATGTGTTCAATGTGTTCAAGTGGCAGGGTGCATGCTGGCTCTCGGGGGCATGGCTTATTGGGAGACATAAATGTAACTGAGGCCTCGTTAATTTTATGAGCTCCACCTGTGATTTATCTGCTGTGTCAAGCCAAAATATCTGCTGTTAAAAGAGCCATGAGTGTGAAGCCAAACATCTGAACAGCGTTTTGGTGCACACTTTCATCATGTTTTTTTTTTCTTCTCTCTTTCTAAAATGGGGGAAGTCTAGATAGGTTGACACAAAGCCCAAATCTGCCACAAAAGGAGAGGCAGAGAGAAACAATGGACAATGGACAAGATGTAAGTGAACCAAATCTTCGTCTGTTTTGTCTGCTAATGATGCTAACATAGCTTAGCAAACTACAAACAGTGGCCATTTTACTATCACTATTCTAGCCAGTTTGGCTAGCTAATATGTTTTTTGCTTTATCTTAACCAGCCACACTAAAATCTGATGTTTTGTTGTGGTATTTGTGTATTTAACAATATATGAAATATTTGTAGATTTTTGGAGACGCACTTACTATTACACAAATGTTAGCATGCTAATGTTAGTGGTTGATCAGCTAGGGGGTGTCATAGTTTGAGGTGAGAACGCAGTGTTTGACCACTGAGAATTTTGGGGAGAACGACGACAACTAGGCTAAATTTAGAAGGTAGCATTTTCTCAGACAATATTAAGTGTAGCAGTATATTTGAAAAACCTTTACTGTCACTGTAAAAAAATACAATCAAAGTTAATAGCTTAACAATGAAAATCATATTCTGTATAGTAGGTTTTGAACAGTGCTCTGTCATTGACAAGGGACCATCGATGACTTTTATCTATGCAAAGACACTACACCTAATTCACTGGAGCTTTTAATCTACTGTAACTTTGAAGTTATTTTTCCCATCTCTCACAGCATGAAAGTCACATGAATGATTACAATAGGAGATATTCAGTGAACTCGGATATTTACTATGTGTGTGTTTTGGGCCATATAGTGAAGGCTCAATAGTACAGTGTGAAATGTCCAAAAACACTAGAAAACCATGTTTAAAGAGTGAAGATCGGAAACTTTTCCCCTTTGGCCATACTCCACCTCACATCCTCTTTTCTTTCTTGAAGAATGCCACGAAGGGATACAGAAAGGCTTCAAACATTTCAAAGCGAGAATAACAAGTCCATGTTCGTATTGGGTGGAACAGTGCTGTAAAATCATCTATCAAAGTTCATGCTGCTGGTTTTTTTCAGAAAACACCAATGTTATGCAGGAGTGAACTTTGAACAAAATTTGAGTTGAGTTAATTTTTCTTTCTCTATTTAGTACCTACAGGAAAATTAGGGCTCTTGTGCCTCTATTGGAATGTAATAATTTGGCAAGGGAATCATTTTGCTCATGTTAGGTAGCTGTGTTTTCAGTGGTCCTTACAAAGCCTTATTCTTAACGACATTGAACTAAGAATAAGATGAAGAAGACCAGCTACAAACAAGAAAAGAAAAAAAAAATATTGGGTCTCCAATGTAAGTTTTTATAATTGATGAAAAATGGAATTAGGAAGGTCACAAAATTTTAGTTCTTAAAACTTAAACTGTCACAATAAATCAAGCTAAAACTTTAAAGTTACAAACAAAATTACAAATTTTCATACTGTACATTAGAAACTAAATAAAACTTAATACAATTATGTGAAAACTGCATTTTATGATGTGTGACTGTACTATCTTGAAAAGAATTGTTTTGTTTATGTGTTCATGGCTGAAATTTTTAAATCTGCCACAGTCACTTATGTATCACACTGACCTGAGGAATTAGGTCATAGTAAGCATCTCTGCAGCCGACAGTTTACAACTCATACATGCTCAATACATGTGTTGCAAGAGAGACGGTACTGTTTTTAAAAGTCTGTGTTCAGCTCTCAGTCCTTTTGTAGCTTGGAACTGGATCTCTGTGGTTTGGAGTTTAGTTTCACTACTTTCAGATAACAGTTTTATTTCACTGGTTACCAGTTAGTTCACGGCTGAATCAGAGCTTCTGCTAATGCAAACTGAACAGTTCCTGCTGTTTCTGCTCTCTGGTGGCAAACCTGCTGGAGGCTTTAATTGTCAAGCAGCTATAGGAAATGCAGTGCACTGTAGTTACTTGTTAGCACTGTTATTCTTAAAAATAAAAAGTGGTCTTCACAATAAGATATGGACATACTGCGTTCTGCTTTATCTGATTTGTTTTAAGGGAGAAAAAGTACATGAAGAAGTAGCCACAGTGAGTTGGATTAAGAGATGCAAGTGACAGGCTGTACTGCAGTGTGTGTGAATCAGCACATCTCCACCACGTTATCAAGGTAAACACCACCTTTAACCTGCAGTTTTGTGTAAAACATTCACCCGGTGCAAACACAGGATGAATGGCTGTACTTAGTCATGGCTCAGCTCAGTGCAAATGTCCCCACCTGTGTCGAGAAATGGCAAAACACTATGTTAGCCAGTCACACTGTAGTTGCAATGTACAGATATAGTAATAAATCATTTGAATAAATAATAATGCAATTTGGCATTTTGCAAAATTATGTATCATTGTATCATCATATTATGACTGGTGAAAGAGTTATTCTGACAGTACCACATACTGAGCCCTAATCTGAGCCACACACACACACACACACACACACACCGCAGAGAGGGACCTGCCAATCACAGCATTTAACAGGACAAAAACCATAACCATGTCACAGGGCCCATCAGGAATAAAAAAGGACTCTGGTTAGGAGTGTTTGAGTGGTTCCTTGGGACCGTGGGATTGGGATGAGAGAGGTGGTAAAATGCCTGCATGTCACACAGAGGAAATTGGCTGAGCAGCCACCCACTAATGCAGAGTCATATTCTTTTTGATAGGATTAGAGCCCATTGGCTCACTAAGCAGATATGGAGACCAGTCTGCCAATCAGAAACGGCTGAATATAAAGGTCATTAGTAGCTCAAAAGGCCAGATAGACAGACCAACCTCCATATTATGCTGTTTTTTTTGTTCAAAGAAGGGTTTTATGTAGCTGCAAGACTCTGTTCAGGCACATGGACTGCTAATGGTAATAGGTAGTATTGAACCACATGCACACAGGTGCAAGGTAATACTCAGACATGGCCTTGTCAGCCCTTTTTGTCAGAAGACAGTTTTTTTTTTAAAAAGAAGCTTAGTTCAAAGAGAGCTAAGTTCAGTTTTTTGTGAGACATTTAGATTCAGATTGAAAATCCTTTGACTTGACCTTTGTTCAGTGGTTCTTTTGATGAAATTTCTCTTTTATAGTCTCAATCTCAGAGACAATGTTAGATTTGTTGAAAAAGGTAGGTTGAGTATTTGTTGAGTTCATCAAGTGAGAGTCAGTGAAGCACACTGTTAAGGACATTTCTACAAAATGAAAACTGCTGCTGAACAACACTGAATGACTTGGTTAATAAATGTGATAAAAATCATAAAATACCAAACACTGGTCCTATCAATAGATACCACACCGACTTAGGGTCAATATCCACTTCTGTTCATATAAAGCATCTTTGTCTTTGAATTCTGTTAAAAGCATTCCTGGATTTACTTGGTGTGGCAGGCTGATAGTTCCTACCATAGTCTTCAAGTCTGAATATCACAGAAAATAAATAATTCAAAAGAAAAGTGCATCCATTACTACATGCCACAAACATCCACTAATGGCATTTCATTATTCAAAGTAATACGTAGAAATTGTTGGATTAGAAGGAAAATCAAAACATTTAGAATTGTGGCTCATGATGTGTTAATCACACCACAAAAACAGCTATTAATATCTTGTATTTAAAAGTAACACAATAGTGTGTTCTCTCAAAGAAGAGAAGTGTTAAATATGTTAAGAGAATTGTGGCATTATAATACAGGGATAAGATCAAGAACCCGTCAATGTGATGACCGACTTTTATTTATTTTTTTAATAGATTGTACTTTGATCAATATGGAGCATGGAGGATGGCTGGGGTGGGAAGTAGCAGGCTTTCCTAAATGATTTTTCATTTGTGTTGATCACCTGCAGGTCATATAGTACCATCTGAGCACGTGATATGTGTAGATTATTCCATCTGTTATGTTTGTTTGTCTGAATTTAATCTCAAATAATTTTTTTTACAAGACATTATTGCAAAGAAAATATAAAAGAAAATTAAAGGCATTTTCAAAATACGTTCCGGTGCCGCGTAACTCTGCGCAATTAGTTAACTGTCGAAATCTATCAAAGAGCATATAAGATGTTGAAGCGACATTCGAATCGTGGTTTTCAGACCGTGGCATTTACACACATGAACCTGGCTTGCCCTTTGGTCACAACAGGCGCGGGATTAAAATATCGGGTTTCTCGGAAAGATGCCAGCGGTGTGGTAGTTTGATCCGAAGCTCCAACGAGTGTTTCTTTAAGTGCGTGTGGGGAGTTTTCCTGCACCGGGTGATAGGAGGGGTTGGAGAGTGACGCTGGCTGCGCCTTGGTGCTGAGCGGAGCGCTCACCTGCAGATGAGAGAGCCGGGGAAACTCGGGGCAGAGCTGCAGCACACTCACGGAGCGCGCGGAGGGACGTATCAAACAGTCTGACCAAGAAGGGGGGGAATTACACAATTATTGGAGAAGAATTAGGAGTCGACCCTCTTTCTGGTTCCTCGTCCAGGCAGCCCTGACGCGCTTGCTCGCCACGATGAGAACTGACTTCGCTCTGGTCCTGACAGCAGTCCTTCTTTCTGCCACATTCAGGGTGAGAATTCTCATTTTTAGTACAGCTTGTGGTGTGTAGAGGAGTTATGAGAGTGTGAGTTGCAGCGTCTCAGAGGTGCAGGGTTTCAAAGCAATAGCACATAAGCTCGAATAAAGTCATGTAGTCGCATGGAGTGCAGTGTCCAGCGTGCTGCAGCAGCAGCGCAGCGCCGGCAGTACAAGTACGCTAATTGGTCCCCTAATGAATTTCAATGTATGAGAGAAAAATAAAGGGAAAAAGTAAGAGTTAACCATCTAGTGGTGTCTTCTCTGATACGAATCTCGCTGCGGGATCATCGCTGGGGTGCGATATCCTACTCAAGTTGAAATGAATGCTCAATTTAATCGCCAAGGTTGATGCTTTTATTCTTTTTCAAACTAATTCTAGTCATCCCGCTTATTCTAGCGGTGCATTCCTTTATGATGCTTCCCTGAACAAAAAGCAGTAGCCTGCAATAAGTCAAACTTAGTTGTAGGGTGCTTTTCAACCTTTTTCTCGTCATTTAATCAATGAAAGCTAAATTAAATCGGCGCCGGTGGGCTACTCCTAACGGCGCACGGAACAGCTCCTAAATCTTTCTCTCTGCCGCTTCTGGGACCGAAGCATCGCTCTCATCTAAATGTGGTGAAAAGACACAACGATATTTTACCCCTGCGTTATTTCCTACCAGGAGACGAGGTAAACAACGCATTATACCTCCTGCTCATTTAGACAACAGTCTGCTTTGGCACCGATGTGTGTGTGTGTGTGTGTGTGTGTGCGTGTGTGTGTGTGTGTGTGTGTGCGTGCGCGCGTGCGTGCGTGCGTGCGTGCGCGTTTACTTGTGTGGCTGTAGTGGGTCAGATCAATTTAACCAACACTGAGCACTACATTTTAGGTGCAAAGTTTTTTGCAGGGCATTTTAGTAGTGTACAGACAGATAGACAGACAGACAGACAGACACAAACACACATATATATATACACACACACACACACACACACACAAGACATGCACTGCTTTGTTCCTCCGTAGTTCTCTGGACCCCTCTGCTCGGGAAGACCCACAGTCAGGAGCTAGAAAATTCTGCTGCATTCATGCAGTTTTCTTTTTTGTGGCTGCATACTGTGTGTCTCACTTAACCCAGCGCACAATACCTAAAAAAAATCTAATTTCATCCGGTTTCTTTATGGAGCAAGTTACACAACACATTTTATCACAACCATTGGAATGTGTGTGTGTGTGTGTGTGTGTGTGTGTGTGTGTGTGTATTAAAATCAGCAATGTGCTTACCCAGGGGCATATAGTTGATAAACTTGTTGAATAAATTTCTGCTAACTGCTGTGCTATATGCTGGTTTTTACAACCCTCAGGGCCAAAGAAAAGAGAAATCAATGGAATCCATGTTTATCGATGTCTTACATTGTATTCTCTCCTTTCCAGAGGAATAATGGGGAGCATGCTTCCAAAGGTCCCTGCCGACCAGGCTTCTCACAAAGCTTCTACTCTGTGCTGATTTCAAGGGATGTACTGCAAGGCCAAGGCATACTTAAAGGTGAGACCTTTAATTGGCGAGTCATTTCTTTTACATATCGTAAAGACGATTTACGGTGTGAGTAGAAGAGCTCCCTCTCTGCACTCAGGCCAGTGAAGGGAAATAATATATGGTGACATGTATTCTTTCAATGTTAGGTCATGTATTTTTCAGATTATTGAAGTAGCACCTATGCATATGGAAAATTGATGTAAAACAGAAAAATGGAAGATTAGATTCAGCCACGTGACCTGGTCAGAAGCTAGTCAGTGCTGTAAAGTCGGTACACTGGTCTGCTGCTGTAGTATTATAACAGCAGCTGAGGGCTTGAGACGAAGAACCGCTCAAACCTGTTTTGAAAACTTTTATGCAAAAGTGTACATGGATACAATACATGCTGTCTATTACATTCCATCAGCTAGAATTTAGTTTTGATTTCTGACATTGTGCAACCTCTTCATTATTCACTATCTTCATTACTATAATATTACATACTCACATTCACACTACAACGTCTTACCCAGTTTTGTGTGTTGCTCCAATTACACAGTGAGCCAACCAAGTTTGAGGGCCCGATAGTGCAGGAAATGGAATCGACATCCTGTGTCTAATCTGGCACTGCTCCTGCCAATGTGGGCTAATTGCAATTCTCTATTGATCCCAATGGTTTTTTTCTCATAGCTCAGCTAAGCTGTATTGTTTTGCTGTGGGCGCACAATAGCTCTTTTGTGGGTCGACTGTGTCTTCGGCAGCTGCACAGTATATATTTCTCACTCTCCTTAGTCGTAAGAGACCTGGCGGGTATACAGCTGTCTAGACTCTCTCTCTTGAGTGTGCGCATGCACACAGACTCACACGCACACACAGACATTTTAGACTAAGGATATACAGTACAATAAGGTACAGTATATTATTTTTTGGTTGTTTCTTTCTTGTGTCTACATTTGTGTTTGCCCTTTGCTGGAGTGATATAAGTCTGAAGGAAGTATTGGCTAGATTTTAGTGTTTTATATATTGTAGCCTGGCTGGAAGTGGGATTGGATATGGGACATTGTTGCTGGTAGTGAGCTTGTTCAGCATGTGGTAGTGATGTCTTCAGCCCAGCAGGGGGTGTCAACACAATCACAAACAATCACAGAATGAGCCATCACTGCTGCACAGGAGCCATTTATTTCAGAGAGCATTATTTATCTGGTTTGGTCTCAGGGAGATGAAATTGTCTGTGTCTTCGTTCAGACATAAACTAATCTTTAGTGGCCTAGCAGGGTTGTTTTCTGTATTCGCATTTCAATTTACCACTAACAATAGATTTCTCACTGTGATTTTACTGCACATTTAGTTTTTTTTAATAACATATGCCACACTAAAGTCAGCTTAAAACATTGCTGTGTTACCAGACCAAATAAACCACAATAGTTTCGACTCATAAAACATGCAGACTTAATGCATTTACAGTCACAGTTAATTCACATTCAAAGCTCATGCTTTAATTTAACATTTATCATCTGTTTCCTCTGTGTTGTTTGAAAGGATTCTGCTAAAGTAAGGTACTCATCTTTGCTGTGACACACTCACAGCTGCAGTGTCTTCTTCATGTGCATCTGAGAGCACAGCTGCAGTGGCCAGGCGCACACACAAGCATCGTATGTGACTTACAGGGCTCAGGCAGTTGATTTATAGTTGGTGAGGGTGTCACTGGAGGGAGGCAGGAAGCGACTCTGGAAAGGCTTTAATAATAACATTGTTTAACCCAAAACCGTCAAATGGGGGCAGGAGTAATGACACCCACTCATGCACAAACCCACTCACGCACACACACACATATACACACACAAACATATATATTCATGTTAGCCACCGGGGGAATAATGGGAGGGACAGAACTAGGACCTCGGCCATGATGCCTGGGTCTAGACAGGAGGTCAGGAGGGAGGAGGAGGGTGTTACATTTCACATTTTATCATTTTGAGTCACTCTGAAGTACCAAATCACCTTATATGTAAAAGCCAAGTGTAGTTATTGAAAGCACCACAGCAGATATGACGACAAAGCCAAAGCCGAGAACAAAGCCAAGGCTAAATCTTTCCAAAACGTGTATGAAATCTCTTTTCTTCTCTCACGCATTCATTAGTCATTTTCATTTTCAGCCTTATCATGAGTCATCTCCAGTTTCCCATAACTTTATTTTTGATTAATCTTCCTTTAATGAGCTGTTATGCTCATTTAGATCATTTACTAAGAATTGTGAGTGTTTTGGCAAATTAAGGTTTTTCATTGGTAAACAATACGTACAAGTTCTACACACTGCATTGTTCCTGCTGACTGAATTGATTCGCTCTGTACTTATCTGGAAAACCCCTACCAGTTAAAAAGTTAATAGCTGAAACACACATAATATACCTGCAAAAACTACACAGTGTCCTATTTTCATATAACTGGACTGTTGGACTTTTCATTGTTACAGTTTGACTTGCATATCATCCAACACTGCGTATTGATAATGTTGGCTGACATCAGTCTTCTCTTTACATTTTAGTAGCAAAGTAGTTACTGTTTTAAATTTGCCAAAACTAAAAAAAAAAAAAAAACAACAAACAAACAGCAAGAGCTCAAGAGGTGAGATAATGGATTTAAGAGGTGAGAGGTCACATTCATCTTGTTTCTGTGTGTGTGTGTGTGTGTGTGTGTGCATACATGTATGTGTGATACATTCAGAGCTGAGGGCGCCTGCTGTCTTTTATGCCTGGTTTTCATTAGAGCCATGACGGCTTCTTGATCACTCACACACTCAAGGCACCATTAGAGGTCGAGCTCCGCCAGGCCTGGTTATTGTTACACACTGAATGACCAACACATGTACACACACACACACACACACACACACACACACACACACACACACACACACACACGCATATGCATGCGCGCACAAATAAAAAAAAAAAACAAACACACAAAAGAACTATACTGTTCTCACTGTTGTAAAATTAGTATAACAGAGTGCCTATTCAGTGAGTGTCTGTTTCAGCCATGTAGAAGAATATAGTCGGTTGTTAAAATAATTTGAAGGTTTGATATTTGGATCAACAATAGATGCTGTTATGATGTTTGGAGTGTTTTGTATCCCACAGACGAGAGAGCCTGAGTTGGGCCCCAGCCAGACTCATACAGATAAACAGAGCCAGCAAACGTAACCTCATCCCATGTGTCCCTGCATCCCTCTGCTGTTTCTGTTCCTGGTAATGAAAGCCAGGGATGGTGGTTTCAGCTCAGTGAGCCCACTCTGCTGACCTTGGACTTTGTTTGGGTTACTGGTGGTTTTGGGCAGCCCTCACTTTCTGCATGTGTGACTGTGGTTTTGTTTGTCTGTGTGTGTGTGTGTGTGTGTGTGTGTGTGTGTGTGTGTGTGTGTGTGTGTGTGTGTGTGTGTGTGTGAATGTGTGAGAGAGAGAGGGAGAGAGAGGTAAGGAGGATTGAACAGATAAAAATTGTGATGTATGTGCTTTTTTTGGACATGTCAGTACCTGAGCTATATGGACGCTGACATCCTCACTGTAGTTTCTCAGAGGGAAATGGAGATTTTCTCTGCAGTCATCACTTTGTTTTTTGAGCGTCTACTGATGCTTGGCTCCATTTTGAAAATTATATCCCTCCAGTAACTCATCAGGCACAATGAATGGCTTGAATGTCTGCATTAAGGTAACCATATCTCTCCTTAACCTATGTCTTGGCCTGGCCATGGACTGCTATTGTACTCAAAAATACATTTCTGATGCACTGTAAGCACTTCTAAATTCTCTTTATCACACTTACACACACAGAAAAACGACCTCCTCCTCCACACACATGCACATACACTAAATGTCTGTTGCACTCACTTCATATGCTGCCATTCAGTAGATATTCACCACACAGCTGATGGCATTTAAATCTATACCTCGCATCGCTGACCCAGATTCCTTCTTTTTCTCTTCAGTGCCACCTTGGTGCTATTACATTCAAAGCATATTCTGGCTGTTGCCCACTTTGAGGACAACCAGGAGAACTGGATGAGAGAGCTTTGCATTCTGAATAAAATGAATTGTTCAGAGCCTTAATTTTCTCCAGGATAATATTTCCAACAATCTCTTCCAGCGGGCATCCAGAAGGCCCTGGGTGATGAGTCTCACTTGCCTTAGTTGGTGAAGCTTTCCTGTGAGGCTTTAGGTGATTTTTCAAAATCCAATAGCCTGGCTGTTATTTTGCTGTAGGCTTTGTATTCTGAACATAATTTTGCAACTTGAAGTGCAGAAGATGATATATAGTAGGGATCAATTTCACCCACAGTTTAATGCACGCAACTATTTTCCTATGAAAAAATGGCTCAATATCACAAATAACCTTACATGATCCTTTGCTTTTGGTATTAATAACATATGAAGAATGAGGGTAAAATGACCTTCCCTTCTCCCCAAAATCAGAGCTGGCATGCACGCACACACACACACACACACACACACACACACACACACACACAACACACACACACACACACACTCCAGTTTGTCAGAGGTGGTGATGTCGGGACAGAACTCCTCTTCGAAGGATTGACTCACGGGAGCCTGAATAAAAGATGCCATTTCTTTTCACACACTCTATAGGGATGGACAATACATCAGTTTTCTCTTCCCCTTCAACCTCAAACAGAATTAGATTGTTTTGATTTCCTGTTTACCTTTTGCCCCAAATCTCATGACACACAGCCTGCAGTGTTATCTGGGTTGATAGCAGACAGGCGTCAGCGTGGAGATTAGACATTGTTGGAATATAGCCTCCTTTGTTTCTTTCTATTTCAGCCTAAATCACTCTCATTATTTTCCCTCTGTCTTTATTAGTTTTGGATCATGGTATCTTACTTTATTCTAATCTTTTGCAAAGGCTTGTCTTTCTTTGGTTCTCTCTTGATGTTGTTTTGAAACATTCATGTTTCGTCTCTGCAACCCCCTCTTATATAACAATCTAATCTCTGCTATAATGCAAAATAACAACGCAAATCCTTCTCTCTCCACCATCTGTTTAAACCATTACATGGTTTATTTCTAATTTTTGTGAGGATATTCAGTCACGGAGACAGGCGCAGACACATCCTTTTTTCCATGGTTATTAATTACAGAAACGCACAAGGTTGACATTTGTTGAGTGTCTGGCGAAGTGAAGAAGACACTACAGACATACTGAAGTGCTGGTTTATGCTCTTCGGACCAAAGGCTAACCTGACCCCAGGGAGCTGTTACAACTGGCCAGTTGACACATATTTACTTTACGTGTAACTTCAGGCCCGATGTATGTGTCCAATAGTTTTAAAGAATTGTGTGTGGATTTTCCAGAGAGGCTCATATAGATGATTTAGCCACATGGTTCAGTGTTTCTTTCCCTGTTAAAGTCTACACATGAGTGGTTTATGAGATAAGCAGGGGGGTGGGCGTTACACCTGCAGGAGTTCCTTTTGATTAATACTGTTAGGCTTGGGAACTCATGCTGTGGAACACTTATGTGCTTTTGTGTGTTTGGTGTGTGCGTTTTGTGGTTGAACGTGATGTGTGCACTGAGGTAGTTGTCTGGTGGTCTGTGCATAGTGGATATCCTCCAGGTTTTTCCAAGCTGGTCATTAGAAAGGGAATCAGGACAGGATGAGAAAAGAAAGAAAGCAGGTGGAGGCCATTATTTTTTAATGAGATTTTTGACATCCTCTCCCTTTGTTTTGAGAGGAGGGACAGAGGAGACAGGGCGGGAGGGTAGGGGAATGTGGATGAAAAAATGGGGGTGACTTCCTGCCGAATGAGTTACCCTGCAGTGTGTGTGTGAACTCTGCATCCTTGTCATCTGCTCAGTACATTAAGAGACCTCCTGCTTTGGTATGATGGGCCTTCTGGGGTCCTACAGTACCAAGGTTATGGCCCTCCTGAAGACATTAAACCCGTTTAAATACTTTGCTTGGGCTCTAGCTCTTTAAGGCACAGATGGTCTGCATGAGCTGTGAAGGCTGCAAGATGACAAAGGGACACTACGAGCTCTCTCTCTCTCTCTCTCTCTCTCTCTTTCTCTCTCTCTCTCTCTCAATTCAGTTAATTTCAGTATGCTTTATTGGCATGAATGTCAGGTGAACAATATTGCCAGATTGTCAGTGTCAAGGATTACACACTTCAATAGTGATATGAGAAAAATAAGAAACATAATATAATTCACCAAGAAAAATAATTAAATAGATCTAAAAGAAGAACAAGAAAATAGCAAAAACAGTGAGCGCATGCTTCACGTGTGTGTGTGTTTTGTGTGTGTTCTGTATGTATAATCGGCTATATCAAGAAAATTATTTGTCACGTTCAGTGATGCTGTACAATCTGTTTCTTTTCGCTGTCATCTAGCTCTGTGAAGTTTTGGATTAACAAATAGAAATTTTAAGAAGTATTCCACTCTGATATTATATTTGTCACAGGTTAGGAGGAAGTGCATCTCTGTCTGTACATCACCTGTCGTGCAGTGAGCAAAGGTTCTTTCCTATGTTTGACTTCTGATGTCGTGAGTACTCTGTGGTTGGACTGTGGTCACTGAGTCTGTATTTGGTCAGGATCTGCCTCTGCTTTGTATCTCTGACAGTAAAGAGAGGCTCTGCAAATTTATATTCATTGTTAAGAGCCAAAGAGTAATTAAGTTTGTTTTGAGTTTTGGTTTGATTTGTCCAGTGTTCCAGATCAGGCACCTTTTCTTAATGTAATAATTTGGGTTTTATCTGATTAGTGGTTGGTATAGGAGCTGAAATGTGCATTGTGTCTGTGTTGTTAACCCTGCTAACCATTTCATTTGATTGACACTTCCAGCAGTGGACCAAGGGGTGTTGTTTAACTTTATCTACATGTTCATTTCTGTGGCAGCATTCAGACAAAGAGGGCGAGTGAGGCTATGATATTTTCTGTTGACCATTATGTTTTGATTTGAGTTTTCTAACACCACAATTGCTTATCAACTGTTATAAACTGTTGTTTCAAATAAACAGTGTCAAACTCATATGGCCTTAGCAATGGATTTATACAAATGTGTCACAGTTAAGAGCCCATGTAGTCTTTTGTGGCTTTCTTCACTGGACAATAATCACTAAAGTTCGAAAGGAATGCTCGTCAGAGGTTGAACAGTATGTCTTTGGGGCTCAGTTGGGCCATTGGTTGGATTACACAGTCAAATATTTTAGTACAAATTCTAATTGATTAGTCTATTTTGTAAAACTGTCACCTAACTGCATAAAATGCTCAGCATGCTTTTTGTTTCATTGTCAATATTTACCCAAGGGTATAAGTTACCCGAGGCACTGATTTTGAGCCCCAGGTAATCATAATAGGGGGTGTAATGTAAATGGGTGCGCCTAAATTGAATTGATATTTATTAATTTCCCTTAGATCTGGGCTTCTTTTTGAAGATCATGATTTTAGATTTGTTGATTTCATAAAGGGCCCAGTTCTACTCCAGGAGGCCCAGGTGCTGCTGTAGTCCTTGTTGTGTGGGTGACAGCAACACTAAGTCATTAACACAGAGAAGGAATTCAACTTCCCTTTGGTACAAACAGAGGTTCCACATTGCTCCAACAGCACTGCTAGGTCATTAATGTAGATGTTAAATAGAGTTGGAGATGAGCTGTTGCGCTGAAAGATGCCTCTCTGTTAGTGAAGAGATCTGTAGTTTTGTTGCCAACTTTTTCACTCTACATTTATAACTGACATAAATTGACTTAATTTAGTCACAAAGTTTACCCCCTTGCACCGATTTGGATCATTTTATAATATAATCCTTCTTGCCAAATAGAATCAAAAGCCTTTTTAAAATCAATAAAACATGCAGATTTTTTATTTTTTTTGGGGTGTACGTGATGATTAATTGGAGTGTGTAGAGTGTAAATGTGGTCAGTAGTGTGGTGATTTGGTAAAATGCCAATTTGCCCTTTACTTGGGGCATTGTGTAACATAAGGAAGGCCAACATCTGGGCATTGATAACCCTGCAAAAAACCTACCCCTGATTACTACTCACACAAATGCCTCAGTAATTGTTAGGGTCTAATTAATCTCCTTTCTTATGTACTGGGGAGAGAAGCCCCTGGCTCCAGATCTCAGGAAAGCAGCCTGACTGAAGAACAAAACTGAACCACTGAAGCAGGTCCTGTCTGAGCTCAGGGCTGCTGTGTCTCAGCATCTCTGTCCTGATGCACACATCAGACACTTTGTCCAATTTTAGTTTTTTATGTTGTTTTCTAATAATGTGTTATTGTTCATGATTGACATTGTTACGTGAAATTTTCTCCTGTCGTTTTTCAAAATTACCTTTCCAAATGTTTCCATTTTTGTAAGGTTGTCTTTTTTATTATTTAAGTTCAATTTCTTTCAGAACTGGAAAGATGGACTCAATTTCTCTTTCTCTTCTTATGTCTTATTATCTGTTTGTATTCTCTGTGTATCAACATAATTTTGTCTCAGGATTGTGTTTTGTGGCTGATGGTGTTTGAGGTTTTCTGCTGTCTTAATTATTTTCTGAAATTTTTTCAGTCCTTGTCGTACCACTCTTCCTTTTTCTGTCTCTGTTTAGATGCAGAGCTGTTCTTAGTAAGACCTGCTTTACTGGCTGAAACAGCTGAGAAGGCAGAGTTCAAAAATGGGTGTTGTATGACCCATGGGTACTGTGTACTCATAGTACTGACTACTGAGCACTCATGGTTCAGAATGTCAACATGTTGACGAGCGTCGCGGCTGGTGTGATCCCATCACAAGGTGGTCTCTAGTTTATGATGAATATAATTTATTTCTCTAACAGCCAGGTTTAATTGCTTTGGGTTGAAACTTTACATAGAGATATGAATTCATTAGATCAGTGATTTCAGGTGAGGTGAGTACATTTTCTCTCAATCTCTTACACACATGCACATTTTGTCTGAGGTTAAAAAGGGTTTTTCTGTTGGTAGTGTGAGATTAACATTGGCCAGCAGCTGTTGTAAGGTGTCCCTGCTGTCTTTGGTAAAATAGTTTGTCATGGGGAGCAAGAGTGATGCAAGGCACTCCCAGGACTGTTATTTTGCTGGGCTGTGGTTGACAGGGATTACACCAGCAGGATAACGATAAGCCTACAAGGCTGTTTTCTCTTTGCTCGAGAGTCACACTGACCATGTCCTTCAGCTGGGCTACTGTCAGAGTGAGGATGAAATAGAGGATGGTGTGGAGGGAGAGAGACACTTTCCTCTCAACAGGGCAGGAAAGAATAAGATAAGTCTCTTTACCCTAAAGGGGCTAGCACATTATCATATATGGTGCTGCTACTGTTATTGCACATTCATGCAAACACACACACGCTTAAGCAAAGAAACCCAGTGTGGCAGTCTAAGACAAATGAGATCCAGATTTCCCCTCCCAGACCGCCCACTACTCCAGTATAACTTGGGCCTTGGCCCAAACACTGTGGTGTCCTCTTCCTGCCCACTCATTTTGTTTGTCTATGGCAGCATTTTAATTACAGCCTAATTGATTCAGTTAGAAATGAAGCCACTGTGAAGGCAACCAATAAAGTGATGATTCAGCTATCAGGGCTGCATCACTATTTGTTTTGTTGGCGTGCTGTGATACAGACAGGCAGCAGTAGTGGAAGAAACATGGGTGACATCATCTTACAGTTGATGATTCTTTTGTCGCACTATTTCAACTTTGGATTTCTATTACTGCTTAAGCACCGGGTAAATTAAAAACACATGAGCTCAGTTTGGATAATCCTCCTCTTCTCCTCAAAAATCTGTAACTGCAGATTCTTTTAACAAAACATAATTAACGAGAAGTGGACTAAAAGCTAATTTACAGCCATTGTTATGAAAACTCTTCAGAACAGTGGTATATTAAAAAAAAAAAAGAATATGAAAAACCTTTCAGTGTTCTCACCTCTAACTCAGCCCTCCATTATCTCTTCACCCTGCCTAGTTTCCTCAAACTGAGATCAGATCATTATTGTTAATTAAAGATACTTCTGTCCATTTCTCACACTTTTCTTATCAACCAGCAGAAGTGTATGATCTTTCTGAGAATGTGGGCAGGACAAATCCATGAGCATTACAGCCTCATATGCTATTCCCTTTGCTTGAAGATCCCTCGTCTTTGTTAAGGGAGGATGAAAAGAAGGATGGAAGCCCTCAGAAGACATGGCTGTCTGGTAATCACTAATTGTGTCCTGAACTCCCTGTGAATGTTCCCCATTAAGTTCTTAAGTTCAGCACACAGTTGAATCATTGCCTCTGAACAAGGAAGCCGTGCAGGAACACAGGGGACAGAGAGAGAAAAGGATAGAGGAGTTGGGGGTCGACAAACAGAGTGCCAGTAATGTTAATTAATCAGAAGACAATGATGAGTCCCATGGTGTCTGGGCCTACGCTATTCAACAGGCTAAAAGCTAATAAGGGGCTAACAAAGGAGCTTCCAGAGGAGCCCTGGTCTTTGCAAACAGTGTCTGATGATCCATGTCAAGATAGATGTTGTTTTTTTTGACAGACTTGATTGATTTCCCCAAAGGGGGAGTGCTTATATCTTGCGGTGGTTTGGGGCAGAGTTAGCTGGCTGGTTAGGCACTGCTTTTCTTTGAGGCTGAATGTTCAATTGTTGCTCAAGAAGACTTTGGCAGGTTTGGGTGCAGTGAAAATTAAGTGGAAATCTTCAAAGTCATAGCTTTTTTTCATTCACTGCAGGTACAACTTATGTTCGTCTAAGAATCTGTTTTCCTATTAACAAATCAATCTTTTAAGTGTCACAAACATTACCATCATGTTTTGGGACCTCAAACTGATGTCTTCAAATAACCAGAAACTAAAGATTTTAAATGTTTGTTGTTACAATAAAAATATAAAACAGATAAAAGCAGCAAGTCCTCACACTTTAGAAGCTTGAACCAGTGAGTATTTCGCTTGATATTTGGCTCAAAAGAAGAAAGAATTGAGTATCAAAATTGTTTATTTAATGTAGTTTATCTACCACTGTGTTGATAGAATTGTTAAGTGTCATGGCAGGGAAGAAATTAGCAATTGTTTAGAAGATCTTAGTACACTGTGCTCTCATTTTTGATCTCTGATGCATATCTCAACATAAACCCATCATTTAATGCTTCAAAATGTTAGATATTAATGTGAAGAATTAAAAGGTCTCTATTTATGAGTGTGGATGTTTCAGAGCATGAACCCATGTGGGCATCCATATATTTTTCAAATGTTGAAGTATGGCAAAATGAGCATGCTGGTACGTTGCCAAAATTGATGAACATGGTAAGTAATGCACAAAAATAGCTTACAGGCAGAAGGGATGAAGAAATGCTGCTCTTTGCTGGAATAGGAGACTGTTTAAACGTATGAAGATGAATCTTGGTAAAACAGATTTTATAAGATTGTTGAATCTGCTTTTTGGTATACGTCGGCATGACATCACAGTGTGTGTAGATGGTGGTTTGGGAGGAAGCAGGCGTTGTTCAAAAGAAATCACATTTAAAGTGTGAAACTCAGTGGTGCTCTTCTTTCACAGTAAAATAAAATATGTGTCATAAACAGATCATGGTAGCTGTGGCAGTGGTTGTCATGGAGCGTTAATAGCATACTCACATACTCAATTAGTTAACAGTTGTGCTCTACTCAGCAATGAATACATGTAGGCTACTCAAAAAACTGGGGAACTGATGACTCACAATTAGGGTTACAGTGCAATCCACTGTGCTGTATTGAGTCTGTTTTGGATTTCTACTGCAGTGTAGTCATTTCAAATACACTGTAGTAGTATGCTGTAGAAAGACCCCTCCACTTTGGTTTCTGCAAAGGTCAAGTATTCTGTGCACTTGTTTGGAAAGATACAGATCTTTTTCTACAGTCTGAGAGTGAGGATTCATTTGTTGTTGCATATAACTACGAGCCTTGAAGTTTGTAGTGCATTCTTCTCATAATCTGAATTCATACAGAGCATCTTTAACATAACCTTTGTTCATTTCTATATCAGGGTTTCATATTTTCATACTAAAATACAGTGGATAACTGCTGTGGAGAATTATAACTTTTGCTTATATTCTATACGAAGCTGAGGTAGAAGCTGAAAACTGTATATTGGTACGTGACAGTACAGCATTTTGTTGTCTGTAAGGCTAAAAAAGGTCTTGTAATACTACTGGTCAAATTCCATGACTAAATGTAGGCTAGTGAGCCAGCCATTTCAAGCCCTGGGACCAACACGCTTTTAAAAGCACACTGGTCAGAATCCCTTTCTTCTCCCTCTCCCTATCTGTCTATTGTCTTTTTCAGCACATCAGAGGAAGAAGCAAAGAGCGAGGGTAATAAAAGGCCCTGCTTTCTTCCTCTGGGCCTGGGAGAATGTAGAGAAGCAGATAAGTTGTCTAGCTCTGAGTCTGAGAATGATCAAAAACAAAGTGAATCCTGTGGCCGCAGAGGGAACAAGCTCCTGTGAGGGAGTCGGGGAAAGAAGGCAAGGAGGGAGAGGAGGAGGGAGGAGAGACTGAGGAGGAGGAGAAGGGCCAGAGGAGCAGCCACTCTCAGAAGAGAAGACACTGTTTGCTCATCTCTGGGGTAAAAAAGGATGAGGGGCAGCAGACTGGTTGACAAGCAGTCAGATGGACTACTTTCTCTGCTCTAAGCTAGGACAGAAAGCTGGGTTCACTCTGTACCATTCACTGGTTTATAAACTATGTAGTGAGTGTTGGGGGTCTTGCATGGTGATTGGCATGTTGTTGGCCTCAGTGTACAGTGGAGATAATTAATGTTTTATTGTCCTACTATGAACTGGGCTTTTCCAGAAAGGGTAGTTTCAAACAATTGAATATTGCACATGCATGCGCTTTTATACATGCACACACACTCAAGCATGCACATACATTGTTGACTGTCCCTAGAGGCAGGAGGCAAGGCTGTGGTCTGGGGGGTGATTATCCTAAACACAGAAATGAAAGGATTACAAAGCGATGGTGTAATCCAGCTGTCAATCCCACACCTCATTAGCAAACATAGTTTCAGTACCAGAAAACGGTAGAGAGGGGAAGGGAGTGGATAAGGGGGAAGAGCCGAGGGATAGAGATTGTTGGAGTGGGAGGGGAGAAAAACTAAGCAAGGGAGGAATGGCAAGGATACAAGAGAGTAGAAGGAAGAGGAAACCAAAGAAAGGAGGGGAGGAGGAGTAGGGGTAACAGCCTCGCTATTCTGCTCAGGGAGCTCTGCGGAGAGTTTTTATTAAGCTTTCATCTGCCTTTCCTCTCCTCCTTTTACCTCTCTTTTTCCACACCCCAGCAGCACTAACAAAAGCAGATGCAGGGAGCGCTAGCCATGTCAGTCACGTCCCAAACCCACAGTTCTGCTTGTAATTCCCTGATTAATTAAGAACAGTGATTTGTTAATTTAATTGTAGGTGTTGGGTCGTTTTTTCATCCCCCTCTCTGTTGCTTTCTTCTGCTGCTTGCTCCCTCTCATCCTCTTGGCAGGCTAATTTGCCCTGCAGCTTTGAGGAGGGGAAATGAAAGGTATAGCAGAGGAAGCCTTCAGATGGTTTATTAAGAATTGATTTGCCACAGTGGCAGAGAGACAGACTGTAGGGAGATACATGCTGACGTGCCTCCCAGGCAGACACCCCCGGGCTGTGGGAGAAGGAGAAAGATTTGCAGATGGAGAGAGAGCGTGGGAGCAAAAGGAGGTTATTGTGATATTGTCTAGATGTCTTCACTGAGTGCATTTCAGGACCACGCTGGCTGACCACCAACTCATAACAAAACCTGGATCCACTGAACTCTCAGCAGTGTTGATCCCTCAGCTTCTTACTTGTGGCCAGTGCCTTCCACATGATGAAGTGTTGGCAGTGTTTGCCGTACCCAGTGGTAAATGAAAAGGCACTGTGTAAGAAAACGTCAGAACATTCCACTTTGAAACATTTGATTTCTATTGTTAATAAATGCAAACATTTTAGATGACTGTGGCAGGGGTAATCTGGGCGAAATGACAAGCCTTGCACAGCAGCCAGCTACGTAATATTTAACTGCTCCATCAGAACCAAGTTCTTTAATGAATATACATTAGAATAGTCTGCCTGTTACAAAAGACTCTTTCCCTCTGTGTGTTAGCTGCAGCATTGTCACATCGTCGTGCTCATGAACAGAGGTGCACTGGACAGCATGGGAGGCAAGAGATAGATGACAGATCAGAAGCATTAGAGCTTCAAAGCTTGGGAGAGAACAGAGAAACAGAATCCCCCCCAGCTAGGAGAGATGGAGCCAGCGCATCTTATCTTTAGCAACCCATCTCCCCATGTCCACGCAGAAGCCCCTGCCCCTTAATTTACAGCTGGTCTTACACCAGAGCCATGAAAGCTTATTGACTCTCCAGTCAGGTTTTTTATCCATGCATGTTTTTTATGTCAGGTGGGGTTGTTGATTCTGTTTCCAATCTTCATGAGTTGATTGGCCACTGCTGCGTTCCATTTCCTCTCATCACAGAAGCGTGGCATTTCTCATTATCCCTCCTCTTAATTTATGCACAAATTATTCATAGTTTGGTAATTCACAAAGTTTAGCGATAGCAATTTGACAATTCCTGTTGTGTTTTAAGAAGATAGGTTTAGAATCGGGGATTTGTTCTTTGTTTGTCTCTTAACACATCACAGTGTGTGTATGGCTCTTTGTCTGCAAACGGATGCAAGTGCACATGTGTGTAAAATCGGAGGTGGTGTTTGGTGATGATTGAACCTGAGACAGTTTGTTTTCTCTTCCACCAAATGAGATGAACAGAAAGAAATGAAATGGAAAAGCAGAATAAAGATACTCAGTGGGATGGTGATAAAAGACTTGGCCTCATCATGCTACTCTACCTCACAACAACAACATTGTCAGTATCTATGATGAAAAGGATTCGTGGAACAGAAGCAGGCTGTAATAACACCATCTCAGCCATGTGACAGGCAACATGTATGAGCTTGAATTAGCTGCCAGTCAGAGAGGCTTTATATAGCTTTACACATTCCCATCCTTTTACTGATGACCACCTTATTAGGTATGTAACAATAAACACAGTATACACTGTAAACATACTCATTCCAGACATGTTTTTTGTGAGTTTAGTAAAGGAGTTGACAGGATTGGTAAAGATATGAGCAATTCAAAAGACTTCTATAGCTTCTTGCTGCCTAATGCTAGCTTTGACTATAAAGTTCTTGTGGTTTACATGTTGCAGAATAATGACTGTGTTAAGTAAATAAGCATCTTAGTGGTTTGGTTTCCAACCAGCAACTGGGAACATTTGCTGGTTGGGAACTATTTGTCCAGCAGTTTAAATAGCTGTGGTCTTCTACCTTAACTGTAATCTCGTCTCTGGCCAGAGAAGTCCCATAGGAGGGCTTGTTTTCTCAGAGGACAGTTTGTTGAAATGCTGAGTCGGATGTGATACCCACTGGACAGAAAAAATAAAGACAAATGATACTGCATTGAAGGGCACACCTCTGTTCTGTTATAGCTAAGAAGGTAGAATATTCTTAATAGATGTCTGTTTCTTCTTATAGAGAAAAGGCAGAAACATCTTTCATCCATTTGATCCATATTTCCACTCGAGCAGAGGAGAGGCAAAGGCGCTCTAAATGGAACTGTGCCATAGAGAAAAAGCCATTTTTCTTTGAAGCACACACACACATTTGCATACACATGATTGCTGCAGTGTGCACTGCAGAACTGCTTTACCATGTAGAGATTTATGGTGAGAGCCTCTGAACAGAAAACAATTCAGAAAGTCAAATATGATGTCACATTGAATGCATCATATCAGATATTTCCAGTGTTGTTTATCTCATGTCAATAGCCCGTTGCACATTTTTACTAGGCATGATCTTGCTTGCGTGTGTGTTGCGTTTGTATGTCAGCATAGAAGTGATTTGTCCTGCAGATGCAGACTAATGAATGAGGTGTCCTGCTCGTGGGCTGATATTAGCCTGGGTAGCAGTTCCTTTGATGTGATTAGCTCCATGCACTCTCTTGACAAATTGGGCTGTCCTTTCCTCACAGCTGAAGCACTAATCTGTGCCAAAAAACAAAGAAACTCCTTCTGCTTAACAGAACATGCTCCGTGTGTGTGTACTGTATGTGTGTGAGAATATGTAGGTTTAAGATAGATGGATAAATGAAGATAGATAGATAGATAGATAGATAGACTGGTAGTGATGATAACTGTGATACTTAAAAAATTAAATACTGATGTTGTTTGTTACTAATACACATAAAATAATATTGTGACAGCAGATGTTAGGCTTTGTGGATCTTTTGTTTATCAGTTCATCTGATGTATCAGTTTATCTGGTTGCTTTTTCACTATCCATTATTGTTATTTTTGCACACTTTAGTACAGTTGTGGTTACGGACTCTCTCTCTCTCCCTCCACCTCCCTACACTCATATTTGAGTCTACTTCATTTGCCAAAAGAGAAAAAACAAACAATACACAAAGTTACAGATGAATTTGACTGATAGTATTTTTTTTCTCCAAATTTTCTATAGATATTGCAATAACATTTTTATTTTGTATTCTCTTTGCGATAATTGTTGGCGAAATTTTAGTATTGTGACAGCCCTGATTTGTCCAGTCAGGCACAGCAAGTATTCATGTTGATGTTTCTGTTAAATGAGCTTTTTTAAGTGTTGCTATTGCTGCATAGCCAACATTAGCATTAACAGCTGTTTACTTGTGTACAGTGTAGAAGAAAAATTGTGAGTTCAGTATCAAAGTTCACTCCTTCTCCATGTTAACTCTTGTTTTGCTTCTATTTCCATCACTTTTTTTCTACTGAGGTCAGCATGCTATCCAGCTATCCCCGGCCCGGTCGGCTTATCTCATCACTTTCTGATAGTCACCTGTCACCTGAAGACCTAGCACTGCTCAGAGATTGTATTATAACTTTGTGAAAAAGCAATGTTGTCTGAAACTTTTGGAAAGCGACCATCATCACCACCACCCGCTCCCAGCAAGAGAAAGATTTCAAATAGCCCCCTTAATGAGTGCCCTTGTCAGTCATCTGTAGCTGAGATAAAATGTAACCTTATTGCCAACAGAGTGGGCTGAGAACTTTAGGCTGCACTGTTTGACAGAGTTCCTAAACAATGCAAATGTCTGAGCCTTGTCAGACTACAATGAGTACAATTTGTGGACTTACAGTGTACAGCTATGAACAACCTCTCAGCTGACTAAAATAAGGAACTGGATGGCAATTAACATTATTGATAAAATGAATCAATGAGTGACTGTCCTCGGTTTCCCATCAGTTTTGCCAGCATCTTTTTTTTTTTACTGCTTTGTCTAGAGGTTTTAGACTCTACCCAGTAACAGAACTGGCTCCTTTTACCAACAGTTGGTTCTCGGTTTAGTCCTTGTTGCACCCAAATACTTGGATCACCTTCACATTTCTCCTGAAATGGTGAAAGGAATCTCTGTCCTGTTATAAATCCACCATCAGGTCCTGATGCATATGTGTGTGCGTGTGTCAGATTTTGAACATGAACATGTACAAGCATTCTTTCTTTCCTAACCACTGAATGTTTGGACAGAGAAACCGCAGCACTCAGGAAATTCAGAACAGACTCATGGCAAATTATTTTCTTCTTCATCTGTTTGCAGTCAGATTTATCTTGGAAATGAACACATAAAACATCCACTGCCGTCCCCTGAGCAGCTTTAGAAAGATTTTCTAAATATTTAACTTTAATTTAGATACCAGTGCTCAGAGGTAATTGTATTGGAGGACTTGCTCTGAAACTTTTTGAATAATAGAAGTCCATCAGTTCAGCCACTTAAGATAGCGTTTAATGAATTAAACAGGCCCTGGATGGGTGACCTGAGGTGGAAGACAAAGAGGTTGTATATATTACACCTATCTGATGGGACGTCTGCACATTAAGCATAAACTATTCTCATGTCATCATCAGGGGAAAAGGGATTTGCTTATCTTGGACTTGGAGGAATGGGGTCCTTTTCTCTCTGCCACCTATTACTTTGCCACAGAGAAACCTCACCCTAGAATTGAAATGTGCGTTTACCATTGAGGAAAGTAAAGACATGTTTACAACACTGAACCTGGTGTAGTGACATTATGAGATTCATTATGCAGAGATGAAACAATGCTTATAACCACGCCAGGATGCATGCAAGTTAGACACCCCTCTCCTCATTCCTTTTGTCCCCTGTAGTTTGCCCAAACCCCCCCACCCCCACACCTTAGTCCTTTACTGTGGCAAGTGGAGACTCTTATCATTGATTTTCTCTTTTCTCTCCTCTCCTCTGTTCAGTCACTGCAGCGCCTCCCAACTTATCTGACTCTGACAGAACAATGCTGCAGTAGGAGGGCACTCAAGGACAGATTAGATTGTTTGGGGATTCTCATCCCTCATTTTTTCATACTTCTCGGTCTATGTGTTCCTTTTCTGTAGCACATTCCTTCCTCTGTGATATTGTTTATCTGCCTCTATCACTTGCAATTGCCACTGCTTCTACTCTTCTTCTGCTTCTTGAGCTGAAGAATAATCTCTGCCTTGCTACTGTATATTTTCTTTGAGTGCCTGTGTGCATTAGTTAAAAATGTAGTTAAGGTTAACATGTGTGTCCTTCTGTTTGTGTGTGTGTGTGTGTGTGTGTGTGTGCGCGTGCATGTGTGTGTCTGTTTGTTTGTTTCTTTGCCTCCACAGTACTGAGTGTTTGTGTTGGTAGCGCCTCCTCTGTCTGAGCCATGGTAATTACCGTGCTTCACTGCCTCTGTAGAAGTCAATGAAGCTGAACTCATTGTCTCTCTCAACATGGAAGTCAACAATTGTGTGAATTCCCTTGCGACATCGCAGCCACAGCTAAACCAGCTTCCTGCATTTTTATCACTCTCAATGTGTCTCATTTTGTCCTCCCTCTCTCTCCCTCCCTCTCTCTCTCTCTCTCTCTCTCTCTCTCTCTCTCTCTCTCTCTCTCTCTCTCTCTCTCTCGCTCTCTCTCTCTGTCTAACTCTTTTTGTGTATGATTGTGTACATGTGTCTGTGTGTGTAGTTGTTTCCATATCCAACTGAGTTCTTAAAGGGGTAATTGAGCTTAAGAGTGTTGTTATTTAATTTCCATGTATATATTTCTGTATTTAATTTGATTTAATTTGAATCATGCAGTCTATTTAAAGTTATTTTAAACAGCAGCTTAATAAAATCTTCAAACTATCAACAGCTATAAAGCATCTCAGTGAAGTTTTTTTTTCCAAAGTGGATTTTAAACTTTTAAAGTGATTAATTTGATTGATCAATTTGCAGACTTAAAGCGCTAACAGTCAGTTCTGCGTCTGTTTATATATTTGAAAATGACATCCCATACCGCATTTAGCCTTGCTTAGCTGTGTGTACACTAATTGTAGTCTCTGTACTGCTGAAATGGAGAGGAAATGTTACCACTGTTGTAACCACGTTACCATGTTCTCAAACTTAGACTCCCTTTGGTAATATTTAACCTTCACACTGCACTGCAGAGCACATTCGATGGTGAATAGGTTAGCCTCAAACCCAGACAACCTCATTGGGCGTGTGTGAGTGTGAAGGGAGAGGGGATGGGGTGTGTGTTATAAAAAGGAGGTTAGTTGCATGGAATGTGTGTAATGGGATGGTAAACCATGGCCAGAGTGAGATTCTGGATGCGATTTAGATTGTGGTGGCTTGGGTTAGCTAATTGCTGTTTGGGATAGGATGAGATAAGATGGAACGTGATGGATGGCCTCTGAGTGCAAGGATAGAAGATGACTCCAACTGTTTTTGCCCTTTCTGAATGTGGATGGAAACCCAGCAAAGGGTGTGTTGCCATGGAAAAAACACAAGCTAACGTTCATTAATTTCTCCTACCTTTTCCTTTACTAACAGATTCATTTGGCACTGTGTGTAGTATGCAATGTGTATATGTATGAGAAAGACATGAAGAAAATATTTAAGGTAATAAATACAAAACAGAGGACAATGGAAACAGTTAAATTTAAACCAATAGAGTACACACTGTGTGCTACTGGTAATGATGTGTTACAGTGAAAGGGGGCAAGGTATGGATTGGGGAAGATAGTGCAATGAAGATATCATTAATGCGACTCTATTGTCCAACAAATTGTCTAGTGTATACTTATGTCTGCTTAAACAGCACACATGCAATTAGTGCAGAGGCAGAAAGAAAGAGAGCCAGTGCTTTATATGTCGGTCGCGTGCTGTGCAAGTCTTTTGGCACCGGTTAGCTTCTGTTGCCATGTTTAGAGTGTATAAATTGGTCCTCAGTTGTGTGTTTGCTCACAAACTGTCCATTTGTTTCTATCGCTTTGGCTCCTTAATAGACCAACTGTGGCATCTATCTTGAATAGGTTGCTTTGCAGAGGTTTGCATAGAGCTAAGTAAAAAGATTTTTCCTCTTTAAGCGGTCTATTTAATCTCAAGTATGCATAACGCCTGGACAGCCATTCACCAGTTAATAGTACTGAGAATAGTGCTTACAGGAAAAGTAATAGGAGGCTGAGAATCTTGAGTCTATAGTTCTCTCAGCTCTTTAGCCTGGAAAATTGGCAAGAAGGTGGAAGAGGTCTGGTTTTCTTGTGCAGTTAAGAGAGATCTGTAAAGGAGAGATTAGGATGAGGTTATCATTTTACTGGGGAAGGTAGAGAATTTTTGTTGTTACTCCTTGTGGAGATGTGTTTGTTTACAATGGCCTTTACCAGGAAATGTCATACAAAGCACTCAGGCATCAAGGGCCACTCTCAGGGCAGGGCCTCAGGCTGCAGCAACCAGGATGAACACAGTTCACAAATACAGAAACACTCACACTTGCACATGAACTCATACATACATGTATGAGTACACACATACAATTATACAAAAGATTTAGTCAGTCTCATGATGCAACATATACAAAATCTGCCTTAAAACTTCTGGCTCAGCATCAGCAAGGCCTTTCTGAGTTTGAAGAGATTACAAATAACATTAAAGGAGCATTTATGAAAAACCTCGGTCTTTTTCTCATGTACACCCGCTGTCATCAGTCTGTTGTGAAATACCATTTTACCATCATACTTTTTTTTTTAAGGCAAATCAACCATTTATTATCTCACAAATTTGCAGGAGGGTTAAATGAGACAAAGATTGTACTCTATTGTAATAGTCTCATATGACATTTGACTTATTTTTCCTTCTTCTGTTTATATTTTTGCACTGTGGGTCTCAGGGGGAAGAGGCGAATAGCCTGCTGAACTAGGCCAGTGGAGACACTGACATTTAGACTCAAAGGCTAATGGGATGCCTGAGTCTGCCCTGCGATGGCTGGCTCTTTGTCGGGGTTCTCAGATCAGGACTGACTAGCCCACGCTCCTCTTCCAGACCGTCTGGAGCCTTAATGCGTTCTCTCTCCAGACGCAGCATCTTTCAAATGTGCCAACTTTTTCATTCAATCTCCATGTCTGAATGGTAGTATCTGAAGTCAGTACGGCTGTCTGTGTGTCTCTCTGGTGGCTGCAGCTGAAGACTCAACTCATCTCATACTGAGAGAGGGCCGTGGGGAGACCACAAAAGAAAATCACATTGTCTCCTCTAATGGAGGCCGGGGACCCATGGAGTTCTGCCCTTACAGTGGTAAAGCAAGGCCTTCTTCAGACCAGTCATTTATTCTGTCTAAAGCCTCATTTATTCTATCCCAAGGCTATGTTGTGAAAAACATCTCTAATGATGATAGTAATACCCAGTGGGTTAAGATGTTGAAACGATCTTTCATCTCCTGTGAGATGTCTTAGCGTGACCTATTCTTTGACCCTCAGGGCCAATGCTGCCTATTGGAGCCAGAAGACTCATTTGACATAGCTCAAAGGCTGTCTTAACCCCTGTGGTAAACTCATATATCACCATTGCACGTCCTCCGAATACTCTATTATCACACAGCACTTAAATACGTCTCTCACACAGACATTGTGACACTGCAGGGTAATGGATACTGTGGCCAAAGTTTTAACACACCGATTACATCAAAAAAATTAAAAGTGCAATACAAATCAAGCATAATACAAAATGTTGAGATTAGTTTTTGAACGATAAGCATATCCACATTGTGGAAAAGTTGCATGGAGAGCCAGATGAGAGTGCCTGGAGGCACTCTCATCTGGCTGGAGGCACTCTCATCTGGCATTTTCCTGGGCCGCTGTTATATTGTAATGTGTACAGTAGGTGAACATTTGGCAACTCCGTTAAAGCAGCTGAAGTTTTACAGCCCTGTTCAGACTAGAGGATGATGTGTTTTACTCATTCATTCCCACCACCTACATTTTTCCAGTCGGTCTGGGGATTTGAGTTGGTGACTCTGATTCTCATAGACAGCTGTTCCAAGCTTCAGGAAATCGGTACCCCAGGATGTGAAAGGACACCTTTTAGTGGAGAGTTTTTAAATGTTAGATTTAAGTGCTCTCTGCACTAATGGAATTACTATTCTCCCCCACAAGGCAGTACAATTTGAAATATAAAAAGAAAGAAAGAAGAAAGAAAATTTCCAGAGAGGTGAGGTGAGGGGGGGTGGGGGGGTGGCAGAGAGTGAAGGAGAAAGGTTTGTTTTGCTTTTGGAAATATCAGCGTAATTAGGAGTAGCATATCATTTACAAATCAGGCCTGACATTTAGGATGCTGGCGGGTAATAATGGAGAATTGTATTTCACTCGTGTGATGAGAGGCATGTCTTCTTGATTGGAGAGGGGCAACGTGTACAGCACAGCCCTTTCCCAGGTGTCACAATCAGTCCTGTAGTACCAGATGTTAAATTAGTTACTCTGTCCACACTGTTCACCCCAGCAGCACATTTCCAGTTTTTATGTCCTGTCTGAGATACATGAGAAGTTGTTCACTAAACCTCCAAGTGGAGGGTTTCATCAGTATTGAGTATGGCGAAGAGAATAAGTGATGGGTTTCTCCTAGAACGTGTTAGGTGTGTTCTGAAACAAAACCAGTGATAGTTGAGTATTGAAGCCAAGGCAGATTGTATGTTTGATTGTTCTTTGGAAATGAATGGGGAAAAATGTCAAAATTTCCCCTCTCAAAATTCAAAGGCAATAGAGTTTTACACTGGTTTATTTCACTTATTGCAAGTGCTCTTCTTGTGTACTCTTTGAGTATTTTGAAAAGCATTGTCTTATTAGGGGGATATGAAGAAGTCAACGTGATTGGTAAACTCAAACTTTGTGCTTCAAACATCTCTTCAGAAATCTTTGGTTGCTTTGGATGTTTCCGACTGTTTTGAAAGGACTCGCATAATCTTTGAAGATATGCCAGCTTGAACGACTCCTATGGACATTTTACAGTGTAACAGTGTTACAGTTCACGCCCCAGCACCTTGTCACCCTTGGCGTTTTTGTCCTTTCCAGTCTATTCTGGGCCTGTACAGGAGCCTGAGTGGTAGCAAGTGAACTTAAAACCATCTGTTCCAATCATATCACTTCATCTGTGATCCCGTTAGGCTGTGGCATGTTACTAAGAGATGCGTCCCAGATAGAGCATAAAACATCAACGCAACACAGCAGCGCTACATCTCTCCCAGGCATACACAGAGACAGAGCAGAGCAGGCAGACGTTTCTTATAAACACTTAGTCAACCAAAGTAAGGGCTGTGCTGGATAGCAGAGTGACTGCAGCCTCTGAACATCACGGAAATTTCCTCTGTGAGGCCCCTGAAGGCCCAAGGTTTACTTTAAAATCTATTGGATGGATACTGAGACAGAGTTTTTCATCTGTATTTGGGGTTTAATAATGACAATAATAATAATAGTAATTATAATGATAATAATAATAAAAACAAAGATACAAAGTGCTTTTCAATAAAAACAACAAAATTTACAATAAAAGAAACAAAACTTAATATATAGACAATAGATATATAATACATCATTTAAATAAATGCTAATGTCTCAGAAAAAAATCCACAAATATGAGTGAGTTTTAAGAAGAGAGTTAAAGGAGGATGCTGAGTTTACCTGCCTGAGCCTGACCTCAACAGCGATCAGGCTCGAAGGGAGATAGCAGATCGCAGGTGTAGGCAGGATCGTTCAAGGCCTTACAAACAAGTAGTAAAATAAAGGAGTAGAACTAGCTGACGGTGTTCTATGAATCGGGTAAAAGGTCTGTAGATAACTGGGATGTATCCTCTGCAACTCCCACAGAGGTTTACCTCTCTCACAGTGAGATAATAAATAAGCACACCCCCTGCAGTCTGTAAGTAATAAATACACATTACCCACAATTACTTCTGTGCTTTATAACCGCAGATTTGGTAATAATAGTGCGCTGGGTCTTGCCATACTGCTTTATTATAATTTATGATGGCCTCTCATCGCACAACTGCAGAGGCCTAGCAGTTATATATCTACAGTAGTATGTAGCCGGGGGAGGCTGCTGTACAGCCCCAGAGAGCAATCTTACCTTGATACAAATCAGTCTGTTTTGTTGCTGATGATGAATGTCCTCTGATAGTAGGTTGTGAAGGTCTTCACTCTGGGTTAATCTCAGTGTAAAAAAATTTGAATAAAAGCTACAGAACATGATTTGTCTCCCATTTTAGCTATGCAGCATGCACTCTGAAATCCATACACCTAAAGTACTCGGCTCATTTAAAACGACAGCTAAAATTGAGCTCACATATTCCTTTCTGTTGAACTGGATTGACAAATTCAGCATTTTTCAGACAGCAGTGCTGAACACATTGCCATGCTGTGATAGGTAATTTCTGAGGAAGCAGCCTTATCTGTTTTTCCTCCCCCTTCCACACAGAAGAGGAGAAAAGTGGAAAAGAGAGGACAGGAGATGAGAGTAGTCGAGAGAGGAGGTAGAAACATGGAGTGTGATCTGAGGTAGCTGTCTGCCAGAGTCTTCTGCTTTGTCCTGCAGAGGCTGAAGCTTCAGATCTACGCCGGAAAACCCTTATAGCTGCAAGCACAAAACCAGGTCACCAGTATATATCAAACACAGAGAAGCATGCTGAATCTCCATTAGACCCTATTACAAATAATAAACAATAATTTATCTTCCACAGTGTTTACAGGCAGAAGATAGAAAAGAAAATAACGGGGTGTAATGTTTTTGTTTCCCCAAAACAGTCAGGAAATAAGTAGTACTGTAGGATTAATTGTTTATACATTTGTTATATATTTGTGTATATGTCTGGGTATACCTGTATATGTAGTATTTTGCTAAAATGTGTAGCTCTAATGTGTTTGTCCCAAAAATATACAACAGTGGAAGCAAAAGAACTAACAAACTAGCAGCTAAAGTGACCATCTGTCACAGCTCAACTGTTTGTAAAACCATTCCTACCTTGTTTATGCATCATTCAGATCTGTGTTGAGTAGGGTTGCATGATCTTATCCAATGTCAGATCGCCCTATCGTCCCTCAGTGGGGGGGCAACCAAGCAGCTAGGGTTACTGCAAGCATCAGTGGGGGATACCGACGTGAAACTATGGCAGGGCAAGTTAAATTTAATTTTAAAAATCTATAATAATAATGAGGATAAGTTAATAAATGAATGGAAAAACAAGTCAAATATCATCGAGACATTGGCAAAAGAATAAACTATCTGCGATTGCCCTGATGATTGTTGATCATTGAGATCATCGTCCATCGGCACAACCCTTATGTTGAGTGTGTTTGAGTGACAGTGGACTCTATGATCCACTAAGTAACAAGCTCAGAATAGATTATTTGCCCTCTAACACAGACACTGCAGCAGTATCATTGGTAAAGCGTGATGCGTGTTGGTGAGTATAGGCAAACTAATTTGTATGCTCACATGCTTTCTTAGTATTATCATGGACTGACACTAATCCGTTGTCCTTTTTCAATGCTTGTCCATTAAGAATTTGGGCTTTGTTAAAGTTCATCAACCTCAAGACCTGTCATCACAATCTGTCCAGTAAAGATTTAATACATTACTTAGTACCTGACCACTCACGCGAGTATAACTGTCTTAGGTTTGCGTGCACTTGTTTGACAAAATCCACTAAATGACTGCGTTTTGAATTTTCAGTGTGTGACATTCAAAATGGATGCCTGAATGTGACCTTGTCCCTTCACACCCTTCTCTGCTGGAGTAAGATTAGGTCATAGTATCAGCCACAGGCTTAGAGCTCCAACAATTCCACATTTTCTCTCTATCAGGTCATTGAAGTCTGATTCTCTGGCACCAGAAATATTTCATTGAGCTTTAAATAAAAAAAGCTGTTTTTTTAACCCACCCCTCTCATTTAGTGGGAGGCTTACTGCCATTCAATTAGCATAGATAGCATTTAGGGGCTTTGCAGTTTCATATGCCTCACCATGTGATTCCATCATTTAGGCTTCATCACTGAGGCTCCTCAAGCTACAGAAAACTTGAGGAACCTCAGTATTAGCTGGTTAATTTGCAAGGATGGAGCAATAACTTCCATTAGTTTAGTGTGTGCATGTGCTGCAGTGCATAGGTCATGGCTAATTACATAAAATACATCAAGGACACCATTAATACTGGCATCATAAAGATGGAAGAAGATAGAAGATGGACAGTTTTTTCATTAAGAATACCTGTCATCTATTATCACTGTAAATAACAGTATAATGGCTGTATTAGGATGACAAATAGTTAGTAATACACCGCTCACTATACCAACTGTATTAGCTGTATAGAGGTTTATAAGAACACGCATTAAAAAGCCTTCTGTCGAGTTGCTTGAGAGAAAAAAGAGACAAGAGGAAACAGATGATGCTGACTGTTCCCTGTTGACTGAGGCGTTTCTGAGAAACTGATAATCTTTTTAGTTGTGAGGAGAGGATCAAAAGGAAGAAAAATGCCGAGAGGGCATTGCTATCTATCCATCTATTTATCTCTCTTTTTTCCCCCGTCGTTGGATCTATCTCTGCATATCCCACATGTCCTGCCTTATTCTTTCTGGCCATTCATCATATTCCTGTGTCCAACTGCATTCTGATGGCTTCCTTGCTCTTTTGTCTCCGTATCGAACTCCTTTTTTCTTTTCTTCACCATCTCCTGTCTTATCTAACAGTCCTCTGGGCTTCTATGTCTATCAGTAAAATTTCACACTCATATTATTCCCAGGGTTTTATCCCTCCCTCCTCTCACCTGCCACTCCTACTGGCATTTTCTCTCCTCCTTGCAAGCTGGCCAGAATGGGATACAGCAAAGAGGTATGCCATGGTTACATCCCATGGCATCAGTGTGGTTTAGCTATGGTAACTCCTCCTGTCTCTGTGGCAGTGACCCTGTCACTCGAATCATGGTTTTTCCTGGAGTGCCAGGAAGGGAAGCCAGTTGTGGGCACCTACCTGTCAATGTGGCCAGAAAGTGAAGAACATTGAATCAGTGTAGAGAATTACTCTGGAGAGGTTCCCTCCACACAGTTAAATGCCATTCAGAGGGAAAATCTGAGACCAGTGAAACCACAAGAGAAGAGGAGAAGGAGATTAGAATCAATAGAAAGAGGAAGTGTGTGAGAGAGAGATAGATAGATGGTGAGTGAGTGACACTGGCATAAGAACAATGTTTGATGTTTCTGTCAACACTCAAGCTACAGTATTTCCTCAAGAGCTCCTTTCTAGGCTTCATGTCAGTCCTCATTCATTCTCTCTATGGTCTGACATATTGAAAGAGTTGGAGCAGAGAAAGACATAGGGGAAAGACAGAGAAAAGAGAGCGGTCATTAATACTAAGGGAATTGATCTGCTCAGGTCTCCATGAGTTTGCCTGTCTGCCAGTGATTGTAGTGTGCTCATTATCCATCTCTGCTCCAGGTAATTACTGCCTTGTTTTGATTGGAAAGCTTTTAATTAGTTGCTCATTAGCATTGTTTAATTAAACTCACCCCATGCCTTTTATAACGCAGTGTTCTTTCCCTACTTCATTAGATGTTGTTGGATGGCGTTATAGTGGGATTTAGAGTTAGTGGGTGGACAGGAGTACTGTATGTTTATGCATGATGAGCATTAGTCAATGGTGTTTGACTTTTTTGCACATATTGCATTAAATTCAAATGAATCCGTCTTTGTACCCCAACTTTTTAGAAATGTAGACTCCTTACTAAGGTGAACTGGTGAAGAAAAAGAATAAGGAGGGGGTGTGAAAGCACTCACATATGCAGAAACTTTCCCCTGTGCCAAAAGTGTTGTAGGACAGTCACACACTGAGGAACTGAGGTGGCAGTAGGGGGTTAAGAGACAGGCAGACAGGGAGAGTAAGGAAGTGCAAGAAAATGTTGGAACCCAGTGCGAAAGGCTATGTGAGAGGCTTCTGAATAGCTGAGCTGCACAGTTAAGTAGCTGGACAAGACACAGACAGGACAGCGAGAGGAATGCCAAATGGACCAGCAAAGACTGATGCTCTGCTTTTTTTGTCCGTCTTTCCCCTTTCTTCTTTTCCCTGTGCCTGTTGCTCTGTCTCTGTCTATTTCTGAGCTCTCACTATATTCTTGTTCTTTATATTCCTTCATGTCGCTGTGCATCTTTCATGCTGCCTTCCTCATGAATTCTCTCCTACATATTCAATTCTTTATCTGAGCTTATTTTCTCTTTTTCTGTCTCTGTCTATCTTTTTGCTTCCCTCTCCCACTGAGCAATAGCTGACACAGTGTTCTTCCAGCTGAGTAGCTTACAGAATGAAGGGAATGTACGTGTGCGTGTGTGCATCTGCATGTGTGAGTGTATATATTTGTCTCTACATATGTGTGTCTATTTGCACATTGGGTGAGAAGTGACTGAACAGTCTTAGTTTTGTTTTCTTAGCACGTCCTGGTGGAGTGTGACAGTGAACAAAGTGTCAGTGTGTGAGGGAGGGATGAAAGCCAGCCCCAAGTGACATAGCATGCCCCAGATCTGACTCTCTGGATCCCATAGCTGGGGACAGTGGCTAGCTGTCTGCATGACGTGGATGAAACCAAACTCTGTAGACTTCAGCCTCATGAGGAGCGAGAGGAAATCCAATAGGAATGTGCGGACAGTAGGTGGTCAGGGTAGACTTAGTGGGTTGGTGGGGATCTCTGTCTGGGCATCACATGGTAGACTGATTGGTCAGACAGACCACAGAGCCTGCTGAGCTACTCCATGGAAGAAGTTTCATTCTTAGTTTATGATTGAAACATTTTGGATTTCTGCTGTTTTATCCAACACACACACACACACACACACACACACACACACACACACACACACACACACACACGCACGCACATGCACTTGCACACACAAAGATGTGAACAAATGCACAGACTTCAAGTAAAATTCACCAATAGTGATTTTAAGCATATATGATCAAGATTATAAACCTTTATAGAAACAAATATTTGTTGTGTAGGTTGATTTAACAATTCTAAACATTATATGAATGTAACCTTTTGCTTCAACTTAATCTGAAGGGACTTGGCCTCTGGGTTTGATGCTTATTCAACACAAGGTATGTGCTCAGCAAAGCCATTTGTTTCGACTTTCTAAACAATAGTGCCAACAAAGGAAAAATTGAATGGCTTTATTTTCATCTGCTTATCTCTTCCTGTTACAAGAAATCAGCTGTTTATGACCCCCGCAGCAGCAAGAGCAGCAAACAAAGTGCCATCTTTAGTTTCAGAGCTGTACATTTATTCTAGTGTAGTAATATATTGAATTATTGTGTATTATGTCTCCACTCCTTAGCTTCGAGATAGCCTTGATGATCCCACATGTAGTAGCTGCCTTTCTTCCCTTGTTCCTCTCCTTATGGTGCATTTATATACATTAAGCTGCCACCTCCTAAGAGGTGAATTAAATCTCTGTGCAATTCTATCACTCATTGCTCTCCTCTGCTCGATCCTCCTGCTGCTCAATTCCCAATGGTGGTTACCACTTCCACAGCTGAGTTTGTCTTTGTACGGGGAAAGAAGCAGAGAGCTGTCAGCATTGTGAATGCTCCCAGAAAGCAAGGGGGGTGTGCTCTTTTTTACAGTGGTACACAGGGACTCTGGTGTGGTGATTTAAGCAGCCAGATCTAGGAGCTGGAAGACCCATCAAGCCATTAGGGAGTATAGTAAAGGTGCAGAAATGAGACTACTAGGAATTGTGGACAAAGAAATGGGCTGCACTTCAACATACTCACAGGGCAGAGAGGGGAAAACAGCAGCATGCACTCATGTGAATGTGCCAGCACATGTGTGTACAAACATACCTATGTGCACATACACATACACAAATATGTGCACACAGGCCAACATGGTGCCACACACACACACACACACACACACACACACACACACACATTCACATAAACACTGGCACAGTGAGGATGCCCTGCTCATCTGCTGGCTCAGTGACTTAAATGGAGAGCCAAACACACTGCCTCGTACAAATTCAGCTAAGCAGCACGGAGAGAAAGAGGACAGAGATCGAGAGAGAGAGAGAGAACACCGGAATAAGTCTGCAGGCAGAGATACAGGAGAGGGCGGTGGACGGAAAAAAATCAATGATTTTACTCCTATGTTTGAAAAAGGGAAGTGCGTGGTGAGCGCGGCAATGTTGCTGACCTTCAGGTGCCCTGGCGCCTTCCTTTCATGTGCAGAGCAAATTACGAAGTGATTTTCAGTGGGAAAAATTAACTCACTGATGCACTGCACTAATTTCATTTAACATTTAAAGAAATGAGAAGAGCAGGTCCCAGAGAGTTGCCATGGGCAAAGAGCGGGGAGAGGGGGGAGTAGCAGGGGGAAACATGGTGCAGTCAGCAGTTTGTGTTGAATGGAGTGAGAATGAGAGATAAGCTGGGAGCCATCAGTTCCTTACTCAACTCATTGCTCATTTTCAACTATCCCTTTGCATCTGTTGGACTCTAGTCCATCCGTTCTTCCTTGGTCTTTCCTTTGCTGAACATGAATGGGATCCAGACAAGTGTTACAAATCACAATGAGTGCTTGCTCCCTGGTGTTCATCGGCGTGGCAGACAACACGTGTACATGGGTGTGTGTTTGAGTTCAAAGGCACAGAGCCCAGTGTCATGGAGCAGGTTTAGGATTTTTCTTGCACCATCAGCACAGCTGTATTGGCTGTGGCAGAGATGCTTCTCAGCGATTTCAGCAACATAAAGAGTTAAGATGGCCATGCTCTTGACTTCTACTAATCCTATTACTTGAGAGTGCTGCTCTTAGAGGGCTCCAACCTCACTTTTATTGGAAATCCTTTGCCGTTATAAAGCCTTTTAGCCTTTGGCTGGGCTATTGCTCTCGTAAATCTAGTTCCTGGCCTTTGGGCGATTCCTTCATGTTTGTACTACTGCAAGGTTACTTATAGGCATACTGACACAATCCAGCTGTCTTATAATTGTCATAATGCTTGTATCATTCACCTACAAGTTTTCAACTGAGCTCAGCCTTTTATGTTTTATTTTCTTATCAGTTGCCTTATAGTTCTACAGTTTCATTAAAGCCATTTGGAGCGAAACAACTAAAAGTCAGGAAGAAAGAAAACATGGAAACAACCAGGGCTGGCTGTAATGCTTCTAATTTCCTCCTTAGCTGATCTCTAAATGCTTGTGCTTTGTCACTGCCACTACGCGACAGAAAAAATTCACTCTTTCACCTTCCCGTGCCTCCTCCTTCTCGCTCTCTAATTCATCTCATTTCCGCCTCGTGGTTTGGTTCAATCCCCACCTCCTTTCACTGCTGGCTGCTCCAGCGTCAGGCTAGCGCTGCTGGCTGCTCCGTATTCTGGGGCCGTTGTGTCTCCGGTGGAGAGTGATTGTGCCGGTGGCAGGGAGGTCAATTGGAAGAAATTGCGTTGCAGCCACCGTGGAGCTGAGGCGAGAGGGAACAAACTGGATATTAGCCCAATCCATGTAGGCTGGCGTGTTTACACCATCTATCCCCCACCCCCACCCCTCCCACTACCACCACCCTCACCACACACATACTCACTCACATTTCTTCACTTTGGTCAGTGGCTGACTGGAGAAATGACCACTATTAAACATGATCATACATTCCTGCAAATCCAAATTTACATTTGTGGATACACTTGCAGCTCTCACTGTGACAAACTACAGATTGTATTTTTAAGAGGCATTTCTGCACTTTCTGCCTTGTGACTTTCCGTCATGTCCCTGCAGCCTTGTTAGCCAGGCCAGTAGAGTAAAGCCACACAACTCAAGGTTCCTGTGTGTTGGCGCTTAGCTCAGGATTAAAGTGTGTAAATTTCAGCTTCTGGGGGCAAAACTCTTTTTGCCTGCTGACTTTGTTCTTTCCCTTGGTAAAAAATCATGTGTTTCAAAGGGTGTTTTCAGTTCCCGGGGCTTTTCTGTCTCCCATCTGATGGAGGCTGCCCGATGGGTTAAAGGAAGAAATTATTTTTTTCATGTCAGACAGCAAGATATTAACCAGACATAACCAGCCAGCCACATCAATATTTAACTGTTGTCAATAGGTAGAGAGATATTGATTGTCTATAGTTGTTTAAGGTATGTGCACACACAAGGGTGCATTACAACATCTAAAGTTGTCTGTGCAGATTTTCAGTCATCCAGTGCATGGTGTGTTGGACTTGCTTGAGGTTCTTGAAGATGTTTCACTTCTCATCCGAAATACTGGGACATGTTCTTCTAAAGACTCGATAAGGGGGTTGAAAGGATTTGGGTTAGATTAGTTGATTCGGTAAGATGCTGTTGAACCCCTTCCCTGGAAATAATCAATAGTCAATTTAAGAGTTGATATTTCTGTAACTCATCTTACAGCAACCTGTACAGCTCTATCAGTCTCATCTCTGCTCGTCACCATTTTACTATTGCTGTTTTACATGAATGTTGTTATATAGTTAGCACCTGATGATGACATCAACATTCTTAATCTTGCCTTCTAAGCTCTGACTGGTACCTATATGACTGGCTGTGTATGAATCATGGGTATGGGACCTCCAGGCTAACATACTTGTAACACATACTGTGCATATTATTTAAAAGCTGATGCTGTGCTGCAGTATAAGACAAGTCTAAAAAGCAACAACAAAGAAGTGTAACATGTTATGTTACTGAATCTAAAAACAAAAAAACAAAAACTTTTTTTTTTGATTTACGTAGGTTAGCTGATCCTTTAATCCAAATACACTTTTGTTTTTAGCACTGCTGCTTTTTGCTGGTTTGCCAACTTTGGTGCAGTCGAAGAGTCAAACAGCATGAACAGTGCTTCTAAATCCTTTCTTCCTGATCTCCCAAAACCTTTCTGAATGTTAGGTTGCCAAAAGTAGATCCAAACATCATGCCACACACACCAGTTTAGCAATGTGCCCACTGTTACTCTGTTCTGTGTTCGGGGTCAAGCGGGAGGGTGTGCATAAAAACTTCTCACTTTGCCAGGTTGACAGAGTGCCACTGTAGCATTTTCAAATCATACGAACAAAGAAACGCTCAGTAGATTTGAATATGTGTACCATGACATATTTCACCTAGACAGTCTCTGCCAAGGAAAAGGAGGACGTGCCGCCACCCACCTGATCTGATAGTGCTATCTGTAAGCTTCATACACATACTAATGGAGGTTGGCATTGGCAATTTCCGGTTGAGACCTTTTGTTGTTGTGATGAGTAATTAACAATGGCCTACAAAGATGTTGGTGTGAATATTTAATAGTGACAAAGCGGGGGGAGTGAGCAGACAGTGTTAAAACTACAACTCATGTATAATTCATAGTCACTGACAGTGATTGGACTATCTTGCTTCTCTCTCTTTCTCTCACTATGTGCTCCCTCCCTCCCACTTTCTCTCTCTCTCTCTCCCTCCATATCCCAGGTTACATTGGGCTCTCCTTGCATAGAGGAGAATCCAATGTGGAGTGGCACTTCATATCTTGTTAGGCGATTTATTCATGGTAATGAAGGGTTTTAATGCACTGTACAGCACGGAGCTCAGGCTGTGGTTGTAACACACTCAGCAGTGATCTGTGAGATGGATTATTTGGATTATTTGACTGGCTTTAATTTAGATTCAATTACAGGGCTGGTGCTGTATCATGGGTTGTGACCTCCGATGTCTGTCCATGCTGTCTCTGTCTGACTCTTTACAGCCTAACATGACAGAGCAACACTGGCTAACACTTTGCCACTGTTACACTGTATGTCAGGGCCTGCTTTTCCTCTCAGAATTTCCCAGGTATTCATTCCCACCCCTTTACCTCTCTCAGTCTCTCTCTCTCTTCATCCCCTCCTTTTTCCATTACTTGGTCTGACTTGCTGTTTGCTGTGGCTCTCTTATCTCCTTGCCCTCGCCATCTCAGTCTCTCTCAGTTCAGGCTTGCCAATACAGTCCATTTTGTACAACTCTTCACCTCCCCAACACACTTCTTCACACTGGGTTTTGGCCACACTCACAGATACAATCACACCCCCCACACACACACATGCACATGGATGGACACGCGTATTCATACCCACACACCTTTAGATTATCCCTCTTACCCATTCATTCTCCCACTCTTTGCTCTAGAGAGAATAGCTCTGGCATTTCTTCTGTAAAGCAGACTATCACAGGGTAGCATCACACAGATCCAGAGACCAGGTTCTACCTGATTGCTTTCCACCAGACTGCTCATACATATCATAGACCGTATGCAGCATATCGAGCAAGATGGATGGAGTGATTACAAAAGAACACATGGTTTGACATTTTATTAGTTGCTTTTTAGTTCAGATATTTTCTCATTTCCTTGCAGCATTGGGCCTAGGTCCTTTTCTTTTTTTTACATCTGAAATTGATTGCCTTGTTACTCAGCATCTCTCTTTCACTCACACACATATTCCCTTGCTCTCTCTTTTTCTTTTTGTCCCCAGCCAGTTGGAGGGAGTAAATAAGTATTGATTTGGGCCAGCTGAAGCTTGCTAGCTGAGATGCTATTGTGCTAACTGCTTTCTTTGTCTCTTGTCCCTGTTGTTGGTGTGTAGCACTCACTTTGTTTGTGCATGTTAGACCTTAGAGGAAGTTCAGTCTGCAGTTTTGCAGAGTTTGTTTGGAAATATTGATAATCGTGTGCTGGTGTGGCATGTTCATACACTTACTTTATATCTTAGACCATCATCCCCCTGTGCAAAGGGGGGGGGGGGGGGGGGTAGCTTGTGTTTTATGGCCATTTTTAAAATAAGCTGACTAAACTTGTAAATGTATATATTCTTGAACCCTTTGGCCTTGCCTCCACATAGGACCACCTTTTTTACATCCAAAAATCCAAAAATGTAGGTTTACTAAATTGAAATTTTTCTTCATTAGAAAACAGCGGTCATGCATTTTAGTTCGCACAGGGAAAATAGTTTTTCTAAAACAACGACCTAGTGCTTATCTTTTCCGGAGAGCTTGACCTTAAACTGACATCTCCTCACACTGAAAAATAATTAGATGCATTAGTTTCACTCGCATCCAGTAAGAGGATTCCTTATTCAGACAACATGCAGATGTCTGTGCAGACGCTTTACGGTGAGTGTGCTGATGTGCCTAATGTACTCATTAAATCAGCAACAGCGACACATGTGTTTCTGCTCATTCTGCCCACATGAGGCAGAGTCATAATTCAATCTGCAGCCTCCCTGGTTAGCCACATGTGCTAATGCCTGCACAAGGCCTTGATGCAGCCTGACAGTGCTGCGCTGGAGATACAATCTGTATGAAAGCTGTGGTTGCCAGGATGGCTCTGGTGAGATAGTGAAGTATTGGGCTCTCAGGCATGGGGTGTGTGTGTGGGGGGCTGTTGGTGCGGATGAGTGGGGAGTTTTAAGGAGGTTAGGGACTGGGCCACATTTGGCTACATTTGCACACTGGGGAAATTTTGATAGCAAGGGAGATTCTAGCTTCATTAGACTTTTCATTTCATTTTTAATCAGGCAGTCCAGTGAGGTAAGAGAGCTAAAATAACAGTTATTAATAGAGACAAACACTGTCCACCAGGATCTGGATGTCTTACAGCATAGGACATAAAACACCAAACAAAAAAACCAAACAAAAAAACCCCACAAAGATTCGGACGGAGCCAGTGAAAAAACAACGGGCAATTACGTTTTTTCCACACTTTTTTTTTTTTTTTTTTTTTTTAATTTCTCTTGCCAAATCAAATTAACCAAAGGCTGGCAAATATAAATGGCTGATGTTTTTAATGCTCAGCTTGAAAGGGTGAGTCATCCTTGTTATGGTGCCATCCCTGTCACCTTTGCTTTGGCGCAGGCACAAGACAAATCTGTGTGTGCGTGACCTGGCACCGGCCTCTGTGACACACTAGTGATTGAGACAAGGAGACAATGGGATCAGCAGGTCATCCTCGGGCTCCTGTTAGAGGAGAAAGCATCATTAGAAATTGTGTTGCATCATTAGAAATGTCACAATTGAGTCACAGACTCTACGGGCTAAGGAGTAATAGCTGAGGATCAACATTTCAAATACACTATCCATTCCTCTCTCTCCCTTCCCTTTTTCCTTCCCTCTCTCCACTCATCAGCAGATTCACCATAACACTAAAACCAGGCTGTCGGAGCCAGGAATAAATGGAAGTGACACTCCATGTATCCTTCTGGATCCCTTCAAGTGACCTCAGGCCAAATTCGCAGCACCTCCACTGTTCTGTTGCCTGTCACAGCAGGGGAACTGCTGCACTTGAAAGCTTTTCAAATCCTCTCTGTTGTTTAGAAAACCACAGAAAAGCCATGAAATGCTAACCCATGTCCCAAGATATCACTGTGATGCTCATTCTAAAATAATGAATATTATTATTTAGGGAAGAGTGTACAGTAGTTTGCTATATCTGTGATTGTTTTGTCTTTAGTTGAGGGGGTCTCTATAATTCTCTAGCATGGAAATACGGTATTACCAGTATATTTGATTTGGTCTATGCTAAAACTAACTGAGAATGTACAGTTTAAGAACTGATTTTGGACGTTCAATAATCAATAATGATGCTACAGTGGAGTTTGAGAAAGGTGTTTTAATGGGTTTTCACCAAAAAAGAATTACATCCCAATTTAACTTATTTTCACTGACTAACGGTTGTTGTACCGTTTCCTGCTTGAAGACAACATTGCTCACTGCAGTTTACAGTAAGAAGGGTTAAGGACAGCTCAAGAAAAAAAACAGTTAGGTATAGTTCAGATGCAAGTTGTCAAAGTACAGAATATTTGCACTGGAAGTATTTGTCTGAAAGATAATCAAATATGATCACATTTTCTGGTAGATGTTTACATTATAAATCATTTCATAAATCTTTTTTTAATATCCTAAGTAAATGCCATAATTTTTTTTGGTTTCAGATGACAGTTGATTTTTTCATTGTAAAGAAAGCCCAGAATGATTATATATTAGACTGTGATGGTTCATTTCATCACTGTCAAAAAGAAAGAAAGGCATAATGAGGTATAACAACAAACATCTAAATTGGTTGAATTTCCTCTCCTACTCTGTAAATGAGAATCCGGTTATGCTTGTGTGTGCTCGTAATGTATGCCTGCGTGTGCGTCACTACGTGCGTCTACTTGCATGGAAGTAATGGAGGGTTGAGGATGGATTGCTGGTGAGGGTGTACGAGCAGATATGCTGGGTTCAACTGAGCAGCGTATGGCTGAGTGATGCTCTCCGCCTGGTCGCCACTGCACTTCCAATACACAAACACCAGCATATTTCACAAACAAGTGTTGGCTGGTGTGCTTAGCCTCAGCGCCACCTCAGATCAACAATATTAATGCACTCCAAATATTAGTTTTCTCCCTCATTACCGAGCTGGGTGCTCTACGCCTGAACCCACAGCAGTCCTTGAGGATGGAGACAGCAGGATGTGTGTTCGTGTGTGCATATCAAGCCAATTACACTGTAATGCCTCTGGTTTCTTTTGCTTGAGGAGAATACTTTGCGCTTGTGTGTTTGCTGTTATTTATTCTTATAGACACAAGTAACCATATATTGCTGCTGACAAATTCATATCAACGCACTGAATTGTGTTGTACTTGTTTGTGCAACAGAATATAAATGTATTTAGACAAGAGCCATGACAGTCTCACTAAAGAGTTGCTTCTTGCTAAGCCTAAGTGGGAGAATAGTAAATAGAGAACGAGAGGAGAGCTGTGCATCGTGAAATCCCCATCTGCTGTAAAGTGGGGCGCTGACACTTTCAATCTGTTCGGCTTTTCGTTCGTCCCTCCCTTTCAGCTCTCTTTCTCCTCTCCATTATTGCTCTCCTCCTTGATCTTCCCTCTGTGCCTGCTTTTGTTTCTCATGGGCAAAACCTCCTTGGTCTGCTTTATACAGTAATCACAAATCTATCTCAGTGACAAGGCCTTGGCTTGAGTCCCATAGTATAGGTGCTAGCTGTTGAAAGCAACCTAATGTATTGAATAAATTCTTTGTGTTTCATAGTCCAGGCCAGCATAATGCATCCCTGGTGACAGCCACATGGCAAGTAAACATTTGTTTTTTGACCATGCTTTAGCCTGACTGTAATTACATTGTGGGTGTTCAGTTTTCCTAGAGGGACCATGGGAAATGTTTTGCACTGTGTGAATTTGATAGAGACATGACCACTTTCTCCAGAGGCACAGGGACAAGTGGTGGGATTGTTTACCCCTGGTTAAATGTTAGTGTCTTTAGCCTTTTCCCATGGTTACAAGCACTGGAAAACTTATGGGTACAAACCACTTGGAAGTTTTATCATTTCAGTACCATGAGATGTGGTTCTGGCTTTGGATATGTTTAGGAAACAAGCACTTATAGTAAGAGCTGATTTTGTGACATGTCTTGTATTCACTGCAAATGCTTCAACTGTGGGAACACTGTGCATTGTCTGTCTTATACTTCTCTTTGTCTCCTGTGTGGAGAGAGCAGCAGGTAAATTCATTCAATTATCAGCTTTTTCAAGCTCAGTTGGGTCAAGAAAAGCGTTACATAACATCCAATCAGTGTGAGATAGCAGGTGAATTTCTATCCAATTTGCTGGTGTAAATTTGATTTCCACACATACATAGATACATAATGCCCCTTGTGGAGATGCATTTCCTTTTTGGATTTACCACCAAAAACTTGTTTATCCAGAAATTTAATGGGGAGAAATTTATAAAGAAAATTGTCATTTCATTTATTTTTTAAGTATTAAAAGATACAATATTTCTTTTTCATTTGTATGATTTATTGTCATTACATTCTCGTAAATTTTGTAATGCATTGCTATTACATGATGTTGTGAGCCCATAACAAGATGCTGCTACATCAGCTGTTGTACTCTTTCGCTTTCTCTGAGTGCTACTAATCCTGCTGCATATGTGTGATTGTGGTTAGTCAAGGGCTTTCTGTGAAACAGGAGTGAGAGATGAGGTTGTTGGAGAAAGAATGAGAAATGGATGGACTGTGAGGAGAAGAGGGAATGGAAGGGTGCTAAAAGGGTCATAGAGGTTGGTCTGCAATGTTCAATCACTTATTCATTTTTATTTTTCTCCTGCACCTGCTGCTTTTATCAGGGCAGAGGTGGTTTTGGAGTATCCACTTTGGAAGAGAAGCATGTTCATACGCACATGTATGCTTATGCTCTTATATGTGTATATCTTTATTCAGTTGTATATGTGTGAATGTGTATGAGTGCTTTAGGATATTTTACATTATTTCATACAGCAAAATCATGGTCAAAGTATAGCAGTGATGTCTTGAATGCTTGGGTTGTAGTAGTTGAGTGAGAAATTCCAAGTATCGCTGGCTCAGGAATGATGTGTCCTCATGCCTTTCATACTTCTGACTTGAGATGTGCTCCACATGAGAGACTGAAGTATGAAGAGGAGGAAGAGGAAGAGAGAGATACAATGCACATGGCATTATTGAGAGGACCTTGGAAACACCAAATATATGTGCTTCAACACTGCAGTATAGTTCAGGTTCATGGTGTAAGCACACAGACACACACGCTCCTCTTACACACAAACACCTTTTTCTTTGTTGGACATCCCTGAGGGACAGCTAGTTCCCCAGGAGACTGTGGCGATAAATGAGGTTGGGATGGCTGTGGAATGGGAGGGGATGAGGAAAAAAAAAGGTAGGGAGCAAACAGGAGACACTAATGAAGTATGAAGGGCTGAGCATGGCCGCATGGTTCCTGCCAAGCACCACCAGCCCCCCCTTCCCTGAGCTCCACCTGCCCCAGGGACACAGAGAGGGAGGTAGGTCACTGTAGAGAAAGAGGACTGTAAAGCCCATGCTGAATTAAAAAGAGCAAAAACTATTTTAACAATTACTTTTCATCTTCAGCATTTTTATTACTAATTACATTGCACTTTTTCTCCAAGGGAAGCATTTAAAGTTTCTTCCTCTCTCTTCTCAGCTTCTCTCCCCTTTGTACCTGGGAATTTGTAGAGCTACATAAAAATGGTGTTGCAAAAATGTCAAAGCTATTACTGTATCATTCGCACAGGCTGCACTCAACGGTGCTCTTCATAAGTGCCCACACACTTGTGCGTGCACTCATCCATCCATGTGTGTGGTATGGCCACAACCACCTTAATTTTTGAGCACACTTGTTTTGTCCAGCCACTACCTGTTTTCCAATCTACTCATATATGCTTACCAGTTAAGCAGGAAGTGACCTTATTTAACTGCATATCATCTGTGACTGCTTAATTTCTACTACTATCCTTGTGTGAGTCAGAAAATAATCAATCAATCACCATCACTATGGATTTTTTCGAAGTTTTCGAGATGAGGCTTGTGCAAGAAAATACAAGAGTGGCACTAACCGATAACAGTGTGAAAGGTGTATATTATTCTTATTTCTTTACATATTATTTGTTTTCTGACTCATCAGCTACTTAGTCATTTAAAAAGTCTAGCTGTGAATGACCAGAACCATAAAAACGAATTTTCACACTCTTCTGTTCCACATCAGTAGTTTCTTCTCCAGATGGCTTCCTCTTTTCATGTGGGAGGACATGACTGAAAAAATAGTAGCGCTAACCATGCTAACTGTGCACTCTCACTGTTTTGACAGTACATCACATTTATCTGCACAAATACCAACTCACTGACAGTTGATCCAGCTGTGCATCATCATCAATCACTGGCATTGTTTCAGTGGAAGACTTGTCTTATTCTCAAAATATGTGTTTCCTCAATTCCTTCCTACTCACATCTCTTCCTCACATTTTACTGCAAGTGCGAGAAGGGAAAGATCTATTCTGTACTGTGGGTTTGTCAGCTGTGTGTCAGTTGTGTCCAGTAAAGAAAGAGGTCCTGGCAGTTGCATTTATTGAATTGAATATATCTTTATTGAATATACTGTATCTTGTATTTCTTTCTTTCACAAGGAACGACAACATAAGAAACAGACAAGCATAGACAAGGTTACACTACACATGAAAAGCAGCCTGTGGCTTAAATCTCATCAGTCACTTTGTAGAGTTAAGAATATTGATGGCATTTGGGATCGAGCTGTCTGCCAGGACACTCCTCGCCTTTTTCCTCGTCCTTCCTGTAAAAAGTTGAGTCGAGGGCTTTTGAGGTTTGCCAACTATTTCTCTTGCCATTGACATGATACTAGAAAGTTTCTTCTTAGATCTACAGGTTAGGTGACCGCACCCAGCAGGAAGGTGAAAAGTTAAAGCACTCAACAGAATATTTTGGTTCTAAAATCTGCTGAGTAACACAGAGGCCACTGAGTCTTCCAAGAAGATAAAGTCACTTTCAGCATGTTTTGAAAATATACTATATATATTTTCCTAGAAGCTCACCTGGGAGTCCAGACCTGTACCAAGTTACACTTTTTAAAGTTTTCCACAGTTTCAACATGTTGGCCATCAAGTGAAACTGGGTCTGTTTTCAGAGCTTGTTGTATGCTGTTGATGGGCACATTGATTTCTAGCTGCAACACCGTGTTTGAACGGCCTCAGTCTGGGCCAGGAAGGCATCTTCACCTAAGAGGTCTATTTTCTGTTGAGGCCAACTAAGGCCATGTCATCAGCATGACAAAATAATATAATGTATTTCTCATTGATCATAAATTCATCTGGAAAAATCCTTGGACATTAAGATTTTTGCTGTTGTTGGTGCAGTGTTGGTGTGTGTTCCTGTGTGCAGTTGAGTGTGTACATGTTTCGTTTTGTGTTGCACTACAACACATACCATTGCATTTTCTTAGTCTTTCAATATGCGTCAGTGAATCCACATCTGTTGTTATGCCTTTGTTTTGACATGCCCCGAACATGTCAGTCGAGTGGTCCTTGCCTGTCACTGGTCTGTCAGCTGCAGGTGACTGGCTCAATCATGACGTGTCCCATTTTTGACCTCAGACTTCTCTATTTGGACAAAAAAAAAAATCAATTCCAGCATTGGATCATATTTATATTCCACAGCACACTATGGACTTCAACTACAGAATTCTAAACACTTAAATTGTGGTTATCAAAACCCCAATGTATAATGAGTTTTCAATGCCAGGCATCACATTTTTGTATTTTTGTGCAAGTGTTTATGGTGTGAATTCCAAGCTTGACATTGATGGTGGTTTACAGCTTTAAGAAAAGAAGCCTGCAGCTTCTGCTTGGCCCCATGCCAGACAGCGGGACAAGTAAATCTCTAATGGGGACAAACATCCCACTGAGGATATGGTACTAACATCAAACAGCCCACCACTCTTTGAATTGAATCCAGGTCCTCCTAAACTGGTCGACTAAGCTGATGACAGAAGTGAAAAATTAAATTTGCTTACAGTGCCAACTGTGATGGGTAATCAAATGCTGCAACCAAACTTCTTTTTCAAAGATTAAGAATTAGGAGAAAATATCTTGGTATCAAAGTCAGAATTCTGATACATCAAATCCACATTAAAGGGACATAAAATAAATGTCTGCACAAGTTGATCCTTGGCCCAGGACCAAACTGAGCAATTCAGGAAACATTGCATGGGCAAGCAGAAAATGCCACTTCTATGCCATCCAGGCAGATGCAACCACCTACATGTCAGTACTGCAGAGACATTTTGTGTGTGTGTTTGTGTGTGTGTGTGTGTGTGTGTGTGTGTGTGGGTGAGTGAATGATAACACATGGTCGAATAAATGGGCTAGTAGTGAAAGGTTGAACAACTGTTTTCCTTACAGTTTCACTGCTAACTTGTGATAAATGCTCTGTGGCCTGTTTTTCTTATCCTTATCCCCCTCATTAAAATTTCCTTAATCTGCATTCTCTCCTTCTCTGCTTCTCCCCCCTCACTCTATCTTGTATGTATGTATGTATGTATGTATGAATGTGTGTGTGTGTATGTGTGTTTGTGCATGTGTGTGTACCTGTGTATGCCAGCTCAGGACTAGGCCCAGGGAGAGATAATGAAATAATAACTCTTATCAAACCACTGCAGACTGAGTGGAGCTCTCTCTTTTGCTCTAGCTCTCTTCTCTGCCTCCTTGTCTTTGCTGCTCCTCTCTCTACCTCAGCACTCGTCTCTCAGGCTGATTCCCTGACTGATTCTTCCTGCCACTCAGACGCTGCAGCTACTGCTCATGATGATGCTGCTGAAGCATACAGTCCTAATCCAGCTGTGGTGTACCACATAGTGAGTGCTGATTCTCATCCCAATGACGGAAACTAGGGGGAAGAGCATCAATTTTGACTGATGGAGCTTAATTGTGCTGTTGGGTCACGATCAGTGTGGGTGCATGTGCATGTGGAGATGCAGTGTATAGACGGACAGTTAAAAGTTACAGAGATGCTTTTATTTGGCGATTTTAATGCCAGGATAAGGAGTCTTTATACTGTGGAAGATGAAAGTCTTCTAAACAGTAGCCTCTGCCTCATTATGGATCCAGAGCTACTCCTCATCCTATAGATAAATTATTCACAACATGGCCCAAATGAATAATATTCTTCTTAACCCTCCTTACATCCCTTTATCTCTCCATCCCTCCAACCTGCCTCACCCACTGTGGGGAGTGTGTAGGAAGGGGACTGTGGCGAGTATCCTGTGTCAGAACCTTGAATAAAGGACAGTTTGGTGTCAGCCCACTAATGAACAGAGTCTTTTAGTACCAAAGCTTTAATAGGCTTCCTCTGGTTGCTGCACATCTCATTTGTGCTTCAACACTGGTTTGAATTTTTTCTGGCACAATCAAGATGCAGATCTCCCCCTTCCCTGTCACTCTCGTCTTTTTCTCTTTCTGAGTTACAGTACAGTTAATAACACAATAGTCTTTTGTAAGTTTACTTTTTTAACCCTCCTGTTGTCCTCGGGTCAAAATGACCCGCCACTGTGTTAAAAACCAAAAAAAAATCCCCTAAACGATATTTTTTTAACTTGAAATTTTATGACTTTTCCTAGATTGGCACCAACAGTAGAAAAAGTGAAATGTTGCTTTTATTCACATTTCCATGTAAGCTGTACAAAAAAAGGTACAAAGGTGGTCTTCGGGTCAAAATGACCCGTCAGGCAAAAAGAGTTGAAATCAAGGTCACAGAGTTATTTACACACCACAGAATGTTACAATGTTTTAGATGTATCTCAGATCAATCAGTAGCAGAAGTTAACAAGACAAATCAGGTGGTCTTCTCGCGGACTGCTGGGCCTTTGATCAGTCTCAGATCAATTAGTAGTAAACGGAGAACAAGACAGTAGCAGACGTAAACAACACAAAGGCGTTCTCACAGACTCCAGAGCTCTTTTTCTGTGGATTGCCAGAGGTTATAAAGGTGCTGCAGATGACAGGACCCCGAATTCTGTCTGTGCTGAAGCCATGAGTGTGCGTTACAACGTTGAAGAGGCTCTAGAGCAGATTTTTTCAGATGTCCAGCAAGACAACTCTGATTCAGAAGAGGAAGTGGAGGATGTATCAGAAGAAGAAGATGGGGAAGAATACAACCCAGAGCATGATAAATCATCTTCAGAAGAAGAAGAAAACCCTGAAGCTGAAAGAGAGACTTTCCTTTCCAAAAATGGCAAAATAACATGGTCCTCAGCAGCATATGACCAACACGGCAGGCATGCAGAACAAAACGTCATAAAGATGACCCCAGGACCCACAAGGTATGCCGTTTCTCATGCCCATGACATTGTCTCTACATTCTTCCTGTTTATTACACCAGCAATCGAAAAAATAATCCTGGAGATGACAAATCTGGAGGGTTTTCGCAAATATGGAGACAGCTGGAAAAAGATGGATGAGACTGACCTGCAGGCCTACTTAGGGCTGCTAATCTTAGCCGGTGTATACAGGTCCCGAGGTGAGGCTGCAGCTAGTCTATGGGATGCAGAGAGTGGAAGGCCAATTTTCCGAGCCACAATGCCACTCAAACTCTTTCACACGTACTCAAGACTGCTACGATTTGATAACCGTGAGTCAAGACCAGCAAGACGTGTGACAGACAAACTTGCAGCCATAAGAGAGGTCTGGGACAAGTGGGTGGAGCGGCTGCCCTACCTCTACAATCCAGGGCCTGATGTAACAGTGGATGAGCAACTGGTTCCATTTAGAGGTAATCTATTTTCATATTTGTAATAAAAGTGATTTTCACTATTGATTTGTTTGACTGTTTTCTGTGACACTGATACTAATCACTGATGCTAATTTCTTCTGTCCAAAGGTCGTTGTCCTTTCCGGCAGTATATGCCCAGCAAGCCAGCAAAATATGGGATCAAGTCATGGGTGGCTTGCGATGCCAAATCAAGCTATGCTTGGAAAATGCAAGTCTATACTGGGAAGCTGACCAGTGGATGCCCAGAGAAGAACCAGGGGATGCGAGTTGTGCTTGATGTGACAGAGGGACTGAGGGGTCACAATGTGACATGTGACAATTTCTTCACCTCTTATGAACTCGGACAGCAGCTCCTGAAGAGGAAGATCACCATGGTTGGTACAGTTCGAAAGAACAAGCCTGAGCTACCACCTGCACTGCTTGCGTCAAAGGAGAGAGAGGTCTTCTCATCAAAGTTTGCCTTCATGCCCACCACCACTCTAGTTTCTTACCTCCCAAAGAAAAACAAGAATGTAGTTCTTCTGAGCACACTCCACACAGACGGTGACATTAGCGATCGTGACGACAGGAAGCCAGTCATCATCCTAGACTACAACCGCAACAAAGGAGGTGTGGACAACCTAGATAAGGTGATTGGAACATACAGCTGCAGAAGGATGACTGCCCGCTGGCCCCTGGTCATCTTCCACAACATCATTGATGTTTCCTCCTACAATGCCTTTGTGATTTGGAGAGAGATCAACCCGACCTGGATGTCTCGTAAGCAGAATAGGAGGAGGGTGTTCCTGGAGCAGCTAGGAAAGGCACTTGTAATTCCACTCATTGAAAGAAGGAAGCATGTCCCCCGCACAGAAGCCTCAGCAGCAGTTGTGAAAGCTATTCAGAGTGCAGGAGCTCCTGATCAACCTGAGGATCCAGCTACCACAGCCACTTCCCCAGCTAAGGCAAGTAAGAGGAAGAGATGTCAGTTCTGCCCTCAAAAGAAGGACTGTAAAACACATACTGTGTGCTGCAGGTGTAAGAAATATATCTGCAAAGGCTGTGCACTTGCATACTGCCCTACATGTGCTAATTAGTTGAATGGGTTATGTTATTTTTCATATTTTTGTGTTGTACATTGTCTTAAATTGTTCACTGGAGAAAGAAAAGAAAGAAACTGAGTCATTGGGATTAATAAAAATGCATTCAAAACTCCTTTTTGCACATTTTTTTTCTTTTCTTAAGCTATAGAAATACAAGTGAAGAGGGAAAACTCAGGTATTCACACATTTTGTGGTGAATGACAAGTTGTTTCTTCAAGCAAGATGAAATTTGGTGTTTAAATTCAATTAAGCTGCTTATATTGGGGGTTTAGTGAAGACGGGTCATTTTGACCCGGAGGACACAGGGTGTATACAGAAAATGAGGACAACAGGAGGGTTAAATATCCTGTAACTTTCTCCTCCCCTCTGACTGTCTCTCTCATCGTTCCATCTTCACCTTATTCCTTTTTTCCCCATTTTTCTATTGTCTATTGTCTTTCTTCTCGCTCATTCACTGCCTATTTCCCACCTCTCTCTAGCTCTCTGTCTGCAGTGGCCTAACCATTTAAAAAGAACATTAAAAATAGATGGGAGGGATAAGGTGAGAGAAGTTGGAGAAAGACAGAGAGAGCGAGAGAGAGAGATGAAGGAGTGAAGGTGAAGGAGAAGGAGGAGAAGGCAGAGGGAGGGGCAGAGGTGTGAGGCAGAGAGCAGAGGATGCCTAAGTGATGCTGACAGGGACACATTTGCTCCAGAGCTGTGGAATTGTGTTGTGTGAAATTGAAACGGCGGAGCATCAGGAGCAGTTATTTGCAATAAATTTCAACTGCTTCAACACTTTGAAGGCATCCCCGTACCCCTACCCTCCCGACCATTCTGTCTCTCCCATATTTTTAAGTTACCTCTTGCTATATTCCCTCTTTTTCTTATTCCCTTTGTCTCCTTTTCTGTCTTCATCCCTCTATCTCTTGTCTTTCAGTTTTTCCCGAGTTTTCTCCTTCCATGTCTATTTCTCTTCTTCAGCAATCTTGGCACTGCTGGTGTCCCTCAGGCCTGCTGAGCATTGTGTCCAGGCTTGACAATTGACATCCAGGCTTGGCTTCTCTCTCACCCCCACCCCACCACCACCACCACCTACGCTCCAAAACATCACACTAAGCAGCAGTGACAGGCACCCAGGCTGTCAGCCAATCAAAGAGCAGAATTAATTTGTTTAATTTCATACCTTTCCATTTAGCCACCAACTCAGCCAAGGCATGGGGTGTCAACGCATCCAGTAAATTTTACACGCACGCTATTTTCTGGAGGCTTTGGCTAGAAGAGGCAAAGGTTCAGAGAGGGTCAGAAGGATGCCAGCCAGAAGAGGAGGAGGAGGAGGATGGGGAAACATTAGCACCTTTCATACAGTGCAGTTAATGTATTTATATCAGGATGTAATGGAGTGTTTCTAATAATAAAAGGCAATTTCCCAAATCATTTTCGCCAGCTGATTATACAAGTCCATTTGAGCTCTAGAGGCCTTGTGATAACATTGCCCACAGACCTGTTACACGGAAAATGGGAAGTGACATGAAGTTTAGCACTGTGACCTCATCTGAGCCTGTCAGGTTTTCAAGGAGCTTGCAGATGCTGTGATGAAAATATTAATGAATTCAGAATTATTCTAATGGTGTAAGCCCTCCCTTCCCCTCACCCTTTGTCCGCCTATCCACACACGCGCACACACAAACTCAAGACTTAATAGAAACAGACACACATGTAACTAAAAACAAAGGAGAAGAAATAGATGTGCAATTCGAATCAATCCTCTGCTCCAAGAATGGTATCATCACTACTCCAGAGAGCCATTCTGAAAGCAATATCCAATCTAGCCTGTGAATTGATGTACTTCTTTCAGCAGTAGACAGTACAGCTACAGTTGCCCATTGGGCATAATGACGCATTTGGATAAGATGTAATAAATGAGATCTATATTTACTCGAGGGACCTTGCTTCACTTGGCTGGAACAAAGGGATGGTTTTCACCAATGACACAGTTTCCTCTTGGGGCTTTCGTGCAAAATCTCAATTTCTTTTTAGGGGCCAATTCAGGATTTACATCAATTTTTTTTTTTTTTTTTTTTTTCCTGACTAAATCGAAATTAAGATGTCATGTTCACGAAAGTTGAGCAAGAGTAATAAATGACCTGCATCACCTGCACCAAACTCCGCATAATTATGTATGTTTAAAGTTGATCTAGTATTTTAGAGTGTCCTCTAACATCCTTCAGATGTATGGTGTGTATCTGTCTGTGGACGAATTTTGTCACCGCAATACCATCACAATAAGATACAGTCATGAAATGGGCAATGAAGGCGGAGTTTGAAGATGGGGTGGGTCTGGCCCATGTGTACTCATGTAATAATGTAGTAATCACTACTGAGTACTCATGGGCCAGAACGCTAGCATGTTGACGGGCATTGTGGCTGGTGTGATCCCATCACAAAATGTTCTCTAGTTGCATCTAGTTTGGATACATAGAGATTAACATCAGAAAATGTCTGTGTGTCTCTGTCTGTCTGTCTGTCTGTCTGTCTAAGTGTTTAAACTTAATTACACCATGTTACTAGCCCTGGGAAATCTCCATTGATTCTATGACTCATGCAGACTCCTAAGGGGAATGTTAACATGCAATATAACCTACAATTCTTTCCATTAATTATACCAGACCACAAAATCACTTGTATCAGCAGGCATTAAAGTTGTGTTAATCCATGCTTCTGTTTTTGTATTAATATTGATGTGTTCATAAAAAGCCGGGCTCTGATTAGTAAGACTTCCAGGCCTTTGATAGAGGGCTGTAGGGATTTCTGAAAAATGCATGAAACATAAAAGTAATATGAGAAGTTTATTAACTCTAAATATTCCAGTGCCAAGCACACATGTGGTTACACACTGCTGCTGTAATTAAAAAAAACTTTTAAATACATCCCTGTGGAATAGACTGTTTTATTTTACAAGCTTGTATTATTATTTATTTGCATACTTTGTTTACTTGTTACTATACATGTGTGTGGTGGTCAGGGTTGAATGCATGAACCTGGATGCATGCATAAAATTTGTTTCTTTTTCTGAGCATGCTCCCTGGAGTTCTGTCACTCTGTCCTGAGAGTCGCTGGGGCGGAGGCAGAGGTGATGCATCCCTGACAGGCTAGCACCAGCAGTTCTCTGAGAGCACTGCTCTCGCTCAATGCAGGGAGCTAATGTGTTTGACCCCTGTTTCCCAAAGGAAGTGCTTCCCAGCGCTTGCAGATGAATGAATCAGCATGTTTATAAGAGCTTCTCATCAGTCACACCATTTTTTTTCCTTCTGTTCATTTTTAATCTTTACTTTCTGTCTTCATGGTGTCCTGACACAGTGATATCAAACAGTCATTTGCTGAGCCCAATATATTGTCAGGGGGATTTAAGTTGAAGTGATATCATGCTTTTGATTCTAAAATAGTGGCATAGTCTTCACATAGCAGTAAAATAAGAACCAGCAAATGTCCCTGCTGGTCTCAGATCCCTGTTCAGTAAACCATCCGGCCTTTTGGATTTATTCAGTACCAGGTCTTAACCTCTTTTTAAGACAGTTATGAGCTGTTTGTCACTTTTTCATCCCCTCAGTCTTCTGTCTTCTTCTGCACCAAGCACTGGACACAGCTGTTTTAATACTTCTCCCATATGGATCTTTATAAGATATTCTCAAAAGCCCAGTTTTATTCTTAGCATCTGCTCACATAGTGACAATAAGAGTTCATGAAATGTTAACTCTCTCACTCTCTCCCTTTGCTGTCCCATAGTCTCTCTCCACCCTTTCTCCCAAACACTCTCCATCTCTATTGTAATCCCTTCTGTTTGTCTCATTTTCATACATATTACATATTCACTGCTCTTATCCATTTCTTCCCTTGGCTATACAGTATCTCTGCAGGCTGTGATTTTATGACGCTGCCAATGGCATCTGCAATTTTATGTGTGTGGATATGTGTGAAAGATTTGTGTGTCACCGCTTTTCTGTTGTGTTTGTTTTAGGTTATGTGTGTTTGGGATGGTGCAAGGGATTCCAGTACACTGTCATTAAAAAATTATGTCACCTCACAATAAGGAGGTCCTGTGGTCGAAACCTTTTACCGCTCTTGTTGTGTGTGAGGTTTTCAAGCATTCCCTGTGGCTGCGCCAGTCTCCTCCAGATGCTCCTGTTTCGTTTGTAGTGCATAGAAATTTGGCTTAAGTAAAGTGAAAACTAAATTTAACTGTAGGTGTCAGTCTGAGTGTGAATGTTTGTCTCTACGATAGACTGGTGACCTATATCCCAGTGCATGTTGGGATTTAGACTTATGAATAGCATTTAGAGCTGGACCAGTAAATGGGCTGGGCTGATATATCAGCTGATATTAGGTTGTTGCAAATACATCAGAACTGACGTGTATGCCATCCGACATGTAACAAGAAATTACACTTAGATCAGAAATTCCCAAAAATATTTTTTGGTCATTCAGGAACAGTGTACATAGCTTGACGACTAAAGAGGACTGACAAGTTTATATTTCATATCTTGGTCAAAATCCTTTAAAAGAAAAAAAACAAATTTAAGACGAAAATGTTTATGAAAAAAAGAGAGAGCTGATTTTCTAGATTTTTGAATTATTGAGTGTAGGTATTTGATGGTTTATACTGTATGTGTTTTCATAGTACATATTGGGTATTAAAATTCTTTGGTATTTCGTCCTTGTGTGTCTCCATAGAAACTTTATATGAACAGAGCCTGGGAAACCCAGACTTTTTTTTGAAGTGTGTAAGCCAAGGTCAGCAGTTAAATGGCCAGCTCCTGTCTCTGAGATGAAAGGGACACAGGTGTGTTTGTGCAAGCAGAATTCTCTCAGAATTGCCTCTTCATCATTATTCTCTGTCTGTGCGTGTTTTTATCAAATGTACAAACCTAAAAAAAACACAAAGACACACACATCTATCCGGTGGTCACGCAGACTGGGCTGTGCCCTGAGCCTCATGCGATCAAGGGTTTTGACTTCTTTGTCTCCCCTCCTGTCACCAGAGCAGTGAGCGATGAGGGTCAGTGCGCAGGTTAAATGATCAGGCTCAAAAACCATCGTCGAAGCAGCTAGTCACCTGGTAATAGTCACCAAGGAAAGAAACACGCCCACAGCTCATCCAATCCACCCATTGCACACACACTTGTGCATATTCTCATGTATACTGATGGACAGTATCGCAGTATCACACACTCAACCAAGGGTGGATAGAGATGAATAGATATGTACATGTGCATACACACTCTGACAGAAGCACACATTCAGGCCAGGTAAGTGAGCTTATCCCCCTGTGGCGGTGGCTGAGAGGCTGCTCAGCGATCAGTGAAATGGAGTGTTGCTCAGCTCAGTCTCAGCTTTATTCTCTGGTCTCTCACCCACTGAGACAGAGCCGCATCCACCACCAGCACCACATAGATCCTCGTCCTCATGGGTGAGCAAGTCCAGTTGACTCAGATATCTCAGTCATAACTTTTGGGGCAACAGCAAGTGATATTGTTGTACTGGCTCGCATTGCGAGCGTAGCTGTTATTGTGTCCACGCCTACATGTATTCTCTGCGCTTTGTGCGTCCTTTTGGATTGCCATGAAACTTGTTACAGATGTTCACGTCTCCCTCGGAATGAGTTGTAATAATTTAAGTCCTCTGTCTTGATTCCTCTAGCACCATCATCAGGCATTAGAGGAAGCATGGCCAAGTGCCTGACATTCCCATCAACCTCAGCTGTACATTTTATGTTTAGTGCTAACAAGCAGAAATAAGGTGTTAAAGTAAGGTGGTTAACATGGTAAACAAACAGCATGTTCTTATTGTGAGCATGATAGCATGCTGATGTTAGCATTGAGCTCAAAGCACCACTGTGTGTAAGTGCAGACTCACAGAAGCGTCAGCTTGGCAGTAGACTTGTAATCTTGTTGAATGAAGTTGAACTACCACATGCTTCCCTGTGAGTTAAGAACATTTTCCAACCTCTTATAAATTCTTTTTAGGAAACCTTAGAAACGTCAAAAGCCATTTTTAATCAAGCTTTAAGGGAGGTCCTTAACAATTGACATTTTGGAGATTTTCACCTGTCAGCAGCACATGTCTGAATGTATCTGCGATAGTTTTTATCTTGTGTGTGTGTGTATATCTGCGTGTGTTGGTGTCAGTATGTGTATCATTTGGTCTGTAGCAGAGGGTGGTGTCAGTTCTAATCTGGGACAAAGCAGGGATGGAAAGGTCAACTCTGCAGTGAAACACAGAGAGATAGACACAGACACACACACACGATACAGACAGAGAAAAACACACATATAGACACTTTGAAAAGCAAGCACACAAAAGAAGATATTTATAGGAAACATGACTCATGTGAAAAGGTCAAGATTCTTACTGGGGATTTGCAAGTGTATGCCACCTATCTGTATTGTTGTATATAGAGGTGCACACTTGTGTGTTAGCAGACACAAGAGTGTGAGCAATGAGAGTCTCTCCATGTGCTTTTCTGGGAGCCTTGTGATATTCCTCATGGGAGGCAGAAAGACAATGTAACAGTGAAGCGAGGAGCGAGAGGGAAGCAGAGAAGAGAGAGAATGGAAAAGGAAGAGAGCCAAGAGAGTTGAGTGTGAATTTCCTTAAAGTGCTCCATTTGGTGAGTCATTATTTTCACTAAAGCCGCAAAGACCATTTTGTTCCCCAAAGGAGTCGCTTCTACCCATTCCTTCCTGCTTGTTCTACCCCATTCGTTTCTTCTAGAATGCCAGCTAGTGTCTATCATTTGTTTGTTTTTCAGATTACTTTTCCTCTCTTGGAGCGCAGCGAATGTGTCGGATCTTTTAAGATTTAGCTCAAACCTTTCAGTGCATCCCTTGTTAACAATGCATTGTAAAAAGGAGTAAATAAACAACCCATATTCAGGACATGGTCCACTGCCCTTCTTTGCTTATATTCATTTTTTTCAGTGCGGACTGCTGATCCAAGCTGATAGATTATGTCTGTGAATTCATAGAGCTGTATTGCTTACTCATGCATATCTGTCGTGGCGGTGATTGTGTCCTCTCTGTGGGATCTGGCCGCAGCCATACAATCAGCTCAGTGTGATAAATAGGAACACAGAGAGAACAAACCTTGCTGTCACTACAAATAAACATCTGTGGGGACGCCTCAAGGCCAGCACAGGCTTTCTCTTACACATAAACACATTCGATAACGCAAATGAAGAGACACACACACTCACACACAATCCGCCTCCTCCCACCCATTCAGTTGCTCAGAAGGTTACTATCCTCTCCTGCGTATTATTTCGATCTGCAGAAACAAACGCCTTCGCTCCCTCTGGATTTTGAGATAAGCAGATTGGTTTGTCTTTTGGAGAAGACAAAAGGAGCTCAGTCCACACAAAGGTTTATGAAATGGCACCACCGCAGTGGAAGAGAAGAGACCGAGCTCACAGGAGCCTCCAAAGCTTACCTCTAATGCCAGAAAATGTCACTACCCATATCAACAATAAAGACATGCAAATTCCTGTCCAGGTACTTTTGTCTTGGTTTTACATCTGGCTCTCCTGCTGGTATGTGAAACACCATGTGACTCCTTCACTGGCTGAATCATTTTTATTGTTTGCTGGGGTTCTTTATTCTTATTTCAAATCCCAGCACTGTCACCTCAATTTTTTTCTTTAAAGAACAAGACATCAATTTCTCTCCACTTTGGTTGCTGCATGGCAAACATTTCATTTCTGGTTTAACTTAGTGTTCGCTGTGCTTTACTCCTCTGCCTCTCTCTCTCTGTCTCTCCTCATCTCTGAGAACAAGGAGAAGTTCAGCAGACTGCCTGGCTCCACCAAGTGCTTGAAATGCTAATCAGAATTGATCTGGATGGGGATATTAAAAAACTGGGGTGATTGCTGTCACAAGGCTCAGTGTGGGGCTGATTTAGAGCACCATAAATATTAATGGTAGATGCCCATCAGAGATGGCATGTCACTGACAGTCCCATGATTACCCGCTGAGTGCCGTGCACAGCAACCTGTACAAGTGATGGGTTCACAGATACACACACAAAGCACAGGGTGAGTGAGAAGCCTAATTGAAAATGTAAACAGCAGTGGTGATGTGTGTAGTGACAGGGTTGATTAGGCAGCACTCTCTTACTTGGTTGCGCTTTATTAGAGATCTAGTGGAAGATGTCCAGTCTCTTATTGGCACAGCTGGAAAAACTAGCCTTCTACACACACTCACACACACACACACACACACACACACACACACACACACACACACACACACACACACACACACACCAACCAACCTGCCTGCCTGCCTCTTGGCCCAGAAGCCATATACATAATTAACATAGCAACAGTAATATGTAGGCCAGTCTCAGTGAGAACTGATGGCAAAATAATTCATGTTTTATATACATTTGGAATAATATTTGAAATAAAATTTGGAATAATATTATATAGTAAATTGTGGGTACATTCATGAGTACTCCTTAATAATAAAGGTAATGTTTAAATTCATATTTGCTGTGGATTGTAGATACTGTCCTTGTATGTAACTGAAGCAACTGAAGAGTTTTACTCAAATTAAAGGTGGCCTATGGCATTTTAAGTCCTGAAGTTTACATTCATGTGTACTTGCTAGCAGTTTTCTTCCCCGCCTTTGTTGACACATTACAGCATATCTCGACGTGTAACTACTAATTAATTAATTACAAAAAAAGACAATGTATTATTCAATTACACTAAATCTCTAAATTTATCCTGGCATGAGATCTTAGATCTTTAGAACAAATTTTGGCCACTATTTTAGCTAGTTTTAGCCAGTTAGAATACTCTTATGTCTATGAAAATATAAAATCTGCTTTCAATTACCTCTACAGTAGGCGAGAGTCTATCAAGTCTTCCACTGGCTTTTGAGTATGCTGTCGCTGTCAGTCTTTCTCACTCTTTTCAAAAACACACACATATACATACATGTACACAATTGTCTTTGTCAGCTTGAAGACACAAATTTCTCATTGACTGCAAACAGAGGCAAAAAGGGTCTTCTAAGATGACCACTGGACACAAGCAGGCTCCCGCCTCCCCCTTTCCACCTTTTGAAGGGTGCCATTGGTTAAGCTAGACACGTCTGTATTGATGCACATAGTTGGCAGTCTCTAGACAAGCTCCACGCAACATCCAGGGCCATGGAGAAAATCAATGGTCGCTATCTCTGCTTTCTCCTAACTGATCTGAGGGCATGGGATGAAGCCTGTTTATGACTTCATTATTGGCTCTGTCCAAATTGTTCATTGAGGTGCACCATCATAATCCACTGCCTCCACAGGTCAGGTCTTATTGTCCATAGCTCACCTCAGAATTAAGTGCAAAATGTTCACTGTGCCACTGACTTTTGGCGTCAATGATAAAGGTCTCTTTCCTCATGCCCACATCATAGCCTAGCTCAAGTCATGAACCTCCCTAAAGTAGGATTGTAACATTTAGATTCTTTTGATTTTGGTTTGATCTTATGATTTAAGGCAATGACTTGTGAGAAACTATACACAAATAATTTGACATGCTGTGCAATAAGATAACTTTTATATGACTATACTGGTCGATATGGTATGTTTCAGATCTGTCAGCACTTTTATGCAGATGCGGAGAGGTGCGTTCACTTTGACAGAGCTGTTCAATCAGAGATGCTGATAGTTGTAAACAAGCCTATGTAGATATTGTTGACAGTCTCCCACCTGATATTGCTGCAAGTGGCTGAGTTGTCACTTGCCACAGTAGAGAGGATGTATGTTCCTTTCGGCCTCCCTGCTTTCCCCTCCAGCTGTCAGCCCTGGCCTGGTCTAACAAGGAAAGGAAAGGCTAATTGAATCCTAAACACTTTCTCCTTCTGCTTAACCCTGTCTTTCATTTCCACCACCCCTGAATCTCCCACCTTCACTGCAGGGACGGGTTAAAACTCAGGCAGCTAGGACAATATGACATTATGCTTTAGATTTTGTTTTTGCTGTAATGTTATTTTTTTTATTTGCCTCCCCATTTAATTGTCTCTCTCCTTTTTTCCTTCCATCTGTACCTCTCCTCCTCTCATCACTTTTATCTCTAGTGGTTCCGTCTCTCCCATGGCCCAGGGCTTAATTGCTGTTATCCTATTACTGTTTTAATGGTCCGTTAGCACTGAATTTGGTTGATGAAAATGTATGAGCATAACTGTTAGTGCGTTCTCTCTCAAATCTGAGACCGGCATAAACAGATGTCAGCACAACTATCCCTCTGTGCTGTTTTTCTTCATTCGTACATTTACAGAGAAATGGGCTTTCACTGGTCTACTCCAAAGCTGTTGGGGTTGCGATCTCAATCTTGGCACAGTTTGCTACACTTTTCTGGGACTAAAGGCTAAAGCGCTTGAAATTATTTTCAATAAAATAAAGTACATTAATGAATAAAACAACCACAGTAATTGCATGCATGTTAAAACTCTTTGTACTTCTTTGCAGCTTTTCTCTTAGGTGAGCTTTAACCCCTGCTGTAGCAGACAAATAGGAGGTGCTAGAAAGAAACCTATGAATATCAGTGACACTTGGGAGTCAGAGTGAGCACCTGTGCTTTTTAAAGTCAAATACAGTTCCTCAGGCTCTGCGATACAATGGTCAAGGTGGACCAGATTACAACTGATTAAAGTTGCATGCTGCAAAGGTTTGATCATTTTTATGAAAAAAATGGGAAGACCTTTAACTCATGCTAACTGTTCCTTTGAGAAATGTCTGAATGCTAGAGGACAGGACAGCTTTGGTAGAGAGAGAACGTTTTCGTCCCTCTGTCCTGCGGGTCAACTTTTAAGTAATGACAGATGAGCCAAGGCTCTACTCTGTCCACACTCACTGCGTTCTCTGATGTTAATGGCCTCTGATGCTGTGATAGACAGAAGCATGTCTAGGGATAAATCATTCATAGGTCATTGGTGAAGCTGTCATTCACGCTCTCTGACGACCGCCTGTCTGGTTCTTCTCCAATTCCCTGTCTCATTCTCTTGCTGTCTGCCCATTCTTCTCCTTCTCTTTCTCTCCATGTTCCCTCTGTCTCTCTGTCTTTTTGGCTGGACTTCAACAACAGGGCGGGTCATATAACGTGAATGTGACTGACTGGCTGACTGACTGACACAGTTGAGTGACCAAGTTACATTATTGGTCAGCCAAATACCACGTGACTGAGTCATAAAGTTGCACCATTGGTTGCCTGCCAAAGTGTTTTCACACTGGTCACTGGCCTATCAAAATGAATTGGCACAAACAGTATCTATTAGGGGTGTGTTTACACCCTGTAGTGTTGCCAACTTAATGCATTTGTCACTACATTTAGAGACTTTTTTCAAAAAAGCACCTACCTTAACTACCTTAACTATTTTATAAAGAGAATCGCCAGTACTGCCCTGTGAGTGAAGGGCACACGTCTCTATGTATCTACTCTGTTCAGTGAATGTCAGAGGGGCGGAGCAGCAGTCTCTTACCCAGTGTGCTGTGTGAGAGACAAAATAAGCAAGATATTCTGTCACTTCTAACTTTCTCCCTGAGTGATCATTTTGCAATTAAATATAGCTGAAATAACAGCACAGTTTTTGTCTTTAACTCATGCATTTGGTTATTTTGTCAGACAGTGTCCCAGTTATAAAATCGGGATTTTAGCAGTGCAGAGCAGAAGCTTGGAAATGGCTTGGAAGTGACATGTGGTCTTAATGAGCCGCGTCTCAGTCACTATTCATACTTGTTCCATTGTCTGACAACAGAAACAGAAAAACGTGTAAATGACAACAGCTTAATTATGAATTCGGCTGCATTAGAATACTGTTTATGTGAGCACAGAGAGGAGGAGAGAAGCAAACAGATAAATGGCTGAAACCAGCCGACACTAGGCAGAATGTAAATAGGACACAATGATGTCAGTTGTTTACAGTGGTTCCACAACTGTTTTAAAACATTCCTCAATTTTGCACACTGGCCATACGTGGATCAGCCATCTACTTGGGATAGACCTAATCTTGTTCAGTCTCTCTCAGTCTCTCTCTCTCTCTCCCTCCCTGTTCTGTGCCTTTCTTTATATAGTCACCCCTCACCACCACTGCCCACTATGCTTGGCATAAGCTGCAAAGTCAGTCTTCAACAGGCTATGATGTCAGATGTAATGGGAACATTTCATTTCATTAAACACACTCTCCACTGTGTCCACTGAGAAAACTATTGTTGTTTTGATAAGGATTAATTATTAACAAACAACATTATGCTTGTTGCAGGCTGACAGGCTTATGAGCACAAGCACACAATCTTGGATGGGCACGTGCACACACATACAGTACATATACATCCACAAACACACACACACACACACCGCAATTACCCATGACAAACACATCGTATAAAATAGATTTCCACTAATGATGGCTGTCATCGCATATTCCTTTTCTCTTTATTTTCTCCTGGCTGTTGTAGGTTTAAGTGGCTGTTTTGTGGAACAAGACAAGCAGTGCTCCATAATGAAGTGTTTAATATTTGATGCCATTGGATTTCACAGCTAATAAAAGCTGCGTGTGTGCCTCCATTAGCCCTCTGTCCAGGCTTGAGAATAGTGCTGCATGGCTGCACAATGTAAATCACAATCTGTCCACTGCCAGCTAATGGGGCAACCCAAAAATCTGTCATGATAGAAAATAACAATACATGCATTATGCTCGAGTTTTACAATCACAGATTATACATTATTCACACCAGTGCTTTATGCTGTTTTGGTGCATGGCTGTTTGTGCCAAGGGACATGGAGATATTTTGTTGGAGGAGAGCCTCTGCAGAGCGTTATCTGTTAAAGAATATTTGAGAGTTGTGAGACCATCCAGTTACTTCTCTGTGTGTGTGCAAGTATCTATGTGTGTGTGTGTGAGAGAGAGAGAGAAAGAGAGAGAGAGAGAAAGTGAGGGAGAGGGAGCAACAACACAGAGAACAGAGAACACTGAAAACACAGAGCTTGATCTCTTGCAGTATTGATATTGCCAACTTTCATCCGCCAATGCAAATACAACAACACTGGATGCATTTTGACCACATACTTATGTTTTTTTAATGTATTTCTGTATTTATAAATGCATTCCTAACAGAAACTCTTTCTTTCACATGTCTTTCCTCCACCTTGCTGGCTTCTTCCAAACCAGGTAAGAATAAGATTATTTATTTCTTGAAAATGAATAGCCTCATTTCATATCCTCCTTGGCTATCCCTCTTTTCTTCTTCCCTCGCTCTTTCTGTCTCATACATCAGTAAACTCCCCAGAGGAAATGACAAAGGAAGTTAGGGGCCAACGAATGTCAATGCTAACAGCAGCGTAAAGTCATGACAACCATTGATTCTAGGTTGAGAAGAGAACTGGTTCAGGGAAATTGTAGTGTATGTGGTTAGGTACATGATGAGTCAAGCAGATTCAAAGGCTTTGTTGGGGCATATATTGACGGGTCCCCACATGCAGGTGCTGTGTTACCTGCAATGGAGAAATGAGGGATAGATATAGTTTGTGAAAGTACATGCATGCAGTTTGTAAACACTAATTTATACCTTCATGACCACAGAAGACTCTTTCCCTCCTTTACATCCCCCTTAATAACAATGCTGTCAAAAGTATCTCCATATGCGCCCGACTTAGGCTGGTTGACAATGGGTGTATCTGTGCAAATGGCAGATAGGCTTTTCGTGAAATGACAGCGACAGCCACAATTTTATGATCGTCTTTCGACAGTGGGTGACATAAAGTTGTGTTCATTAACTATTTGGTATTCACCAATCGCATTCCCATCGCTGTTGTCTAGAGCTCCAACAATCCACTCCTCGCTACCAGAAGATCTCAGCACCAGCTTCATAAGGGTCACAGAGCAGTTCACACAAACAGTGCATTAACGTGGCTATAGCTGTGGCCGTGTGACAGCTAATAAGAGTCTGTATTTAGGATTCTGAAATATCAGGCTATTGTGCTTCTGACTAGGGATACCACAGTGTGGAAATTTTCCCACTGAGTAATAAACTCCTGACAACACCAGTGTTACTGATTACACCAGACATTTTACAAGAAAAAACGTGTTGGCTCAATATCTGTAGATTAAAATAGTTACTTCTGCTTTTTGCTTTGACACCAACCTCTGCCACTGTCTTTCCTCATCACATGATATAACTCTGCCACTCTGTAATGCGGCTCTGCTCTGCTGCCCCACGGAGCAGACACTTACAGTTCAGAATTGTCACGTCTGTTAGTACTGACAACCAGTATTTTACAAATTGGAGATTTTTATTTGATGAGCGCGGGCACTACCGCCGGTACACAAAAATGACCCAAATTGGTTTTATGTCTATTAAAAAAAGACAGTGGGGCCAGTGGGCAGGCGGCAAAAAAGATCCAATCATAGAATCAAAGAAATTCACAATACATGGTGGTTGGAAGCTTGTATTATGAGGGGAATTGATGCACTGATCTAATTTGTGAGCGAAAGAGAAATCTGAATTTCATGTCTACTGATGCAATTTAATATCAGCAATAAATATAATCCTGCTGATATCATATTCATACAAAGTCTAAGATGCATATTAAGGTAGGTGAAAGTAAAAAGCCTATCTACAAACAGACTAGAGAGACAGGATCCAGCGGATGATATCACAGCCTTGTGAGCTCAGCTTTGAGGCAGTACTGATGAGATACAGTGCATTCACAAAGTTTTCAAACCCCTTCATTTTGTCCACATTTTGTTATGTTGCAGCCTTATGTTAAAAGTAATTGTTTCCCAGTTTCACAGTTTACACTCAATACCACCATAATGTCCAAGAGAAAACAGAATTTCAGTTTATTAAAAATGAAAAACTGAAATATCACATTGACATAGTGACGTTAATAATTCTTAAATGAAAGAAGTTTGGAACAACCTGGACTAGGCCTAGAGCTGGCTGCTGGGCCAAACTGAGCAAACAGGGAAGAAGATCCTTTGTGAGAGAGGTGACCAAGAACCCGATGGTCACTCTGGCTTAGCTCCAGAGATCCTGTGTGGAGATGGGAGAAACTGCCAGAAGGACAACCATCACTATAGCACTCCACTGATCTGTGCTTTATGGAGTGGCTAAACAGAAGCCTCTCCTCAATAAAAAAAAGTACCGAAAGGACTCTCAGACTATGAGAAACAAGATTCTCTGGTCTGATGAAACCAACTGTTTGACCTCAATTCTAAGTGTCACTTCTGGAGGACACCAGGCACTGCTCATCACCTGCCCAATGCCATCCCACTGGTGACGTATGGTGGTGACAGCATCATGCTGTGGGGATACTTTTAAGCAGTGGGGACAGAGAGACAGCTCATGGTTGAGGAAAAGAGATAAAAGAGAAAAGAGATATCCTTAATGAAAACTTGGCCCAGAGCACTCAGGACCTCAGACTGGGCCGAAGGTTCACCCTCCAACAGGACAATGAGCTTAAGCACGCAGTCCAGACAAGGCAGGAGTGGCTTAGGGACAACTCTGTGAATGTCCTTGAATGGCCCAGCCAGAGCCCTGACTTCAACCCCAATCACATATCTCTGGAGAGACCTGAAATCTCCAAATCCAGGTGTGCAGAGCTTGTCACGCTATATCAAAAAGATTAAGTACTGAGGGTCTGGGAAGGGTCTGAATACTTGTATCAGTGTGATATTTCAGTTTTTCCAATTTCCTTTTTTAATAAATTTGCTGAAATTTCTAAAAATCTGTTTTTGCCCTTTCATTATGAGTTATCGAGAAAAGGCTGATGAAGGACAAAATGAATCCAAATTATTTAGCATAAGGCTGCAACATGACAAGTTGTAAAAAAAAAAAAAAAAAAAGTGAAGGGGCCTGAATGCATTGTACCCAGCAGAGATTTATTAATTTGAAGATACTAGCTATAAAGACTCATATTCCCTGCTAAGGAAGTGGTGCTCCCCCTCCAATTATATTTAGATTACAGAGTTGGAACTAACTGGTATTAGAGCTATTATTTAGGGAGGACTAAAGGTTAGAAAGACTCCCTGGAGTAACCACATTCAGCATAGTCATTAGCTTAGGAACTAGGGGCAATGCGATGTATGCTTTATTTTCATTTTGCTACTTTCACCCTTTTACATTCTCTCCATTTCTTTGTATGAGGCAACTTAGCAATGTATGATAGTTGTAGAACAAACTGAGTCAGTAGTTTTATTTTTCAGCAGCAGTTCATCCTTGTGTTGCAGAAACTGCAAACATTACTCCTATTCATAGAATGAACAGATGATTGATTGATTGCCATGAAGGGAACTGTCATACTTTTATTTGGCATGTGTTCATTTTGAAACAGTTAATATTAATTAGCAAGAGACGTCTTGTAGAACGGCCTTTTTAGGGAAGGTTCTGCACATATGTGTTTACTTGTTTGTTTGTTGTAAATATTCCTACTTGTATGGAATATGAAGCCATCTGGTTTTGTGCTTGATTGCTGAGTGTGTGATAGGAGCATACCTGTCAGTTGCACACCTCACTCTGCGGCAGAAAAATAAGGTGGATGAAAATTAAAACATTTTGTTTAAATAGTTTCCAAATTTTCCCGCTCTTCTTTGATACTGTTAGACTATGATGTCTCTCTGTCCCAGAAAACCCCTCACTCCTTGAATCACCAATTTCTGTTTGTGTCCAAGAGAGATAACTGGCAACCTAAAGGGTCTGGTTCAGGCCAACACTCAAAGCAAACAACGACAAAGAGTAACATCAGCTGTCTTGCCAAGCTGTCCGTCAGCCACACGGAAATACAAACATATTAAACAAGTGAGGAAGACAAATTCATTTCTTAGAACTCTAGGGTCACAGAGTTTGACCGACACATTGAGTATTATTATCAAGTTTTATAATTGTGTGACTGGTGATGGGAATCCAGAACCAGTCCGCCCGTCCAATCCATCAGAATCGCATGCCCCTGGTATTATCAATTCCTTATATCGCTGCCGGAGCCGACTGTCACTGTACGCTCACGACACAAGTTGTGTTGGGGTCCACAAATTATGCAAGGGCCCAGGCTGCCCCTTCATCTCGATGAGAGGATGAAGTGGAACTATCCCTCTATTCATGAAAAGAAAAAAAACCACCATGAGAGTGAATTATGGGAACAGCAATCAGGTAAACTTGTTCTCTCCTCTCAAAGTTTGAGCATATAACTGACAAATGGAGCAGAGTGTTTTAAAGCTGGGAGGGATGTAGTGGGGTATCAGGTGTGACAATGTGGCAATAACCTGTGTGGACCTCCTTTTTTTTTTCCCACACAAAAAAATTGATCAGGAATCATTAAGGGAATCGATAAGGAATCAGACAGAGAAGCAGAATCGATAATGGTATTAGTATCCATAAAATCTTATCAATTCCCATCCATATGTGTGACTTTTCTGATGGCACAATGGTTTGTTATTACGTACTACACTACTCATTTCTCTGTGAGTGTTACTAACAGTCACAGCAGATGTCCAGAGCCACCGACAAAATGTGGGAAGACACACATCCGGCATTTTTCTCATCAGTGTTGTGACACAAGGACAACAGAGGGGCTGGGGGAGATGGCAAAGCGACTCTCACACATTCTTTAGTGTGAAAGGATGTTTACAGTTGAACCTCTGTTACAGCTGACAAGGTGACAATATGTCCAGTTTCCTGCTCTGATAGAAAATTCTGCTGGCTACACCTCAGTCCCACAAGCCTTTGTAAAAAATGCTTTAAAGGAAAAGAGATGCAACCCTTCAAAATCAGCATATTTTGTAGTTTGTCAGCTGTAGAAAAGTCTCATACAGAGAAGTATCAACTTCTTTGGTATCATCAGTGTCAGTTAGTGTCTTCAAGGGAGAGTTGGTCCCAAAACAAAATGCAATTTGGAAAAAGGAATAACCCACCTACTGTCACCTGTAACCATAAGAGAACACAGCTCTTTCATACTCAGTCACGCAAGGTTATTGTTGCCTCAGACAGCTTCATCATCAGGCCCAGACACATTTTACATCTGATGGATTCAGACTGATGAATGAGATACATGCATGTCATCAATGGTAAACAGTATGATTTATGAAGGTGATTTCACGCTCTGCTTTCTCTCACACCTCTTCTAACTGCCCTTTATTCTGCTCTAATATGTTTATAGATTGGAGATGCAGAAACTACTGCTCAAATCAAGATTTTTTTGCAGCCGTATCTACAGTTAGAAATGTGACACATCTTATCTCATTGGCTCTTAAGTTTAATATTTAATAGTGGTGCTTCGGTCCTGCATAACAAAGCAGGTAAGCAGGCAATAGAATATGTTAATGTGGAAATAGGTATTCAGCAAAACAGCTCCCTAGGTAACACTGACTAGAGAGACAGAGTGAGGGAAAGGAAAAGTGGAGAACAGAGAGGGCTTGCTCTACATGCCAGAATAAGCTTCTTGAAACATTTTCATTTCTCAGTTTCTACAAGTTGCATTTTCTCCAAACTTGTTCATAGCCCCATGTAGTCTGTGCTCAGAGAATGTCTTCAAAATAACAGGAAAAGGGAATCTTTGTCATGAAATTTGCTATTGTGACACTCAAAAGTGAAAGTTGTATGAGATATCCCCAGATAGTTTCTCACAAATAGTTAGGTCAGTGTGTGTATGAAGAGAAAGCGAGGGTGAAAATGGAAATATGCAGTAAGTGGAGAAATATTAAGAGCTGCTCTCTCCGGTTGTTAACAAATTCAAAATTTCAATTATTTACTGAAGGAACTCAACCTGGATTAGATTCAGGGCTTTCCGGTGGAGCATAAAACATACAAACCTTCAAACAAACAAATATGGCACCTTACGTGTAGTATGTGTGATGAAGTGTTTGCGTTATACATGTGTGTAGCCTCTGAAACAACAGTGTGACTATTTTCTTGGCATTGTTCATCTGCGGCTTTCAGGAGATGATGACTAATGCCCTTCAGCGGTACATTTGTTGCTGACACACGCACATTTGCACATTAAGGGATATAATATAAAAAATGTACAACACATGCACACATTACACACATACTCAATTACACACACACACACACACACACAAGGGACAGGGACAGGAAAGAGGTAGGAAAACGAGCAGGAAGGAGGGAAGGAAGGATGAGATACCTAATGCTTTCTAATGAAAGTATAAATCAGTATTTGCTCAGAGGGATGAGCGGGACCTAATAGTAATTAAGGAATTGTCAAGTTCTGTCGAATTCAACTATTGAACTCAGATTAGTAATGAGATGAGATATAATGAGAAAATCAGTGGGTTGGGAGGAAAGGCTGAGGTTTTAGAGAGAATAAGTGTGCCAGATTTGTAGCTGCAGTAACAGGAGCCTGGTTTAACTGATCGGCACATATGCTGTTTAGGATGTTGCGTGTGCTTATGGCAAGGCATGTGTGTTTGTACCAGTTTGCTATTTTTTTTTGTTGTTGTTGAAGGAATTACAGGCATGAGTTGTGTGTCTGTGTTTGTGTTCACCCACACTCCTGGGTTGATTTACTAAGCCAACTGCAAATTACCTTCAGAGTCACAACAAACTTTTACGTTGCCACATGTTTTCAATTTAGTGGGGTGTTTATGAACACCAGAAAGGTAAATGGCCACAGCCACAGTAGATGTATTTTAAATGCATCATTGTCAATTCAAACCCAGTTCTGGACTATTTACAGAAGAGAAGTGCAGAAGAGTGCATGTTCTCTTGCTTGTGAGCCTTGAATATTGGTAGATGTAACTAGCAAAGCAGTCATGTTCTTCTTTTCACAAGGTTGTGTGGGAGTAAATAGTGGTTAATTAGTTAATTAGTACAGTTATTAAAAATAATAAATTGAGTTTGAAACCATGAGTAAGAAGCCTGTATTATTTTCAGTCTCCTCTGATATACTCTAGCCCCTAAAAAGTGACATGTTTAGAGATACGCTCTTCTTTTTCAAACATAAACCAAATGCTTGCCAACTTTCAAGGGCTGGCCGAGGCTGAGTCCTTCCAGAATTATTATGGTTATGGTTTTTAGTGGTTTTTCAGTCCTCTACATTTGTTGAAGTAAACCTCACTCTTGTGGTTGCCTGTCAACAATATTATCCCACTAAACAGATAAAAATAAAACTAAGTCAATTAAGTCAATCATTATATTCTGGATTGGACCGATTGCAACTAAATGGAAAAGTAAAAATTCAAGTGGAAGGCAATGGAGGAATGGTAAGAAAAATGCTCATGAGAAGAATTATGTCAAACACAAATCAATACAAGTAGAAAAACTAGTTTAGGTGTTGTGGTCCTTAGCATGCATGTATTTGCTGTTTGCATGGGAATGTGTGCAGGGGCTTGTGTCAGGACTCTCTCTTTGTCTAAATGTTAGAACGAAAGTACGGGAGCTCAAAATATAATTAGTCAGAAAAGCCAGGACAGCAGCTGTGAATAATTTAAGATGGCAGTTTATGCAAATGGTCCAAATCTGGGACATGGTGCAGAAGGTGTTCGCATTTTACTGCTGACAGGATGAAACAGAGCTGAGTAGTATATGAGGTGTACAGTCCATACACGGCCAAAACACTGCCAGCATCACTCCATTAGTTTCACATTTGTTTGGGATGGAAAATGTATCTTTTCACAAGGATGTGGCTCCTGTGTGCATGGTGTTATAGTGCAATGCTTTGTGCTAATGATGCATTTAACAGGCAGAGAAAACAATTTGTCGTTAACACCTGGATGGCATGTGATCATTGTAGCTTTTTATAACTGATTATGACACATTTAAATAAATTATATCAGTCACAAATGTTTGGTTTATTTTGTAGTTTAGTTTTGTCGGCCATGAAACACTGAAGTGATGGCAGATAGACATATTGCTGTTAGCTAGGGTCAATTCTACATCAGACATTGCATGGCTTGTTGATGGCTACAGTCTCTCCATGAAGCAGAACAAAGCTGGGAGAATTCTTAAAACTGAGCACTCACCTCTAGCAGAGAAACATTCAAAGTAAAGATTGATCTGAGGTGAGCTGTTGTCACCATGGCAGCATGGTGAAAGCACCTTTTCTTCTACCTTCAAATGCCTCACGGGAGAAAAGTTTGACTTCTGCTTACTTTGCTCAGAGAAGACTACATTAGAGTGTTGAGTAGACTTTATTACCTCTCTAATTAGACTCCAATTATGGAATTTTAATATGCATTATTACATGCAGTACCCGACACACATCACCACCTACTGAATTCATTTGCTGGTGTTTAGCCATGCTCAGAGAGCTGACAGAATGGAATTCAAAACAGGAGTCAATGAGAGGGAAGGGAGTATGTGCGCAAATGAAAGATGAAGCAAAGCTACATTTTTGATATTCCAGTATTATCGAGCCACTGTCATTTAAATGTGGGGGTTGACAGTTTCTGTAACCAGAGACACGGCATATTGGCTGGATATGTTCAATAATTATTGCCCTGTAGCGATCAAGAAGAGTGCTGAGCTTCACCCAGCATAAAGGGGCCATTGTGGCCATGTCTTAGAAGCTGACAACCACATTGATTTGCATGAATCAAGCTTATATGCCTATGAAGCTCAGACACAGTAATGCATCCTTAATCTGCTCAATCTTTCTTTCTTTCTTTGTCTTTCTTTATATCTTTCTTTCTTTTCTTTTCTCATCGCCTCACTCTGTGTTTTACGCCTGCGTCTTCCTCTCGCTGTCTACGCTTTTGTCTCTTGTGCTGTGCTAGTGGTTTTCTCAATTTGACATTCAAACAGTATCCATAAAATATGCCTCCGCATCACTGCTTTGCCATTACCCAGGAATGCTATTTTGAATTCTAATACGTCAGCAGAAAGAGGTTAAAAACATCAATACCCATAAATCCCCAATATTTGAATATGGATTCAAGTACAAAGAGTCTGACCACAGTAATAACAGCAGCAGGGCTAAACTGTAAGCCAAAGCAGAAACCCCCTAACTCAACATTGCGTGCTATTATATGTGTGTTTCAAAGCAAGCTGGAGCTGACTTATAGAGTTCTCTTGAGGATAAATGGATTCCAAAGCAAGATCCTTCCTGTGCAAACCACTGTAGAATTCACTCTTATAAGTATATTCAGCGATACTGAAATTCGTTTCCACATGGGGATGTATTCCCATTAAAAGGCATTCAAACGAGGGCAGGAGGTAAAGGCGAGAGGGAGAGACTGTTTGGGCGTAGACTAGACTGGTAGGGATAGATAGATGATGGAAGAGAGAGAGTGAGAGCACTCTTCGAAACCTGGCCATACAAATACTCACTTGTAGACACCTGTTCTCTCTCTCTCTCTCTCTCTCTCTCTCTGTCTCCCTCCGTCTCACCCTCTCTCTCACTTGCCTTTGTTTCTCACTCGGCCCTTTCTCTTTATGGCCACTTCACACTCACAACAGGGGGACTATTTGTTTCTCTGAGTGGATTTGCTTCTCTCAGTGGGCATCTGAGAGGACGGGAACCAGAGTGACAGAATGAGTACACACTTGAGCTTTCTCACAAACACATTTATAGACAAGTAGCAACCAATAAACAGTGAACGTGATTTACACGCAGAAAACATTTGCACACAAGTACACACATAATCGTACAACAGGAGGCCAGCACTGCCCCGTTCAGCTTTAAAATTCTTGAGGAGATGAGAACAAGCATGGCACATCCTGTAGTTTTTACCCTGATGAAAGGAGTGTGCTGGAGAAAGACGTGCAAAGAAATATGGAGAGGGAGCAGAGAGGTGATTCATTGAAGTGGAGACGTTCATTTAAATTTTAGAATTTTAAGGATTGTGATACTGTGTGGAGTGTGTGAATGCCCGACAGTCTGTCTGGCTGCCATTCATTCTTTAACAAATCATGTCAGCGCCCCTCTCCCGGAAAACATTAAAACCACCCTCAATTTCAAGAGGAAGTAAGTAATACATATATTCATTTCCAGACACTAATTTGGCTCAGATGTGAATAAAAATCCAAATATACCTGTGTAAAAAAAACAACTTTTTACTCTTACAGTACACAACATGAAAGCAGCCGACCTTCCCACTAACTAAGGATTTTAAAGTAATTTAACAAATGTGAAATTGCTGTCCATGAATCACTGCTCATGTGGAGTGATGTAATTTAATCCAATCTTTTTCAATTTGGTAACCTATTTGGATGACAAATATAGATGTCACTGCAGTGACCATTACACCTCGGCTGTGCTCATTTCACACAGCTCATTCATTCCCACAGTATAGGTATTCTGCAATAACCTGGGTATATATCGGCATCCAGGAATGACTATCACCACAATCATCATTGTATCTGCTGTTTTTTAATATATTTAGCTGATTATCTCATAACAACACAGCCAGTGTCTTACTCAAGGACAGCTCGGAAACCACTGTTCGTGAAAAGATTGATTGTTGTAGAGATCTACTTCTGATTTATTGTAAATTTAATTTTGATTTAATTTAAAGTCTTTAGACACATAATCCGTAATGGCCTCTGTAGGGATCTGCTATGGTCAGCTAATTGGAGGCTGTGAGGATTTATAGTTAAAGGATTTATATAGAAACGCCTCTTCTCCTTGGGAAACACAATGCGCTAATACATGTATTTTCAGTCCTGTAACTTTGCTGTAAACATGTACAAATATTTTACACACACACACACACACACACACACACACACCACACACACACACACACACATACATACATACATATGGTCACATGGGTGGGATCAAAGATATACCAAGTTTTTCCTGGGGCAGAGCTCTGCATGCTGACCCACTCTGCACTAAGGCCCAGAGGAGCACATCTCTGGTGTACTGGCTGAGTGGGTAATGGGAAACGAAGGATGAAATGTGCTGCTTTACGTTGCTAAAGTTTGTTCAAGTAAGATTAGGAAGAAAGAACCCCCCCGCCAGCCTTCAAACTATATGATATATGCTTAAAAAGGCAAGAACAGAGCCTTTTCTTTGTTATGGCTCCAACGGACTGTCTTACACTGAGTGACAAGATATGGACATGAAAGGCCTAGTCGGAAATACGACTTAAAATAAATAGAGTATAATCTACTGATTTGAGTATAGAGACACTACACTAAATGTACTGTAGATTTATTGCTTCAGAGGTTCCATCATAGGATTTGATCATTTTTTCTTTTTAATCATATCACTACTGAGCTGGGGCTGTGGGAGGCACACACTGAGTCATGCAGGCATGGTTTGGCACACTGGTGTAACTCATAGGCCATAATTGTATTTTCTCACTAAATTGCCCAGAGGAGAAGAACAGTGGCTGGTTGGGGATTAATTCAGTCTAAACTGATTTAAACCCAGTGCATTTCAGAAGTTGATTAATCATCACCTATGAGCTCTTGATTTTATGTATCCATTAGCTTTTAATATGATTGCCCTCCCAACAACCTGTTTTAGAGACGTAACCTTTTCCAAGATTACATTACTTATCTGAGGCAACATGTTGGAGAAAATGGGAAGGAGAGAGTGAATGTGAGCAGAGGTGTAGGGGTCTCGCTTTGCCAGTGCAATCAAATAAAGGTGAAGCCACAGAATCTGATGCTTTTAATATAAGGTTTTATGCGCAATGAGGTTAGAATTTTAAGTAGTTTGCACTAATTTTGTTATTCTCTTCAACACTTTTTGAAGCGTCTATCAGATGTTGTGCTCAGGTTGTTTGTGAGAATAAAGAAAGTTCATGTTTGCACTCTTATATGTGTTTGTGTTCGCATCAGAGCTGGAAATGTGCTGGAAGATGCCCAAACTGGGAGTGATCTGGGAGTAAAAACTTAAAAGAGGAAGAGTTTGGTTTAGGCACACTGAATAGTGTGTGTCAGGCAGCTCATACTCAAGTTTCACAGATCAAACTCTACATAATAGAAAAGTTTATAAAATACCAGTCTGTAACTGGAGCTGCATCACAATATACATGGTGATAGGTACTAAACATGAGAAACAAACTAATGATTTTCTCTTAATCCAGGAATGTTTTGCTCAATTGAGACGTACTAAGAAAACTGACAGCATCAGTTGTTTCAGAAAATGCCCCAAAACCTCATGATTCATGACCACAATTGTTTTCTAAACGTAACCAAGTAACCCTTAACCCTAATTATTGTAACCATGAGAAAATATCCATTAACCTTAACAAAGTACCAATTTGAACCCAAATAAGATGTTTTCTAACCTTAATTAAGTGTCTCTATGAGCCTATAGGAAGCTATTTCATAAGCTGTTTTTTATAGCAGATATCTTAGTCTTTGTAAATTACTTGCTTTTTTATTTAGAAGAGGAAAGGTCAAGGAGTTGTCTTTACTGTAGATAAGATGTTATGCTCTTGGATGCACACAGAATCATTTATCTTATTTTCACCCTCTGGAATTGGACTGAGGAGGCAATCTTCCAAATGATACATGAAAAGGAGCACACATGATAAGACATATATTCTGTGTAGGTGTATTTATTTTCTCTTTTAGGTGCCGATACGCTTTAACTCACAGTGGCTCCCCTAAGTAAAATCTGGCCATTTCCAGTTGTGCATGTGTATAACTGCCTGAACATACAGGTGGATTGTGTGTGTGTGTGTGTGTGTGTGTGTGTGTGTGTGTGTGTGTGTGTGTGTGTGTGTGTGTGTGTGTGTGTGTGTGTGTGTGTGTGTGTGTGTGGTGTGTGTGTGTGTGTGTGTGTGTGTGTGTGTGTGTGTGTGTGTATTGCTGCCCTCACTAAAGGGGGTTAGCTGCATGCAGTTTTTTTAAAATGAATAATTTACAAAAAGAGGTTGAATTATTAAATTAGAATTATGCTAGTCTGATTCACCCTTAATTAGCACCATAGTCCATTAATTTATCCTCCATTAAGGGTTCAATGAACGACCCAAACCCTGACCTCCACTAACACTGCACTGTCTTCACACCCTTCCATTCTCCTCTTTCATTTCTTGTTCTCTGTCAGTCTGCGGTTTTTTGTCTTCATGGTTTCACCCCATGTCTTTCTTCTCCATAGTCTTCCTTCTTCCACTTTCTTTTCTGGAATAAAAAACATGTTAAATATTTGCTATCAAATCATAATGAAGCAGAAACACTATAAGTCATTTAAATGGGATGATAAGTGGGTGTTAAGAGTTAATTTCAGTCGGAAATATTATGATTATCAATAAGTATTTTTTAATGGGTAATAGTGGTACAGCATTTATTGTGTAGACTTTATGACAAACATATGCAATAACACTTGGTTAGTGATTTCAACAGACGAGGTTAGAGTAGGAGAAGCTTCACGTGTGAGTAGAACAGCAGATTCACATACTATATGTCTGAAAATGGTTTAATCATACTATAATGGAAAAAAATATTGACATCAATGTCAGAGTCAGTGAAGCCAGACTGGACCTCCAGTGGCTAAGTGCTAGTGCTCCATCCACTAAACCATATTACTGCTAAGCTAGTTGAGGGTTAATTAGACTTACAGTGTTTACCCATTTGCCGTGAAACAAAAAAGATCTTGAGAGAATAAAATGGTTTTATGTTTAAATTGAAAAATTGCACGAGAGACGATTTCTTTTTCAACAGCTAGGACTTTGTTGAAAGGGGACGGGGTCGGAGAAGTCTCTGTTGGATTTTGTCTTAGTTGCTGAATACTCAATTTAGATCTATATGTGCGATAATTCCTGTAGGTAGACTGTAGTACACTTGCAAGCGTAACGGCATTCTCTCATTCTTATTTTATAAGGGAACATGTGGTCATGAATTATAAACCATTTGTATACACATGAATAAATTAGACAGCTGTCCCTGTGCTTTAGTGAAATCTACAACTGACTGTTTCTGAACGCCACCTGCTTCCAGTTGCTTTTGTAGTGTACAGACAAATTACAATAAATAAACATGCTTCAAGAAAAAAAATCAAAAACAATCACAGATTCCATATTACAAAAGCAATAAAAGATATCTTTAAATGTCTTACTTTGTGAAACAACAGTCCAAAATCCAAAAGTATTCAATTTACCATAAGATAAAACAAATAAAGTAGCAAAGTTTCACATTTGAGAAGACCAACCAAATATTTTATATTTTTACTTAATAATAATAATAATAATGAATAATTGGACCTGGCCATTAATTCATTGTCCTACAAACCCATAGTGGGTCATATACTCCGTGTCTAGATGTGTCTACTTTTATCGCTTATTGCCTCAGGATTTTTATGTACCTTTTCCCAGTCTCTTCCCCCAGCTGCACTTGATGATAGCTTTCATAGTGTACCATTTGTGGATGAGAGCTTCCACCCAGAGACTAAATGTAGCGCAGCAACATCATCTGAATGAGATGAGAATACAGACAATGACTGGAATCTAAGATTATTGTCTCTTACAGCTAGACAGTGTTTTTATATATGCATGTTTTCTAAGATAAGATAAGATGTACCTTCATTGCTTGCCCATAGGGGAAATTCATTTGACATTCTAGATGGAATATAGTTAACACAATACAATACAATAAAATAGATCTGCGTGTATACACTTGCATGTGCAATGTTCGTGTGTTGTGCAATATCTGTGATGGGGACAGTTTAATTGTGTATTGTTGAGTCCCAGTCAGTGACGGTGAGAAGTACGCGGGTACTGTTCTAGTTATACTTGTATTGTTTGCTAACTTTATCAAATCATAGTAAGAGATGTCAAACGTAGGAGTTAAAGGTATTTTTATGTATCTGTTGCTGTTGACAGATACAGCTCTTAAGTCAGGTAGCAAGTACACCTGCCCTGCCCCTTCACCCTTTTCTCAAAGTGAGTCAATTTGCACCTCTGACCGCCATCACTTTCCTTACGGAAGGCAAAGTGATGGCGGCAATATGACCTTCTGGATAACATCTCCATGTATTGTTGGGAAATATGTTCCAACATGAAGCATTGCTCGGCAGCACTGACCAACAACCTGCACCTGTTAGGCATGTGTGCCGCAGTTGCTGACAAGCAGAAAGTCTAACATCTATTTCAGTGTACAGTCTTGATTTAGCATCCCGTATGGTTAGACAGACAGACATTCCCACCAGGGCTGTTGCTACAATTAGGTGTCATGTCATGGGCCTGTCCACAACCGGAGTCAATACAGTGTGGCTTGATATGATTGTCTTCGGACACGAACAACAGCTCCTTGTTGCCTTGCTGTGTTGTGATGCTTCTTTTGGAGCCCTCATCTCAACTGGAGCTCAAATGTTCCAGTGGCTGTAGGAAGAAAGAGCCTGGGTCAGACATCACCTACTGCTGCTTGTCCAGCTGTTCTGTCTTCATCCCAACTGCCACTGAAGAAGAGAGGCTCCTAACAGAAGGGGCGAGTCAGCCCCCATTCCTGTTATCTGTGGTAAGGGACATCTAAGGAGTATCCAATTTAATAACAACACTTTGTGGTGATTTTCACACCACAGACACCATTGTTAGCAACACTGTGCCTCCCATACCAAACACACCTTTCCAGTGACAGAGGTGTGTACTCTAACTGCAGAAAGCTTGTTGTAGTCCACAAAATTGAAAGACATTTTTCCTCAATTGCATCTTTGTCATGCATTTTTAATGTGTTCTTAGCATTTTGACACTACAACTGTTTGCATCTTTGTTATGTATAGTTACCATGGATCCATGTGATGCTCTTGTCTGCCATGCGGTTAGTTGAAAAGGCACTGTTTTCTTGTTCACACACAAAGAATTTCCACATCACTCTGCAGTAAACCATCAGACTAACTGTCCTCTGTAAATCCAGTTAGATTTTTAACTCTGGCTTCTTGACTAGAATTGTACTTTCCGTGTTGTTCCTACTTACCCAGCATTACTGCAGCTACCTGTGCTCTCCACCACAGAGCAGCAAGTAATTCAGGCGCTGGATTCACTTGTTCACTAAAATTCTGTTCATTGTCTGGGTTTAGATTGGGAGGAGAAGTTAAAATGTTGTATCATGTGATATTCCTGTAGTGAACAACAAGAGGGTGATTGAGATGGTTGACTGCTGACACTAAACTTTCCCTCCAATGGCAACATGAAAGGTAGCCGGATCAATGTAACATTAAAATTACATCCACCAAACTTGATGATGTGACATTAGCTGACCTTTTTATAAATCCTGCTGATGGCATGCGTGTTTTCCTAATTTGTCCCAGCTGTTTTGTTGCCACTTATTATCTTATACTCATTGGATTTTAGAATAATCTAGACCCTAAATCTATTTCTTCCAAGAACCAGTAACATCAGGTAACACTACTGACAGAAACATAATATCACTGAATGTAAGATCTTTCTTATTAGCAGTAGCGCAGCAGGTCAAGCAGCTAAACTATCACACACTCACTAAAACTGCAGACTGAATAAGAGATATGTTGGCCGGTGGAGGATGCTGTTTTAGTTATCAGGAGTCAGGTTACAGTGTGTAATTCTGCAGTTAAGAGCAGGTCAGTGAATAAGACTTTCATTGAATAAGAATGTATTTTATTATAGTTTTTGTTTTAAATGGTCAGTTTTAACAGTCACTTTTTAATGGAGTAAAAAAAAAAAAAAAAATACTTTTTTTTTGTAGTTTTTGTTAATGAAATCAACACTGGGAGTGTATTGATGACAAAATTTAATAGCCCTAGATGGTGTATACAGTTCAACCTGGGGACTAGTTCACCACGAAATACCCAAGAGCACACTTACAAGGAGGTGGAAGAAACTTCAGGAATAGCAACAGAGGAAGGATTTCTCTTTCAACACACACAGACATGCAATACATTTTTGTTTGTACAGAACAGCTTTGTATCTATCTGCTCAACTTTAGCCCACATAAGGTCTGCCTGTCTCCTGAAAAACAGAGAAATGTTTGTTATGGGATAGCTCAATGGGCACAACCCTGCAGGGTGAAATGAATGTTCACTGTGCTATGACTCCTCGGGCCCAGTGGACCTTCCGGCTCTACTGAGGCATCTTCACATGAGCCGTGTGACAAGGTGGTTTATCAGGCAACATTTAGAGTTTCAGTCCCAGTACCAGATAACCACATTCATTTCAATCAAGATGGCCTCAACCATTGAGTGACCCTATGACACTAAAGAACACAGATCAACAGGGAAGAAAAACTCTTATCTAATGCTGTCATAGACATTTTCTGCAGAGTGCAGGTTGTGTGTTTGCTCATGATGTCAGCAGTAAATGTGTTGCCCTGCTGTCCAGGTAGGGAACAAGAACATGTCGACCTACTGACCCTGTTGGTCCGTCACTGAGAACGGAGAGCCAGTTCAGTTGTGGATCCTGAAGTGTACGTGTGCTTGTCGTCACTCCACACTGACTGACTCCATGTCAAGTGCCTCACAAGATCATGACTACATCTGGACATCCCCATTCAATTCAACAAAAGAATGAAAATCTAAAACATTTTTACTGTAGCCAAAATCTAAATGTTTAGCAAAAGGAGTGATGGGTAGTGTCATTATACATCACATTTTAAAATCTTTTTACCTTTAGTCACACATGCTAAAAATTAGTGGATGGGATAATGAGACAAGAATGTGTTATTAAAATTCAGCAGTGATTGATACAAACAGCTAGTTGATTGTTATGGTTTCCATGATCAATTACTGTTTGAATGTGCCAGAATGTCCACATCAATACTTCTCTTAGTATTGATCGTCACTGTATCTGTTTTCTTCCCATTTTCACTGCAGAACTAATAAAACTTAGAGCTTGGCCACTGTCATATAAGCTTTATAAATCTTTTTTTAAATCTTCACATTCTTTTAAAATTAGCTTTGACTGATCCCATCCTCAGGTACAATGAGGAGGCACGTCGCTATTGTGTTTCTACACAGTGGTCCCCAAAACAAACTCCAGGGTGTTTTTGAGGATTAACTACAGATTGAGCTTTGCATGCTTGAAGCTAACAGAAGCATTGCTTGTTGCATTACAATGCCACTGAGCTCATCCCTTTCTAGTTTCACATTCTCCAGTAGTTTATGTGTCTGAATGTATGTGCGTGTCTGAGTATGAGGCAATGGGTATATTTGTTGCATTTCCACCCCTGTCACTCATTCTCTCGTGGTAGAATAAAAACACAAAAGCCTCTGTCCTGGACTAATGCTATCATAGTGTCAGATCCCTAGTCTCCATCACTGTGGAGAAAAGCAGAACGGCTTCACAAGCCTCCACAGCAAACAGAATAATTAATTTTCTATCAAAGGAGCTCACATCATCAGGGGTTAAGAGAGGAGAGCTCTGGAGGGAGAATGTGTTAATGTCGTTTATGACTTTGCAAATTATGCATTATAGGCAAGAGGAGAGTGGAGACTCAAAACATAATTGCATCGATTTCTTACTGATGGCTACAAATAATGACATTTCTCTTGATCCAGGGGAAGAACAGGATGGATTGTGAGGCCCAGGGGCACACGCACAGGCTCTTACATGCGCTTAGACCCAAGCTCATGATGCCTTTTAAAAACATTATATCACACAGGCGTATATATACACACACACACACACACGCACACACTCACCAAAACATTTGCCTACATATACATTCAGGTCATCATCTTCTCCCATCTACCCCAGACACACACTAAATACACACTGACATGCATGCAGAACACAGACACACACACACATCTACATGGACACACTCAAACCCTCACAAAGATCTTTATTGCTTCATCTCCTCTCAAGCTCTTAGTTTCCCCCGGAGGGTTCAGTTTCGATGAAATGTCAGTTTTAATGGAAATGGGAATGGAATAACAAAAAGCACGTTTTCTTCTATTGTATTGCAGTGAAAAGGGAGAAGGTGTTTCTGCTAGATGGCACAACTCAGGCATTTGCTACTGGCTCGTATGGTATGTGGCATTATATTCTGCCCCAGGCAAATGACATAGCTTTTATAGCTGTCATTTCAGAATTGGAAGTGAAGTTTGTTTCTTTGAGACGCACTAAATTATGTAGGAATGGGGAAAGAGGCTAAAGTGTGAAGGAAACCATTGTCTTTGGCAGACCAATGCACTTGTACAGGCCATCATGTTCACTTTTTTTTCCTTTTTTTTTTCCCATCTTAAAACACCATATGGTGCCCGGGAGCTGCCACCACTAGTTGTGTGAGCAGTGAAATTAAATGTTCTAGTGGTTCTGTATCTTTTCTTGCATAGACAGCGAAGAACACTACAGAGACACTTGGAAGTGAAAGATCAAGCCAGACAGGACATCACTGGACAGGTGTTGCCGTCTTCATAGATAATATTGAGAAGATAGGTCTCTGCACAGAGACACAGGCTCTCATCTCTCACCGTTCTGAAACATGATAAGGGGCCGATCTCCTCTGTATACCCGTTATCTCCACTCACACATCTTCGCTGTATCTCTGTATCTTCTGAAACACCTTCCTCTTTGAGAGACAGAGCGGCCAATGTTTTTGTTTCATCACTCATCATCACAGCTTCAAAAACCTGATCACACATTGAAGACATAAGTGGATGCACTTAATAAGGAGGCTGTTTTTGCATGCTTTTGTGTATATACACACCCATACTGTCAGTGGGCTTCGACGTATTCACTCTCAGCCACCCTCTCTCAGGGAAACGTCTGATTTCTCTCAGTGATCTCTGATTTTTCTATTTCCTTCCATTCTTGACCCTTTCCTTCAACTTTCCTCTTCCCCTTCTCCCCCTTTCTTTCCTCATTCTCGTGACCCAAAGTAACTATTGTGTGTCACTCCAAGTGGCATATGTGTGTGTATGTATGTGTATGTGTGTATGACTGTGTAACACCAACTCGCCTCTCTGTCTGTGCTCCATTAACTCCCTTTTCTGGTCTTTAGCTTTGTTTGGATTGGTGTCATGCCCCTAATCCCCACATTGCATGGAAATGGACCCCCTTCTCCTCCCCACCAATTCCCCTCTGCTCTGCTATATTTTGCTCTTTTCTTCTGTTTCTTTTAGCCCAACCTTTCCTAATCTATCACTCTTTCTTTCTTTGACCAGCCTTTATTTTGATTTCAGAGCCCACTGGAGTCTTTTTTCTTTAAAAATATTAGACAATCACAAAGATGTTTTTTTTACATGGTGTCAGTACAACAGTACTCATGTTGGGATTTTTTTTTAATAAGGTGTCATATTATTTTACTTTTGCCGTGGGATATTTACTCTTGTTTTGAGGGGGAAAAAAAATGAAATCAAGTGAAGCTGCATTGAAAACAGGTGGAATTATCACAGGCCATTTGGCAGGAATGTCTCACTCCTCTTAATTAAAATAGGATTTACGACAGATTTAAAAATGTATGAGAGACTAAATGAATCGTTAAGGTGGACATTTTTTTTTGCAGTGCATTCCCTCTCTCTCTCTTCCTCTCTCTCTCTCTCACTTCCTCTGTTCATCTTTCTGCTCCACTAACCACTTTCACTCACTGCCCTGCTCCCTGCTCTCATCTGACAGGATCTGCTGAGGAGGGTGAAAGTTGGAGACAGGGACAGAGACCATTCAATCCCTCTGTCTGTCCACTCTGCCCTCCTTATTCTTTTTCTTTATTCCCCTCGCAGTTTGATACTAAAACACTGCTACTATGCTCTTCATCAGACAGAAGCACACAAATGCCATACTATGTCAAAGTATTGCCAGGTATCCAGCATTCTTTAAGATATAACATCCCATGCTCCTGTCTGGCAATCTGGATGGTAAGACCTCTCTCTGCAGTGCATCACCCCTCTCTCTTCCTCTGAAATCCTCTTCTCCATTATTCTCTTCTTTAACTTCTCTGCCTCTGTGTCCAGCTGTCTCTCTCTCTCTCTCTCTCTCTCTCTCTCTCTCTCTCTCTCTCTCTCTCTCTCTCTCTCTCTCTCTCTCTCTCTCTCTCTCTCTCTCTCTCTCTCTCACTCTCACTCTCACTCTTTATGCCTGTCTTTTTGTCTCACTATTTCATTCTGCATCCTCGTTGCTGAGAATAAGCAGGAATCCCCCAGTTAGCCAGTCAGGTCGTCCCAGTGCTGTGTGCAGCACCAGGACAGACACAGCCCAAGGTGACTGTATGTAGAACACTCCTCAGGAGATGGGGAACACCTGCTCGGACAGGAAGACACACACACACATACAAATGCATCAACACAGTTTCTCCCTGTCTTTTCCTCATCAAAAGTGGCAAACCTTTCCTCCTTGAAATGTGATGCCCACAGCCAAAACACATGGCGAGTTGTCATAATGGGCAAAGCCTTTGTGTGTGTGTGTGGTTTTTTTTGTTGTTGTTTATTTAGGTGTTTATCCAAAGAGACAGGTCAAACATGATTAACCCTGTCTTTCTTTTGGTTGACCATATTTTGAGCTCTGATCTTATCTCCATATACCTTTATAAGATCAATATGGGCTATGATAACCAGTTTATGCAATATTGATTTGCTATTGAGCCTGATTGTTGCCAGACGGCGCCCAGCAGGTGGCCTTGAGGCATAATCAATTTATCAGCAACTTTAATCGACAAGGACCTCTGCAATAAAGACAGACAGTGTGTCCTCAGGTAATCCAATAGAGCCAGCGTCTGACACACAATGTCTTTATGTGTGTGTGTGTGTGTGTGTGTGTGTGTGTGTGTGTGTGTGTGTGTGTGTGAATATTAACGTCTGTGTGAGTGTGTGCCGGTACTAGCTATGTTTATGTGTCTGCTTTTTATCTGTTTTTTTTGTGTCTCAATGCGAGACAGAGAGTACTGTATACGCACAACTATTTCACACAAAAACCAACATTCATAGTATTCAAGCAAGGACACCAATGATCCCCCCTCTTCACTATCTCTCCTTGTATTTCTTCATTTCTGTCCTCTCTCTCTTTCCGCCTCCACATTCACCCTCCATATCTTGTTGCGTAGGTGAAGATGAGTTATAGTGGTCACAGCGATGCTGCTGATAGATGAAGGTGAACTCAGCTCTGGCCTACAACAGGAGACTTTAGAGGACACAGAGGCTGCCATCCATCCTCCTAGCCACCTACTTACCCCTAAACTCTCACAGCACACTCTGTGGTGCAAACTGGAATTTCTACAATGCACTGTGAAGTTTTATGAAGTGCATAGGCGCTCAACCAATACACTGCTGCATCCTGGTGTACTGTAGAATACACTGAGAATTTGTTGCAGTTGATTTTTTTTAACATTACCCACATTATTATTCAGTATATAACCGTTATGGTAAATTTCTGAATAATCTATAATTTGGTGTGAGAGACTGTCAGGGCAATGCATCGCTGTGTCTGCCTTAAATGTGATGTGTCAACACGAAAGATTATAAAGCACGGGTTTACTCTGCAGTGCACACTATCTAAGGTATCATTCCAAAGCTCTATGCATTGAGAAATAGTCATGAGTTTGCTATATACAAAATGCTTCCCCAGAATCCTGTGTAGCTACCTATAACCTCAGAAGATTCCAGTTTATTTCCCCATTCAACTCCAGTCACTGTTTGCTCTAATCAACCCACCGACTGTTAACTCAACATATCCCAGCTTCAGTGTTCGGGCAGTTCATCTTGTCATGGTTTAAAGGACAGCCCCTTTGCTAGTATTATCAGTATCCTACTTCAGTGCCACACCTGCTCCTTTATCAGCCACACGATAGCAAGGATGGTGAGCAGTGCCACTGGGAGAGCCCCTGAGTCCTACTTCCTTATCCTGCGCGCCCAGGTGTGGCCCTCTCCCACATCCGCTATCGGCAGGAAATTACACGCACCTTAAGCCCATTACCACTTCAAAAGGAAAAGGCACAGGGAAGTGGAGTGGAGTCTTCCCATTAATGCCCTGCAGCATGCAGTTGTGCTGTACCTGTTCCCGCGCTCAAGAAATAATTAATAATGGCAAATTCATTAGGCTGACAACAAACAGCATATAGGTCACCCAGGGGTCTGCTGGTGTGGGTGAAGAAAGGTGCTGCATGTAAATGTCAATGTCTTATAGTATTCACTGTATTGAGCAGTAAATTTCTTCCAACAGAACGGGTGTATGAGAAAAATCCTCCTTTGGATTTATTGCTTCCCTTGCAGAAGCTACAGATTAGAATTATTTATTGCTGTGCATGTTGCATTTCTTGATTCATGAGTAGACTCTATTTTCCTGTCATCTGCAGTTTCGATGGCACACCAGGAAGCTTGATTATTATACTCTTCTTGCCTGTAACTAGATATTTTACCACTGCCTGACATGCACTGCAGTACAGTATGTAAGATTGTTATCCATCAGTGCTAGATGTGTTTACATGTAAATGAATGGATGTGTGGAATGAAAAAATGGGTATAGGGAGAGGGAGTTTGAGTCTCAGGAGGAGAAAGTTATCACCGCTGTCAGCAGAGTTGATCTGCGTGCCATCATGGCTGCTACGTTAGTTTAGAATCCATCACTGCAGAGGAAATGTTCTGTCGCAGTCACTATGGAAACAAAATCAGGAAGTACAGACAGTGCTGCCCTAAAGTAGACAGAGTGGTGGTGAGCACACACATAAAAATTGAAATTTTTTCCAAGTGAAGAAAAGAAATAGAAAAAAAGATGGAGAGATATGCTTGGTTGAACAAGCAATGCAATGCTTGACTGAAATGATTAAATTGTAACTGGCGGCTGAAGTATGTGTGTGTGTATAAGTGCATATGTTTCTGTGTTCCATGTGTGAGTGTTTATATTTTGTGTGGAGATGAAAGCATCCTTGGGTGTCATAAAATATTAAGGTCTTGTACTTATCTGGCTCTCATCTCTCTCTGTGTCCCAGCTAAACTGAATTGCCCTGGGAGTGCCCTAATGTAACACACATGCTCAACCCGCTAAATATTTTCAGTGGGAAACTTGGCCCGGTGTTGGCATAAGATCGGCTCTGACAAAGAGGACATACTTGGATTGTCACCATTAGGCAGTAAAAATTGAATTATGAACCCCTTACATGACGGACGGATATCAGGTCCAGATCAAACATATGGCTCTGGGTCCATTAATAGCTGTAAAACAAACTCTTTCCATCTTCTTAAAGTGCTCAACTCCCCATTAAACATAGAACAAGACAGATCCAAATCCAAACTTGGATCAGAGAACTTCTCCACTTGAAATCCCCATTTCCTGTAGCTATGTAAACAGAGCGGTCGATCTTCTCCACCAGCCCCACCATCTTCCTTGGTTGGAAGAGATGGTTATGAATCTGCTGCTGGGCTATACTGTGCTGCACCATAGTGGTGTTTTTCATAAGTAATGACAGTGATAGAACAGGTTAAATCTTGTGGGATATAGATGAATCTTTGTGAGGAGGGTGAAGGAAAAGAAAAAGCAAAATACTCATCTGGTTATTAATAAAGATGGCAGTTTTACAGTCCTGGTCAAAATTATTGGCACCCCTGAATTTTTAGTACAGAATTTGGAATATGTTCAGAAATAAATACAAATGAACCAATTTTGTATAATCAGAATACTTAAAATAAAAATAAAATGAATTAAAATACAATGTCCAAAGTTAGAGCAACAACAACAAATATATATAGTGAAAGAAAAAATACAGACCTAAATTCTTCACAGAACTTATATTAGTTCTTCAAACAAATTAACAAACAACTAAGACTCACCTGTGCTTAATTTTCAGTGTTCACATGACCTTAATTAACCAATGAAAGATGGTTTTACTGCAGTTTCTTTTTCACAATGTCGAAGAAGAACAATAGTTTCAAAGGCTACAAGGAAATTGCCCAATATCTTGAAATCCCTGTTTCAGCAGTTTGTAATGTTACCAACAGTCATAAAACTGTTAAGATGCTTCCAGGCCATGTTGCTAAGATGAAACTCAATGAGAGAAGTCTGCAAAGATTGGTTGTGAAAAAAAACACCACACACGACATCTAAAGAGCTTCAGGCTGACCTGGAGCAATCTGGAGTGGTTTCAGCCGCACACTAAACCAAGTAGGGCAAAGGCCACCATTGAAAGAAAAGCAAAGAAGGCAAAATTAATGTTTGCAAAACTTTCATAGATAGGCCACAACCTTACTGGGATAATGTTCTATGGACCTCTGAAAGTCTTGGAGCTGCAGTGCATCAGTGTGTTTATAGACGATGAAATGAAGCCCTTGAGGGAAAGAACACTACCTACATCATGTTGTATCATGCCATTGGGCTGCATTGTTGCCTGTGGTACTGGAGGCACTGAATTTGTCAAAGGAATTATGAAATCAGAAAGTTACCGAGGCATTTTAGAGCAAAATGTGTTACCAAGTGTAAGAAAACTAGGTTTGAGGTGAAGGTCTTGGGTCTTTCAGCAGGACAATGACCCAAAGCTCACATCCAGCAGTACAAAATAATGTCTGAAAAGGAAAAATTGGCCAGCATCGAATCCTGACCTAAATCCCATTGAAAACCTTTGGAGAGAGCAGGAATTAGTCATTGTGGAAAGACTTAAAAGAGCTTGAAGGTGTAGCAGTGGAAGAGTGGCAGAAACCACCAACAGACAGGTGCAAGACGCTTCTAATAGATGACAAGTAAGGTTTATAAGCTGTCATTGATGCCAAAGGTTCTGCAACCAAATATAAGTGAAGGGTACCATTAATTGTGTCTGGGGTACATTTTGTGTTTGTTTTATTTCACTATTATAATGTAATATATTACTTTATTATTATTGTAATATATTAATATAAATCCAGGAATCATCACCATTTGTTTTCTGTACAATGAATATAATGAAATGGCAATGCAGTAATGGCTGGCATGGCTTTGTGACTGTTCTTTGTCTGCTTCAAATGTTCAGTGTGATGACAGATGGTGACAGTTGTTATAGACCAGCAATGCTAAGGGATTGCATAATTCTGGGCTTTCATGGTTAAGGACTCTGAGTATTGGCTGAAGACATGAGACATTCCTACTCTTGTATTTTCTGATGGCACTTATGAGTTGTGAAAGACTGTGGCGTCTTTGAGTCGTACCGAGCCAGAGTCCACTTTAGTAATTAGAGGGCTTTCAATAAGTTTACGATTTTACAATTTTTGTTTTAACAAACGGTGTCGGCTCAGATATATGATCAATGATAGGGGGAGAAAATCACTGGCTTCAATCAAGAAAACAAAATTTTTGGCAAAAGGATTACAGACCTTTATATTTTAATTTAGGCACAAAGCTGAGAGGACAGACAACAAATCAGATTACAGAGCAACATGAAGAGACAAGGCTGTCAACATTTATTCACTCATTCCCATGTGCATACAGAATTTTCACCACAAAGATAGCATATGGTGATGATTGTGTATTTGTTTTGTAAGGATACATCAACAAGTCAAACACTGCATTTCCATGCTTGGTAGACACAGGCATGCCTGTCAAAAACAGAAGGGACAGTACTCCTGCACCTTGTGGCAGAACCACATATAAATTCTCATTGAAATATATCTGGTCATTAATTATTAGCAGTACAATAAAAAAGGTCATCATTAACCATTAGCCAGTACACTAATGTCTCAGATGTATCTGAGAAGTATTCCTCCTGTACTTTTACCCATCTGTTAGTGAGAAAAGCACAAAGACTATCAATTCTCACCATTCAACTAAGAAATCGTCCATATGTCTCTTATTGATGCTGTAAGACCGTGATCTCTTGAACCCTGTATAACATACAGTATATCTTTTTTCTATAAATGTCACACAAGCCTTCTGTTTCCAATCATATTTATGCAGCACTTTAGCATCTACTGTTCCACTCAAATTGTGCAACCTTGGAGTCCTGATTCATTTAAAGGAACTGCCTCTCTTTTCCTCAATAAAGAGAGGCATCAGCATCTTTCAGCTGGTCTGCAGGGCTCATTTAAAGGGCCTAGGGCACAAGATGCCTTATTTCTCCACAGGCTATGCTTCCTGCTGATAATTATCCTACAGGCTTTGCACAACAATCCAACATGTTCTGCTCAACAGTGAGCCGCCTTTGGATTCTCTCCAGCTGTAATCCATGATTCTTGTGTCTTTAGGGGATTATATGGGGGTGTTTCAGTATCTGACTGCAGGAGTTGCTGGTGTAGAGGATGTATTAAGAGGGGCTGTGGACAAGAGTAGATGAGATTAGTCACATCTACATCACTGTTATCCTCAGTAGCCGAGAGAAAAATAGACTAACATTAGAAAAAACACGGCACGGTGACTCTGGCCATTTCAGCTTTGTTTATTGTAGAGCGACAGGTAAATCTATTGAAGTAATACAGTGTGCTCATATCCCAGTGTTTTTATCCGACAGTGGATGCAGAATGTCAGGGGGCTGATGAAATGGTGTTGATTTGTTATCTTATGCTAATGTTCTGTGTAATTTATTGTTTTTGGCATGCACTGTTTTGCACATTTACGTGGCTTGGCAGCAAATCTCTGTCATTGGGCAAATGTTACTTCTTTTATTTGCCCCCAAAAATTAGAGTTTATGTTTCTTATCTTCACTCCTCTGAAGTTTTATGGTAGCGTGTGCCAATTACTGTATGTTATGCAGGTCTGTCATGCTTACAGAATTTTGTTTTGAATTGTCTGTTTCATGGCTGAGTTTTGCTTCATGACTTTTGATACTTACACCTACAGCAGGAAGGGTCAGTCTTGTAAAGTCATTTGACTTGACTTTGACTTTTGACTTTTACCCCCCTTGTAGATTTGTACCCATAATGTCGCAGTTTTTACCTAAGATATCTGAACCCTGTACCACCTCACCCATATTCAGGGGCTTCACTGGCAGATCTTTAATAAAGAGTGAGCCTCCTGGAGTGTTAGTTATGTTTTAGAAAGGAGGGATTGGAGGTTTGAGGGTGTTGTAACAAACAGCCGTCTCTCTCCTTGCTCTCAGTGGGAGCTAAGCAGTGTGATGGATTAGGCATGAGGAGTGTCCGCTGGTTTAATGGCAGGTCCAAGGCAGCCTGAGGAGATGGTTTTAATCATATTTGCCTCCTCATTACCCTCCTGTCTGCTGCCTTAGTGCTGCGCTGGGATATCAGTGGTAACTCCCCCCATACAAAAACAACACACCATCACATACTATACATGAGGAACACTCCATATGAACTGATTCCATTTCAGAGTGCTTTATGTTTACAGATACATACTGACTGGCAGCCATACTAAGAAAAGCAGTGTAAATGCTGAATTCCCTTGATAAATTTCAGGAGGAATTCTGTGTAAATGGTGGTAAATTATGTAAAAGTGTTAATAACTCCACCCATGAACTCTCTGGTGGTATTGCTTATGTACCAATTACTATTGCGTTGTCCAAACTGTGATCTAGAGCCATGTTATAATCCATGACATTAACTAAAAATGTTAGATCTGTTGAATCACCAAGATGGTTGGATTGCACACAAAAAAAAAACATCTTTGTGTCTTACAGTATTTAAGGAACAAGAGTTTGGCTTTGAGGAGCAGTGGCTTTTCCAATATAAGCAGAGTAGTGACCTTGACGACAGTGTGTTGGGGATAGACAGCTGGTTCTTATCTCCAAGGAGACCTGCTGGAAGTCTGTTGTGTGACAGTGATGCTTATCATTCATTTAGCCATGACCTCATCCTCCTTCACTAACATCTCAACAAATGCAGTCTCACAGCATCTAAACCCTGAAGGAGGGGAAGGAAGACTCGTCAGTCTGTGTTTCTATATTTTTTCTTCGCACTTTAATCACACTACTAATCCTTTAACTGCATGTAATTCACAAACAAGTAAAGCTCGATGGCTTGAGTTTGATTTATTTTTGTTTTTAGTTTTTTCTCCTTTTGTCTTGTCTTGGGTGTTTAAAGCAGCTCAGGACTTGGGTGGTGCTTTGCTGTTGGGACTAATCAAAGAGTGTTTGTGGTTGTGTTCAGGTTTGGGGGAAAGGGGATTTAGCTATAGCAGCAGCACCTGAGTAAAATGAATGGCTCTTGCAGACCTTACTTCGCTTGTATCTCAGTCATCATTTGGACTTACTTTATGTCCCACAAAATGTGTTCATTCTCTCTATTATCTTATCTTTTTGTATTTTCAGGGAGTGCATCATTCCCCCATGTCTTTATTTTTTATTGAAACGTCTCCCTGCTTTATGCCGTGAGCAATGTGAGTGGGCTAATTGCATTTCCAGCAACCTTGTTAATGACAATGTTGTAATGGCTTCCAGCTATTATTGAATTGACTTTCAACACTGCCATTTTAGTTTACACAACTGCCATTTGCTTAAAAGCTTTGCCTGTATACTTCTGGACAAGCTGGCAGGGTTTAATATGTGCATGTGATAACAGGTTTAATGCTGTGAATAAAATGAGTTCCCGGAAGACTCCATGAGGGCAGATTTTTCAAGTGTGTTTTGGCTTTGTTTCTGTGCATATTATTTTATGAAGTGTGTGCAGTGTGTGTCACTGTTGTTCTACATTAGGAATTGTATATACTTATGTTATGATTTAGAACGATTTTCAGGACCAAAAGTAGCACTCAGAAAAGGGACTTCTCAGTAGTTCAAAGGAGGTGTTGACTGTAGCTTTGTAGTGGTGAAGGTTTGGGAAGAGGAGCTGGGACAGGCAGCTGAGCAGGACACTGAGCCAGGGCAGACAGTGGGGCTGGTCCTTATGCTGGACTGCAGACAAGATAGTGAGCAGGGTGAGGCAGGAAGACAAGCAGAGGTGAACCTGAGGCAAAAGCAGACAAAAGTTATGCTAGCTTTAAAAAAACACCACAAGGGAAATCCGGCATGAAAAACTAGACGTTGGCTAAAGCGTTGTACCACGTAGACAAACTGAACCATCTGGCGATGACTGGAGTGAAGAGCTGGGGTTCAAATACTGTATGTGCTTGTTGAGTTGATGAGATGATCAGATGGAGATGCGCAGGTGGACTGATAGGAGAAGGAACCAGATAGCCACACTCAGACACACACACACACACACACACACACACACACACACACAGACACAGACACACACACACACAGACCAAAAAATGGACAAACAAAAAATACAGGAAGGGAAGCAAAATAACAAAAACACCAGGAATGAGAGAGACACAGCCAATACCGTAACTACATAAGGGGATGATAACATAAAAGAAAAATCCCAAAGGTCCATTAGAAGTTGTTCATGCTTATTTCTTCACACCCTATATGTGAGATTTACATCAGTGACTTTTCCTTAACATATCTCAACCATGAACTGTAGCAAATATTGTTTACCTCTTACAAGTATAATTTATTTGTGATAGTTGATATTTAATTTATATTTTAATATTTAATGTATAATTCTGATGCTGAAAGTGGATTTGTTGGCGTTTTTTTTATTTGTTTATGTCCAGTAGTTCACATTAAAATAAATGTAAATGATCTCACATGAACCTCACTTACAGCAACTCCACCATACTTGAATTAGTTCCATCTCTGACTGAGTGCACAATATAAACATGCATACACAAGTACTGACTCAAAACAACTTGTATCACCAAATGCAGGACTAAAGTTCAATGCAATAAACCATGAAAAGGAGCGGGGAGCAAACTGAAGTAATGACTACTTTTTTCACTGTGACTTCTCCAAGACAAATCTGAGATCATTCTAAAAGACATGGTTCATGTTCTCACCTCTCTCCTTGCTGTTCCTCATTCTCTGTTTCCTTCAGTTACTGATGAATAGAAAAGCACTCTTACTATTCATACGTGCACAGTAGAAATAAATCTTCATTTCACCTTTTCACTTCAGATGAGCACAGATTGAGCAGAGATTCAGAAAAGATATGTTATCTTTTGATATACTGCTGAACTTTGAAATGTGCATTAAAAAAAAGAAACATAAAACCTTCAAGGCTATCAATGTATTATTTTGTTTATACTGGCTATGAGTGTTTTATGTGTTAATTTATTAGTATTCACTTTGGGTATGTCACATAAACAGGCATGTGCATTTTTGTAAGCAAGAATATTTGTGTGTGTGTGTGTCCACACGTGTGTTTTTATGACGATATATGATTCCTTATGGTGTTAAGTTTGTTTGTGTGTGTGTGTGTGTGTGTGTGTGTGTTTGTGATTGACAGTGGTGCCTGTTGGGTGTGACAGTGAGACAGAGTGTGCTGATCCCTCGGCTGGCCCTGCATCACTTCATTTCTCCTCACTTCACTCTCTTCATCTTCAACTCTGTATTTATCTCACTCTTCATTCCACCGGGCATATATGTCTTAGTTTTCTTAACTCCCTGTCTTTTTATTGTCCTCCAAGTGTTTTATTGCTATTAGCCATCCCACCATCTCAGTGTAATCCCTCTCCCTCATTCCTTGTCACCATGGGAGTGCTACAGTTCTCCCTGCAGAGGACAGCAGAGAGAGCGGATAGTCATTATGGAACAGCTGTGGTAGGATAGTTTTTCCCTCCTCAGCCTCACACAGTGGCGTTGCACCTGAGTAAGGATAGATAAAGAGAATAAGAAAGAGAAACGTTTGATTGTCAGAGCCAAAAGAAAAACACCAGGAGGCCCACCATTTTTCTAAGATCACAAAATGTAGCATTTGAGCTTCACCGGGACTCATTCACTTGATGTGTTGTTGTCGAGCTGTTGTCTGATTGGCTCACTCTTTCCAACTGACTAACCATTCTTTCCACACGCCGGGCGATTTAAGGCTTCGCTGATACGATGATGGGCCTCAGGTGTGTCCAGGTCTAAAGTGGGATTTATTCTTCTGCATCAGGGTGTTTCAGAGGCTCCTGGAGGTTCTGTCAGATCGAATGTGCATCTCCAAAAAAATACAATTATGCTACAAAAGGTACCACATATCCTGCATGTTTTCAGTACTGGTGGAAAAAGTGTTGATTGTGATAACAAAGCCATCATGCAGCAAAATGAGGGATGGCTCGGTGATTTAGTCTTTTTTAGTAATGTTAGAAATAGCTCTTGTCATCCCGTAAAGTAAAACCATTTGTAATGAGAACTTTTTTCTCAATCACAAAGTGAGGAACAGAATATAAATGTAATTACTTTGGCAAAAAATGACTACACACCAATTCTCCTGTGTAATACATATTTGTATTTTCTTCCAGTTCAAACTTTCCCTCTGTCACTCTACCATATAAAACAAAGTGAGTGAAATAATTTAAGCACATTTTTTCAGGTGTAATAAATGCACAATATAACCTCATAATACATGACACATCCATCTAGTGTTGCAGTAGTGATGTGGCCATCATCATGTTAAATCCTGTGCTGAACCATGAATAAATTCCTACACTGGAAGTTCAGTGCAATGTGTTGACAGAAAAGACTAAATCTGGCATCGATAGGCTGCAGCACTGGAGTGGACAGTGTCGTACTTCAGCCACCTCATCCTCCTCAAGCTTTAGGAGCTGTTTGCAGCTCTGAATTAGACATTCAGGTAGCAGCCACTGTAGCTTCTTTGTTGGCCCTTGGGCTGTTGTGTGTGGCTGTTTTTTATGATCTGCTACAGTGCCTCCAAAAGTGCTTTATAAAAACTCTGTCAATATGCTAGCTAAAAGTATTAACTGCACTTTGTATGTGTGTGGAAATGTCTTGCTGGACTTCACACACTGTCAGACAGTGCATTATTGTCTACTATTTTTGGACTTGAAGGAAGCATGTCTACAGACTTTCTATTTGCTTTATGTTTCTCAGTGTGTAGAAAATGAACAAAAATAGTAGTAATAGTAATGATGCAGCTCTGTAGAAAAAAATAAATAAATCTTAGAGATTTATGTGCTTGAGTCTGCACTATTCCTCATGATCCCACCATATGTTTGTAACAATACAGGTGCTTTTGATTCAATTTTGATTCAGTTTTAACAATAACAGCAAACATAACATTATGATTTTTTAAATTTTCAGTTTGAATTCATTCCGTCTGAAGTGATGCACCAATAACACTGAAAATAAATGTCTTAAACGCTTAAAAGTTGCCAGAAAACAAAATATACACAAATAAATAAATGTATGAATAAATTGTTTATTTACAGTGGAAAGACCTTGTGTGGAAGGACAAGCAGCTTTTAGCACACCAGTGTTTTTTTCTTTTTTTTCTTTTTAACAGACAACAATGAATTGGATTGGATTGAAAAGAATTTTCATTTATAGGTTTTCATTAGGTAGTTATTCAATGTTAAACATTAATTATAATTTTAAATGTAGTTTCTCAGTGAATAGGTCAATGGCAGCCACAGTGTTTTACGATTCTGCATTTTATCCAAGGCGCAAAAACAGAAGAGCTCAGTGTTACGCAATGGCACTTAATGTTATAAGTTTAATCAAATAAATTAAATTAAATGAATTGGAATACAAATTTTAGATTTAGATGTGTCTTGAAAGAAAGGGAGGAATGCAGTGAGATTAGCAATGACATATTCTGCTCTTAATGTCACTTCACTTGTCCATTTTACTAAAGTGCATTTGCTTTTTTGCAATATGCGTTCACAATGAATCTTCCCGGAAAATGTTAATTGCCTGTTGTTCTGACAGACTAAAAGCATTGACCTTTACACCTTACTTATATGTCATTAATTTAGCTTTTTGTCGTATATTTAGAGTAACAACAATAGTATATATAATAGAGAGTGTTCATGTTTAGCATTATAGGTAAGTCTAAAAGTGTGCTCTGACTGAGTGAATCAGATAGAGATACACAGTCTAGCCTGAGGTATATGTAAATCTTTGTCTCATGCGCAGACCTGGTCTTCATTATTAAGGTTTTATAGAGAAGTGCACCAAGGGTGAAAATAGGAACATTTGTTATGAATATTTGTGTGTGTGGGTGTATGAAATAGTAAGCAATAAACAGTTATTAAAGAATGCAATGATTCACCAAAACATTGTCTGAAAGCTATTTTGTTTTACAGAGATTATTGCGTTGGATATTACTTTGTGGTATAATTTATTGCAACATAAGCCTCCTAAAATGTAGATTACAAGATACTGAAATAATATGCTACAGCTGTTAAACCTTCAAAAAGTCAAGTTCAGTTTGAGACTAACTGCCTACTGTACCCTTTTCTAGTTTTTCATTCTTTCAGTGTCTGACTTCAGAGCATCTATTGTGGTAACAGCATCTGGTTTTACCTTTTATCTAAATAAGTGTTTTAAATCTCAGTATTTCTTTTATCCTGTCCTTCCTTTGAGAAAAAAAAAAATCACTAAAAACTTTTAAAAATAAATAGGAACGAGATGAAAGTAATGTGTGTAAAAGACCATCATACATTTCTGATCATAATTTGCTGCCACTGATTAGGTGTTTTTGATTTCACAGTAACAAAAATAAATGAAAACATTTATTTGTTGCTGCCGTTGTTGTTTTGATGTTGAAGCTTCCTGTCAGTATGTGTTGTGTGTGTGTGTGTGTGTGTGTGTGTGTGTGTGTGTGTGTGTGTGTGTGTGTGTGTGTGTGTGTGTGTGTGTGTGTGTGTGTGTGTGTGTGTGTGTGTGTGTGTGTGTGTGTGTGTTTGTGCTGATTATGAAATGCGTCAATATTTTATTTCTTTCGGGATATTAAGCAGCATTTTAAGAGATTGTCACCTGCAAAGTATCTTGTTATTAAGAAGAGTGGGCACTCTTCATCACTTTTTCACACAAACAATATCTTTGATAGAGGACATGCAGTTAAATTTATGAAAACCGTGGACTGGATGAGGGTTTAGGCAGTCGAGATGATACAGGAGTATTAGCGGGAGGGTTTTATACCTACATTATGTTAAGTGGGCACTCTTAACTATTGTGTCTTTTTGAATACTGTAATCAGACAAGCCAAAGCTTAGCTGCTCATCATGGTTGATTCATAGGGATAAAGAGGATCCAACAACACAAATTGTGGGAATATAATAACTTGTTTTTTTGTAGTGTAACATAATCACACATTAGGTTATTGGCCTATGTAAAATTGGTTGACTGACAGACAAGTGAGGACGCCACAGTGACTGTTCATATGAACTGTTTCCTTTTATTCTTGTAATCATCTACTTCTCCTTCCCTCCGTCTCCTCTTTCATTTTCTCAATCCAAGATACTGTGTATCATTTGCATTGAAGTGTATAACATACAAAACATGAATCCTTAATTTTTTGCTCTGAAGATTTCTGCTTTTCCTCAAAAAATATTACATGAGCTACCTGCCGAGACTGAACTTCATGTAGAGAGGAAACAATGGGACAATTTGATGAAGAGAAAGTCATCAAGAAAATAGACATGAAATAAAGATAGGTCAAGGGTACGATAAGGAGAAAAAGAAAAGAAAAACGGGGGACAGAAGAGTAAAAGAGAAATCTTTTGTGGACAGCTGTAGGAGAGGTTAAAAAGGGAGATGGTGAGGAGGAAGGAGTGTCTCATCCAGTGTCTGATCTGTGGGTGGCAGCGATGACTGATGGAGAAGCACTCTAACTGAAGGTCATATCCGAAGCCCTGCCATTTTAGACTGCCACCGTCGCCGGGGAAAGGATAAATAAAGCTCAGATTGTCGTGTTTATTCACCCCACTTTCTTTGTGGCTTTGTCGATGGAAGAGGGAGAGACGGACAGATGAGGCAGGTTGGAGAAAATGGAAGATAGGAATACCAATAAATGATTCAGAGTTGTCTAAGTAGGATTTCTGTTATCGTTTTATTTTATTTTTTTACAAAAGACGTTCTCATTCTGACATCCTCAGATTAATATTCAATTTTAATAAGAAAGACTTGATCCTCCTTGTGATGTGTTATACAACACTATTGATGCTTCAAATTGCTGATTTTCTAAATGCATTCCTGTTATTCAGAGATTTGACTTTCCTCCAGACACCGCTACAATAGGGACAGTGAGTGATGGGAATGAAAGGATAGCTTTGCAAATCCAGCTAAGTAGGATTTTGGTTATCACTGTGATTTATTTTTTACAAGAGAGAAGAGACAATGGTAGTTACATAACCATTCGTCATTTGTCATCAAATCATGTAAGTACAACCCAAATAGGGTAAAATAAATTCCTGGAGGAAAATAAACTACAGCAGACAACATGATTCTGAGTTTGCTTTGCCCAGATTGTCGCAAGGCTTAAGGACAGCAGTCTGTCACTGCTCCAGTGTCCCTGCAGTCTGGCTGGGACACAGAGCTATTCGTCTGGCGCTGGAACCAGAGCTAGAGCCGGCAGTTCAGACGGGGTTGTTTCCCCCAGGCGGGGCAGAATGCTCACGGCCAGATGACCTCGCTGCCCAGCCTCTAATATCTGATCAAGAACCATCTGCTGAGGCTGCCAGAGCCCACACGCTCCCCATACCCCTGACCTCTCCAAGGAAAGCCCAATGGGAAATCAAGCTGTTAGTGGACTATTAGGATGATTCTGATCACCATTTGAAAAGAAATACAGCACAATAAAATGATGTTATCATCGCGGGGATCTCACTTTTGCTGCTATGTGAATTCATGATGAGGCATGGTCCTGCGCACTCAGTCTTGCTCCCTCCCTGTGGTTTCGTGTCACCCTCTCGCCTTCATGTTGAGAACATGATCTGCCATTTTCACAGGTCTTTATCTCCACTTCCCCCAAAGAAGCAGTTTTGGGCATCTTTTAAATCAAAATACTATCAATTTATTTTATTTCTCTAGTCAGTAATTTTCATCCTTTTTTGCTCCTGCTGACAGATATAAATTCAGCACTTGGGCACACAATGATGCAATTAGCATAGATTGTTTTTTTTTTTGCAAAGAAAGGTTTTTGTGAAATTCAGGCCTAGTGGTGAAATGCTCTTCATTATTATCTAGCAGCGTTTACGCTATGTGACACTGACAAGATGCTTTATGAGTTGACATGTATTGATTCATATGAGAATAAGCATGTATCACAGAAAGTACGTAGAAGATGTCAAGTGCAGTTCACATGAAGTTTTAATGGCCTGTGCAAACAGTTTCTGTTCCTAGTGTGTGTCACGCAGCACCATTCGCCAGGCCTTGATAACAGTTGGTTAATGGGTAATGTGCCACACAAGAGTGATGCTGCACTTTCTGTTTTCATTTTGTTGCTGTAGTGCAGTAATTAATCCAGCTGAACCCTTTGTGCTCACAAAATAAATGCTTTCCATTTTCATTAATAGACAACTCATTAGTACATAATGAGCAAGAAGGCAGCACTCCCCGCTCTCCCTATGCAGTACATAGCAGATGAGCATGCACTACACTCAGCTAATTAAAACCCAGGATTGTGTTCTGTCTCCTTGTTTTCTTCTCTGGAAAGGGCACAGGCATGTGCTTTTAAAATATTAGGTTCATGAATCATGGTATGTTAAAGTACCCATATTGTAGAAAGTGAGATTTTCCATGTCTTTTTTTTTATTTTTTATTATTAAGCAGATCTAGGTGCTACATAAATACTGTCTAAGTATCAAAATACTCAATCCACAGAGAAATGCACACAGCCTGTGTTCAGAAACCGTGCATTAAAACAAGCTGTCAGGACTAGAGTCATTTTGTGATGTCACAACAAAACAGTCACTGCCCTCACAGCCCACCTGGCCCTCCCAGACCCAACTTTCTTTTTTGTTGTTTTAACTTTGGCAACAACAACACCGAGTGGTCATTCTGTCACCAAGCTAGCAAGCTACAAGACAGAAAAATGTTGAGGAAATGCTGCACAATCTTTGGATGTCATGGAACCAGAGTCTGACACAAACTAAAACCACATTGAGATGGTATTTGGTACTAAACACCACAAAAATATATTTTTATATACATCAAAACTAGAGGAGGAAAAAATCAATTCCAATAAGCAAAGTCACGCACAGTCTATTTCTATATGCCAGTGTACTTTCCTGTCATTTACATTTTTGAGTATAAATTGAAGCTGTCATCTTGACTTTATGTTGGAGCTTCCTGCTTCATGTTTCCTTCAATCACCTCTTGGTAGAATAACTGTGGTGGTGATCCACTGTGGACTTTTGCATTGTTGTTTCCCCAGAAGTACAAGTTGGCACGCACTCTTGGAGCAATGTTTGGTTTAGGGTGTTAAAGCAGTAAACATATGATTTCTATCTGTATCTCTATCTGTATGTATGAGTCATATGATTTTTTTTAGCTGAGATGAGATTGTCCTCGTAGAATCATTAACATCTGCATCAACTGACTGGTTTCACACAGCATGGTCTTTAGCTCAAAGCTTTAACTGTTGAGCTTTCACTGTCTACAAGTGAGTGTGATTAAGAGATAAACAGCTACTGTGTTGGAATTTATCCTAATTACATTATAGTGAAGATATATCAATAGTGGTAAATCATCTGAAGACAGCTGCATTTGTTTCCATCGCAGTCTGCACACTTTACTGCACACTGCCTGTACACAGCTCATATGCAGATACATACAGTATATGAATGTACTTACATTTCTGTGCATGCACAGATGGAGTCATGCAAGAAATATATATTCCTGCATACACATTGCAACCCTTTCCAGTGATTATATCGTTTCTCATTGTCTTGAAGTGATGATTAGCTGTAGGAATTCCTCACTTCATGATTGGGATAAAATCGAACCCAATTTCTGTGTGTAATTAAAACTATTCCCAGAGAGTACTGCTGGAAGGCCACAACTTTAAGAGGTCAGTAGAAGACAGGTTTCCAATAGCAGTCTAATTCAATCAGTCTGGGATTTATACTGTATGTAAAGGATCAGTGGTGATTCTTTATCACTCACATACTAGCATACATTTACAGTACGAGAGAGCCACCATGGATCTACAGTATCACCTGTGAGCCTGGCTACTCATCATCTGTAATGGACCATGTGTATTACAGGATGTCAGTGACTGCTGTGAGTTAATTTTATCTAACAACGTCTCTTAAACCTTCTATTGGTGTGATTTTTTTAAATGCAAATCATCAACTACTTTTGTTCTATGTATCTTTTGTGTGCTGAGTTTAATGACCCGAGAGCATTTGAGGACCTCTGAAATCCAACTGTGCAACTTAAGAGATGCAGAGCAGCAATCAGAAGATGAACTTTTCTTTCCCTGAATTCCCAAACAGAGAATTTCTTACAGTTTTAAGAATGCATCTACCCCTTAGAAACAGCTGCTCTACAGCATTTGTGTGGCAAATTTATCCAGCTGTCCTCGCAATGAGGGTCCCATGGGGCAAGTGTAACACGGTGTTTGTAACAGTAAACAATGTTCAAAATATGGGAAAGACTTTTGAGAAAGATGAGCGTAAAAAGAGGAAAGCAGGGTGAAATCTTAAGAAATTTTTCACCTTCAGCTGAGTGATACTATTTTTGGAGCTACTCTTATCACTGCTAATGATAGTGGTCACTATCATCATTAACTTAAGTTAAATGTTTATGGCTCCAATGTAGTGTGGTGCAGGTGTGCAAATTCTTCATTTAGACATGCAGTAAGGTTGGAAAAAAGCAGCTCATTGGTGACAAAGAGAGAAAGCTTTCTCCACCAAGTTGGATCTTGCCTTGTGTATAATCTTCTATATTTTGATGTTCACATGTGACAGATGGTACAAATTGTGCCAAGCTGCAAAAAAAAAAGTGCTGACAACTAAAAATGACAATCATCTATGGTACAAAGTGTTTGTCAACTTGTACAACACAGCATGTTTTGCACAGTTTGGCGACGTTTGTGTTATTTGTCATGTGAGAGCATTAGAGTATAAAAACCCAACTTCAGCTCCATAGAGAATCATTTTTCTTTTCTCCTCTGTCAAGTGAATGGGTCTCGTCAAAATTACTGTAGACAAAAAAAAAAACCTGTCCATCCTCTGGATAGATAAAGTGCAGAACACCCTTATTGTTTAATTTTCAAAAATTACAGTGAAAAGAGATGGTGACATAAAAGCTGTAATGGTTCCTTCAACTAGCCAGTCGTTACCTCTGCTGCCTCCTGTTCTTCATATGTGAATTTTCTTCTGCTGTGGCAGGCTGACGTGGCAAAGCAGAAAGAGGATGTTTGGCAACCACACCAGGGAAAATAAAGGAGGAGCTTATTTTACCGGTGTCTGAATACCCCTGAATTATATGACACATGTTCACCACTGAACAAAGGTTTTAAAAACAGGGCCTGAAGCGACCGAAGCTGGGTTCTTTGTATGGGCAAAGAAAGTGTTTATTTTATTGGTCGCCTGTCTTTAGCTAGTGCTGTAAATTTGCCAACATAAACCATCTTGGTGGTGCTGCTCCCCAATTGATGTGTGCCACATGGATAGTGTTGAACCCTATTATCTCTAAGCTACACATCCCACATCACAGGGCAGAAGGCTTAGTGGTTACTTCCCATTGTGTGCAAGCATCATTAATGATTCTTTCTTTTATTTATGATCCCTTTATGGATCCAGGATTTTGGTATAAACCCATTTTCTCTGGATGTCAGTCAGTAGGGCCTCACTTCATACAATTCAAGCACAGAAACTTCCCTATCTGCTTTAAAGGGAATACAGTAAATGTAGCCTGTCATTTTATGTAATTTCAAGCTGACAGTTTTTCATGTCATAATGTTTATTAGCTTTATTGTGTATTGGATCAAAACGTCATCAAATACAAGATGAATGATATATACTGTATGTTATCATGAATATTCTGTCACCATTCCTGATTATTACACTATTGGGATCTCTAAAATGCGGTGTGTTCTATGTTTGCCTTTTGACTGGTTTCCTTTCAAACCACAGAAATAACATTCATTACGGTCTGATGTAAAAAGGCACATGTTTACATAAATAATAAGGAAATAAGGAATTGTCTTGTGCCAGTCTTCCTCTCCATTGCTTTTCTCCCCTACCACTTTCTTTCCTCCTCTATGACAGTGAAAGGCTGCATTTCTGAACTGTAAAGCAACGCAGCTGGGAGATTTTTATTTGGTCATTTTTTGAATGCATTTCCAAAATGTAGCCTTTAGTGTCCTTGGGCATGCTTTTGGGCAGCCATAACTTTACTCAGCTTGCATACATTCCTTTAGAGCGGGAAAGCTGTATTGACATATGGCCTGTTTTACATAGTACTCAAACCCACAGGAGCACTGCTGTGGGAGCATAGGCACATCAAAACGCCACTCACATATTCACTGCAAATTAGTCTCCAAATCCACATAAGCCAATGATAGCTGGGAAGGAATGCAATAATCAATGACGGTGGTTTTCTTTACCTCCCTAAACCGCAGAGTTATTTATGTGTGCTGACACCAATCAGCATGATATCTTTGCTCTGACCCAGCAAGTTGTAGAGGGGAGAGAAGTGCTTCCTTTTGATTATTTATTATCACCAAGCTGGTGTGTGTTCATTATTTATCATTATTAAAATTTTGGTAATAGAGAGCATGTTATTACACTGTCTTCAAAATTCTCCCCTACCCCATCAGAGTGCACATAGAGAAAGTGGCTCACAGAGAAGCACCCTGCTGTTTACAGGTAGCTGTGCATAGGGGCAATTAATTAAGCCATCATTTAAATTATGCCTTGTTATATTAAATTTAAATCAAAGTTAAGTTATTTTGTCTCCAGCTTTTTGTTGAGGGATCTCAAGGTCTCTTCGGGAAAGCTTCACCTTCTCATTGTTTATCCACAGTACTGTGTTCAACTCATTAAGTTACACTGATAACTCAACAGCAGATTTGTTTCTCTTCCCCCATTATTGTAATGTCGTCATCATCTTAGGTAGATGTTGAAAATAAATTGAAATTTTGAATGGACAAATCAGGTATGTTAGTCACCACAGACAAAGAAGGTAGTGACTTATCTCTCCTTTTCTCTGTTTTCTGAAAAATGTTTCATAATCTTTGGAAAATGATGGTCTACTTAGAAAAGTTAGCTGTGACATTTTTTAACACAGCCTGCTTGTACTACTAGCACTTGCCAGAACATTTTTGTTTGACATACTGTAGTCTTTCTTTTACATAACAAATGACAAAAAAGTAGGATAGGGGCCAGTGGTTATGACATGTTGGATAATATTTTATTGGCTATGTGGCTACCCTGAGAGTTTTAACAGTGGTGAGAGTTTGTAAGCCTTTGGGGTGAAAAGGAAATGGACCAAGGATTTTCTTTTAGTGATAAGGTTGACTGCACTGGGCTGTGAGAGTGCTTCACTAACTAATTATTTGAAGCCTCCTCTCAGATTAGGGTAGACATGCAGAGCTTATGGACAGTCGCATAGCAGACAATCAGACCATGTAATAACCAGAGGGCCAATGTTTGCTCAAATCCACTGTAACACCTCACAAAACAAAAGTGTGTAAAGCCCTAATGCTCAGTCCAATCCCACGCCACACTGCCTTGATAAACACCGATGCCACCCCCACAATGGACGCTGTCTTTACTCTGGCAATTAGGCAGAGCTTTGGATTATCACTTCCTCAGCCCAGTACACCACAAATCCATCCGGATTCAATTATTCCCCTCCCATGTCTGTGGCCAGTTGGGCTTTTTGGGCAACTGGCCAGTAGAGAAATGTTCTAAAGGATTTGAACTGCTGAAAGTTATAAAAAAGAGTATTTTGTCTTTGTTTCTTATTTATTCTTTAGTCACTGCGAGTTTGACATGTCTATTAAATAAAAATGAAGCCTTGGGAGCTTACAAAAACTGTCCTGGTTAATATTTTATAGGAACAATAAGCTAAATTTACTGTATTTTTCTCCTTCACTAACACATGTCCTTCCTTTTGGGTTTTGTGTAAATGTTCTGTGTTGTATAAAAAGCGTGTTGCAGTACATCCTTTCCTCCAAGCAGCCCATGTTTTGATCCATGCCTTGTGGGCCGGGAGTGTCTCTTGTGGGCTCTGAGTAAGAACCTAAAATGCTTAAGGAAAGGATTTGATTTGCTCTGTCTTGCTGCACCTCAGTGGCATTATTTGTACTTATTAGAAAGCTCACTCAAGGTAAATTGTGTAAGAGATCAAGGATTTGCAGGGGTCTGGAGACTCTCATCCTTCTACTAGAGGCCTCTCTTCGATGTGTTTACTCAGATGCTTTTTTTTTTTTCATCCGCCCAGTCCCCCTTTATGGATTGGAGAAAAGCTGCTATGCGTGTTTGTGGGTATTGCGTAGTGCATGTACTGTATGTTTCCCCTTGTGTGTTTGCATATTTAGGCACAGCTAAACGTGAATGAGTGTGGCAAAGTGGATATTCTTTGCAAGGCTAAGATGAGAGACCCCCCCCGATTCTGTACCACCCAACCACCCCCTTACCCCTCAACCCTGTCATCTCCTGCGTTTTAAGTGTCTGCTATGCAGCAGCCTGTCAACTCCTAACACATTCTTCTGTGTGTCTCCTCTCTTTTATCTACAGATACCACACTATCATCACAAAAAGGTAAGACAGCCCTCAATCAGTCACCTGTGGATCCCCTTGCATTTTCAGATGGGTGGCATGTAGGTGTTTGGTTCTGTGTGTCTGTGCGGATTCTCAGTTTTTGCTAATGAGATGAATAACATTTCCTGGTGTTGTTGATGCTGATTTGAAATTGAGTCATGCAGTGTTTCCGTCACAGAACAATCTGTTTGATTACAAAGTCAATCACTCACACCTACTGATACCTAGACTAAATTATGCTGCAATTCCGCAATGATAGACAGCCCACAGTCTGTGTTTATGCACTGCTTTCTGTAAGTCTTATGTTCAGACTAATCAAAGTTCTGTTTAGACTCCTCCACACTTTCATGTGTGTGTTAATGTGAGGTTGGGGGAGGTGATTGTTTTTGCATAGTGGATCTTCGGGGAGAGGCGGGATGTGTAGCGAGGGGAGGTGTGTGTAGGAATGTACCTGTAGGCTGTTTTGATTTTGTAAGATGATGAGGCCAGACAGTCAAACTGTCTAAACAGCTCCAGGGGTCTTGTTCTGAGTGGCAGCCTGCAGGTGTTGCACCAAGCAGTCCCGTCTCTCTCCTCCTCATAGTGAAGATACAGTAATGGCAGAGGGTGTGTCACGCTCTGTGATTGCAAAGCATAGAAGACAATCACTCAGGAGAACTCCCCGCTGATTTTGTTGAAACTTTCTTTGACTCCCTGCTGTGCTTTTAAGAACTTGGGTTTTGTTTCGCACGAGCTCATACCAGAGCAGAACAGAACGCAGGTGAAAATATTTTCATTGTCACCTGGGTCTGATATAATGTGCACAACATGTATATTTGAAATACCTAAACAGCAGGAGTGTGTCTTTGGGAACATGGTGACATTTTTCACCTTCCAAGGCTCCAGATCTGTTCAAGCCGCTTGCAGATACAGTGCAAGAGGCATTGACAGACTACATCTGTGTGACAGGTTACACTTAGTATGCCCTCACTCACACACATACACACCGTTGTGAGGGCTATGTATGTGATGACTATTCGGTGTGTGATGCTGTCAGATGGGCCTATAAAGGTAAGTGATGTCGGTTGCCCAAGCCTCGCTCGCTGATGAATGTTGAAGGGGAGCAGAGGCTGGCTCGCCGTACATCATCCCTCCACAGCCGCACTTGCATACATTTCTGAACGAGAGGGAGACAAATAAGGCCACGCAACCCTGGCGGTGAATGAATGTTCACCTTTGTTAGCCTGTGTGTGTGTCCACGTCTGTCTCGGACTTGTGCGCTTGTATGTCTTTCTTTTCTTCCCGTGCAACATGTCCAGTTATAATCCGTTTAGTCAGAAGCATCAACAGAAACATTCAATGTCTCTTGGTCCCACACATTGAGAGTGTCATGGAGAAAAATAGCCTGCTGTATTTATTCATACACTGTGAGTTATAGATGGCTATGCAGCTATGACAGAGCCATTGGTACTGAAGAGGCATGGGGCCTTGAGGCAAAGATAATGTACATAAACCATGTGTTTGTGTCTGAACATCTCCTAGAAGACTGGACATACAAGTTTTTGTATGTGTGAGTGTGTGCTTGAGCATGAAAGATGGAGAAAGCAGGACATGTGTGTGCACTGGCAATGCCAACAACCCACAGTCTCATTCCATCAATATTCAACATGAAAGAGGGTCTTACACCTGCTTAAAGAGAAGAATGTAACAGTATACAGTATGTGTTAGACTGAAGGATAGCATGTAGTATTTAGGTCCAAGGAGTATTCAGACTGTGGCTGAATAACCTTTATTGTTGTTCCTTGCCAATATCATGATTAATACAGAACCTCATTATAATGTGACCTTATTCTTTACTTCTTTACTTCTGTGGAACATCCCCACTATCTGCCCCCCTGCCATGACATCCTTTATCCAACGCTTCTCCACCCCCTTAACACTCTTCCTCCCTCTCCTCTGCCAAATGAAGTATATTTATGGCACCTGTGCTGGAAAAACAGTCTCTAGGAGACGTCCCTCTAATTTCATTTTCAAAATGCCAGCAATAAATTTATCAAATGGGCTGAATCGAATTGGAGTCACACGCAGTGCCATCCGTCATGGGCTGTCCCTCAGGGGCCTGTGGGCGTACTTAAGCCAGCCAAAAACCTCTGCTGGCAGGAGAAAAAGACTGAGTGAGAGGGGAGTGGGGCTCCTGGTAGGAGGGAAACCAGATGATTGTACTGGAGAAATATGCTGAGAACAAAGATGTATGTGCATATCTTTATGTACTTAGATGCATATGCACAAGCATGGATTTGATTGTGCATGAGTGTGGATGCATATGTGTGCACAGAGGTCAATGCTAATTCTTCAACACACCGAAGCCTCACGCTGGAGTCTCAGTTAAGCACTTTGGCTGTCGATGTGCTAGCGTAATAATTGATTAATTGCAACACAAGTTAATTGATTGTTTTGCTCATTTTTGCATTTGTAAATCCCTCACAGTTCAAACACCACTTTGAGCTTTATCCCCTCCCCTGCCTCTGAAAACGCCAGGTTCACACGCTCTGTGCCCTAATGTTCCCCTCCCATTTCTTACTTCCTCATCCTCTGTACCTGACTTTGGCACCTTTGCCTCTCTCTTTAAATGCCTTTGTCCCTGCTTCCCTTTTGTTTCACCCGTCTTTCCCTCTGCCTATCTTCCCTTCTCCTTTCAGCATTTATCACTGTGCAGGTTAAGCCAGGCGTGAGTGAGGGTAAAGCAGCTTAGTACTAACAGGGCTAATGAAGTCAGGCCCTGTATTCCTCTGACGGGGATCAGTGGCGCTACTTTGTGAAGCCTGTCAGCATTTAATGATTAGATGAAACATTCAGACACACGCTACGAGAAGACAGGCACACTGATATGTGCTAATACTCAACCGTGGTCTCTCTTAGGCAGATCCACAAACACTTATGCATGTGCACGTATTCGCTACACAGGCACATACAGGACTTACGTCCACTCCCACCTCTCCCACTTTGCAAAGGCGTTGATTTATGACTCAAACATGGCATCAAGGGGTATACCCAGCAAAGTGATTGGAAAGAAAAACGAATGACTGAGAGATTGAGAGACGAGCAATCTGGCTATCGATTCCGGCTATGTGCAGGAAGGTGGAGAAAAAAGTAAGCTGCATGAGAGAGATTTACCCCTCGCCTTGATGAGCAGATTGTAAACAACTCTACACACGCTATTCATGATGCATGCTGTGATCCATGATTTTTCACTGCTTCTCATTTCTGCTAAAAAAGCATGATAGATGATCAGTGAAAAGGCCAACATCTCAAAACCTTTTTGAACATTTCAAGATTCATCTCTGATTCATTCTAAATCCTATTAGATTAAGTTCTCTCTGCGCCCACGCATGGCAGCTTAATGTGAGCTTGTGCTGGAGTGTGTGTTGTTAGTATGTCAGTAAGTGTGTGAGTGTCAAAGTGGGAGGGTGTTTGTTTAAATGCTAAAACTGAGAAACGGAGTGACAGAGGCAATGGCTGGGTCAACAAGCTGCCTGTTTGTCAGAGTGAAAGGGTGCCTACGAGGGCTTGGCTGCTTTTTGCCCCATTAGCCACACGTGCTAATTTACCTGTCAACTTGCATCCACACAAGGACATTACTCTCATCTCAACTTCTCTTTCTGTCTCTCTCTTTCTCCAGCCCCTTCCTGTCTAAATTTTTACATTTCCAGACCTTTCCCTCATTACATTTTCTTCAACATCTTCCTTCCACTGCTAAATTGGAGCCAGATTCTGTCCTCACACCAGTAATTTCTCTCACTTTTGAAAGTACCTCCAGTTGAGGAGTCTTAAGACACAGAATTTGAATTAAATGTATGTGCATTTCTGCCAATGTGTGGCTGCTGCTCCCAGCCTCTCATGCAACTTTTGGTTTGGAAAGCCCCTTCAAAAGTACTTTGGGAAACCACTTGAAAGTACAGTTTTACAAGGAAGCACTTTCTTTAGATCCAAGGAGGTTGAATTCCAGCAAAGGTACCATGAGGACAAATCGACTGTTAGCCAGTTGTTCAGATTTGTCCTTCAACGCATGTCATTGTTTTTTTTGTTTTTTTTGTTTGACTTATAGCTGCACCCACAAACTGAGCCTAGAGTTTGCAGGTGGTCTAAAGATGGATGTATTTATTGTAATAGATGATTGTTATGGAATATTATCTTATGCCTGAAGTTGCTGAGAATTTTAAAGTCTATTAATAATTTACCTTCAAAGTTTCTTGCCGCGTCTTGTGATGGTTTGGTAGCTATAATAATTAGCTAGAGGCTACCTCTCACAGTACAGCACAGAATTACACAGAATACATCCAAATTGAATTAAGGATGTCTTCAACCTAAAGACAAAATGAAATAAAAGTAAAGAGAGAAAACTAGACTACTGGTTTATTTAAGCACTCTCAAAGAGCAGCTCTCTGTAACGCAGCATTTAGAAATGCACAGGGCTTTAATTATCATAACTGGTAACTGGTAATCACAATGTTGTAATCCTCATATGATCTCCTTAGCTATTAACAGCCTCATAAATCCAGCTCCAAAAAGCCTCTCTGACACTACGGTCACATCAGAGTGTGATGATTTGGCAGTGTTATTCAGAGATAACATAATGAAATCCATCCTGCTTCCTTGATTTTATAACCAACACAACATATAAGGCTCTTCAATTACACACCTTTTCTACAAAACATGCACTTTTCCATGTTTACATGATACTAAGTGCAGATGCAAAACCATCTGAGTATTTTTTAACAAGAAGATTATTACGCTAAATTTGTGGGAGTAGGCCATCCTTTTTTTTTAACTTCTAAAATAATTGCTGCAGAAGCAACATGTGAAATATTTGTATGACATTAAGTTATAATGAATCTCAGTTTTAAATAAATAAATTATTCAGTATCTAAGCACCTTGTGTATGGCAATTATATGCTTTTGTAGACTTTTGTGGCCTGTAAAATCTTCTTATAATCATATTACCTTGGCTTAGAGGAGCAGAAAAGAGGCATAAGTTTGTCGTTATTAGTTCCTCATCATTTATTCCAAACAACAGTATTTATAAATGGGTATGTGAAAGATTATTTGTGTAACTTTCACAACTTCAGGTACACTTTATGACAGGATTACAGACACTTATTATCTCTAATACAGATTTCTTGTAAATAGTGTACAATAATAGTGTACAATGACTATAGCCCTTGACATGTAGTAGCCTACATGTATTCTTCATAGCTCAATGATTGCTTCATTTGTTTGTTGACTTCACTGGGTGACAGTATATAGACTACACGGTGGAAGTTATTTTTATTAAATCAAACAATAAATAATAAGTTATGAGAAAAATATGACAAATACCAAAAACGGAACATATCTATGTGGAGCATTGTCAACTCACTTCCCTCAAATCCTTGTAATAAAAAGATAAATGATCTTAATATCAGCTGAAGTAATGCTTTTAATTATTTTCAGACATCTGTGTTCATAACAGTGCAAATCTAAAGAGCTTTGTTGATCACATATCTGTCATATGGTGATACAGGTGGTGCTTTACTTCACTCTGACTCATAAGTTTTACCAACTGGCTGTACTCTATGTAAGTGTTAGAATACATTTTACTAATGGGTTGTTGGAAAGAAACAACAGTGTTTTCCTAAAATTGGCACATGTGTATGAATGGTAAGAATGGCACATCGTTTTACAATGCAGGGGCATCATTCCACAATGTTCTGTACACTCGACTAATGGGAGAGAGCCCTGCTGGTAATGTTAACAATAATTTCTGACATTGGCTTTTTACGTTGTTTACCACAGTTTTTTTAATGAATGTAATCTCAGACGGTATGCTCCTTACGCACTTACTAATTACCCTAACAATACATAGTTCACTTTCTGATTTTCAACCTGGCTTGCCGTGTGCTTCTCTGGATGGTAATGGCATTATTGTTCTAGACTGAAATATTGCAAAAATTGTTGGATGACTTGCCATGAAATTTTGCATTCTTGGTCCCAGAGGATGAATCCTACTGACTTTTGTGATTCCCCTTGACTTTTCCACAAGCACCAGTAGCAGGTTAACGTTTTCTGGGAAATGTCTCAAAAACCATTGGAGGGATTGCCATTAAATTTGGCACAGTTATCCAAGCACCCCACAGGATGAATCCTAATGACCTCGATGATCCCCTGATATCATCTTGTGCGACTAGAAGGGCAAGGTTTTCACTCCGTCAGTAAATCAGTTAAAAGATCTACTGGATGGAATGACACAGCATTTTGGACATGTGTGCTCCTAAGCTGATGTTTTTGAATAACTTTGGTTTTCCTTTGACTTTTCCTCTAGACCCACCCAGGTTGACATTTTTAGTTTGACAGCTATTTGATGGATGCCATGAAAATTGGTTTGCACATTCTTGCTTCCCACAGGATGAATTGTAATAACATTGATGATTGTCTGACTTGCCATCTTGCACCATCATCAGGTCAAATTATTTTACTTAATTAATTACTTACTTTAATTACTTTAAATTACCAATACTTTGAACAAAACCTGCTAAACGTATTACATTTCCATCGGTCGTAGTTAAGGTCTATAAGCAAAGGTTAGTATTTTAGCATGCTAACGTAAAATGTTGAACATGATAAACGTGTAAACATACCTGCATGTTATCATTGCTGGTGTTAACATTTAGCTAAAATCACCATCATACACTTAGGGACTGCTGTGCAGCCCCTAACGATGCTGTAGATTCTTAGTCTTTTTTTTTCTGTCTGCCACCTTTTGTTTCCATACGTTCCCTCTTCCGTCACTACGGTATATTCGTAGTATATTTATTGACACAAGTTCTCTGTCTGTCAGTATCCAAGCTAGTTTAAATTGAATTTTGAGTTTTCATTCCAGCTCAGTCAGCTCAATCATACTTTGGCTGTCTGAAGTTGTCCAAAACTACAAGAAAAACACAACAATCTTAATTTAATAGAATTTATTTGAACCACAATCAACACAATCCTATGTTTTTCTTACATGCAGTGAAACCACTCAACACCCTGTGTCTGATGCAGTAAGAGGACCTTCCGTTGGCCTTCCTCTGAATCAGTAATGACTGAATGAGTATGTGTGAACATGCCATTTGCAGTTTGTTTTTCTGCGGAGTCCTGCTCATGCTACTCTGGATCCCTGCAACGAGAACCATGATTACTTTGACCTTTATTTATTTATTTATTTATTTATTTATTTTAATTCAACTGTGTGCGCTCTGCAGGAAAGAGGGTTCATTGCAGACATGATCTTGTCTATATTGCATCCCAGAGGCCAACTAATAAGGTCCAGTATATGTAGAATTCAAATGCCAGCAGAAGACACTGTAGGTTTCAGTGCAAACTCGCCAATGAGCAAAATTGAGATATCTGTGACAGGATTGGTGAAAATAGACGTTGTGAATAAGGTCACCTGCGCATGAAACAGAAAGTAGCTTTTTTTCTTTTTTCTTTTTTTTTTTTTTTTTTGCTCACAGGAGGCTTATAATGTGTTTTGTTTGCCAGGCTAAACTCTGCAACATGTCCAATTGAGTGTTAGCCAGAGATAAAGATAAAGACAAAACCACACAAAGAGAGCCTCAGCAGACGCTCATCTTAGACTCATTAAAGCTATCTGGGCATTGAAACATTTCTCAAGCAAAGACGGAGAGCACGTAAAAGCTGAGACAAGTATAACAAAAAGAACGGAGATGGAAGTAAACTGATCGCAACTCTTTCCTATACAATCCTGTTCTTAAGCCTCAACTGCCAATTAGATACAAGAACAGCCTGTTCCCTTGATGGATGAACTTAATTTAATATTGTGTTCTGCACAGTAGGGTGCAACACTGATTGCACTGGTGGATGGAGTTTTCAGGCCATTCATACAGGCTGTGGTGTAATTGACTATGTAGACTGTAGCTTATCATATCTGTTCTCTCCTTCGTAGAGTGGCTCCATTTAAAAGGTAAATCAGCTTTGTATGTGATGGTGTGTGGCAGGTCTGGAAGATTAGCGCATGTCTGCCCAGAGATGCCTGTGTTGCTGCGTGGTGTCACCCGGGAACAGGGCTGTAGTAATCCCATGGAGCAAATATCTGTTTGTCATGATTCAACAACATGTAATTGTCGCAGGACGACCTGCTCCGAGTCACTTAGATGATTCATACATCTTTGTCTGTTTGCTGACAAAATGCCACAGTTGGGCTCGAAGCCCTACAGTGCTGGCATTGCCGGGGAAGCGGGTGGCATATTGCTCCCAGTAGGACCGCGCCTATGTAGGCCTGCTCGGCAGAGGGATTTGGCCAGCTTGGATTAGCTCAGCAGGGTGAAACAGAGGGATGCAGACGGGGAGGGGCAAACAGGGAGTGGTAGACAGAGTACATCTGTCTCTGCTCAGTACACGGACACCTGAGAAACCTGAGAAAGAGCTGCTAAAAGTCATGGTGAGTGTTGTTCATACACTGGTGAAACATGAAACAACTACCCGTACCTGTGCCGTTCACGCTAAACTCTGAGCCAAACTAATCAGTAATAAATAAAACATTAGATTTCACATTATCTTTTGAAATAGTTTTTTTTGCCCCTTTTCAAGTTTTTGGATTTCTTCTTTTTGTGTTTAATAATGGCTATAAACTTCTGAGCAAGGATATGTGAATATTCATTCAAATGCCCATAATGAGATAAACACATCTCCCGACTCCACAGTCACACTAATTAAGCAGGCTTTTTCCCTCTACAGTGCTGTGCTCTCAAACCTCATCAGCTGCTCAAAGGCATGTCACCACAGTTATGGCAGATGGGTATTCTCAGGCCAAAAATAAATAAGTTGAAATGGTTAAAAAAAAACACGCAAACAGGAAAGAAAGCTGAGCCAGTTTCCTCTGACAGACTGCTGAGGAAACGTCTCTTTATTCTTTGCTCAGGCTGGTTCATTTCTGTCCGAGCGATGGATCTAATCCAAGAGTTTATTACCAAACTTCAGATGCGAAGCCTATTCGTTTTCTGACACCAAAGAGGGCCAAGAAAATGAATCGGGGTCTGGACAAATTGGCATCACTCACATGAGCGCAGCGGGAAGAAATTTTCAGATACAGAAGTCGTGTCTTCCATCAGCTCTTCTCCAGCATCTTTCAGACTTTCTCTGATAACTATTCTAATTTTCACTTTTCACACTGTCACAGTGGACACTGTTGAGTATATATTTTATCATACATGTCAATGCACATTCATGTTTAAATCAAATAATTTGTGCCGTCTTTCCTTTAGGCTCCTGTAATAAGATTCAGTTGTGTGAGATTGAAGGAGAGGGAGAGAGAGTAAAGCAAGAGAGGGATAACAAAGTATCACATTATGAGGTGTATTTGCTGCATCAGGTATTCAGGTCCCACATCCCGTTCTCCAAACATCCTAGAATTCCCAGGGTTCGTCTCCCTCGCTGTTTAGAAACCAAACAGAAAGGCTCTGGGAGGCGTTCTCCATTGAAGACCATTGTAGGAGTAAGGGAGGGCAACCACAGTGAATAAACAGACATCTCATAACCAAATGAAGGAGCAAAAATTGATGCCTTGCGGGAAAAATGGCAGAAAATGATTAAAGGTTTAGAAAGAAGAGAAAGAGGAATTATCCATTAAATTACATTATAATAATTTACAAAAGAGAGGAGGGTGAGAGGAGAGGACAATAACCAAGTTTGTTTGGAAGTGTTGCTCTGCTTCTCCGGATCACTGATTACCTGTTGGTAAATGATAAAAAATATTGATAATATATAATGATCAGTCTACTGTATAAGATCAGATCAAGGATTAATAAAAAGAATTTAAAATAAAAGTTAATTTATTCACTTGGCTTTATTCATTCATGCATGCCTTAGCCTTTGCGAGAAATCTAAAGCCCTTTGGTCACCTTCCCATTGTGTTCACAGGGGCTGAACTCTTAAGCATAATTTCTTGTGTCACTTTAAGTAACCACTTTACACTCAGCAGAAATCAGGATAACAAATTACTGTGCAAATCTACCTAAGTTTCCAGTCAGCCTGTTTACCCTGGGGAGAGACATGGCACCTAAGAAGCAAGGTAGGCCGAGATGGATTATTCTAGGCTAATTCCAAGCACAAATCAGCTCACAGCCATCAATAATTCATGTGCAAGTCTTTGAAAAGTAAACACTGCTTAGCCCATTAGAGTAACCAGAATGGCACAATGCCATAATGGCAAAAAAACTGTACACAACTTAACTCCACAAACAGGGGGGTCTGTAGTGGCAGAAAAAGTACAGAAAAAAATGCTGGTGCTCTACATGGAAATGCAACGCTCATTAAAGGAAGTAGAGTATTTTGCAGACCTATAACCAGTATTACCTGGTGCAGCATTAGCATGGAATTGATGCTTAAGATGACGGTACAGGGAGGCAATTAGAGTGACAGCTGGTGCTGAGATGTGTTGAGTTTTGTGGATTGATCTTCTCTGTCAGCTTTGTTTCTGTGCACTTCAGACATGCTCTCATTCAGTCATTAAATGCACGTAGCTTAAATGCTAAAGAGGATCCCGCTCCCACTGTAAAGTTCATTTTTGTTCTCCTTTTTCCTATATCGTTTGTGCATTGACTTTCCCTCCCGCCTACCCTCAGCTCGTCTTTCATGTATTTTTTTCAAGGTCTGTTTTTGATATTAAGGCAAAGGGGGAGTTGCTGGGTGTGCGGTATGTTTACGTAGCTTTTAGCGGTTCCCCGTCCTCAGCACTGCAATTCCCACCTGAGCAATGCAAGAAGATAGGGAGTGGTGTCTGTCTCTGTCTGTCTAGGATGCTCATTAGATAAAGAGGAGGTTCATGTACTGTGCTTCCACTAGTGGTATTACAGTCTACTTCTCTGTCTGGATTCTCTCTTTCTCACTCTCGTTCTCTCTCATCTTGCAATGCTCTGGAGATGGTCTACTCACTACAAACAGCATCTGTCCGTGAGAATAATAACATCTATAATCGTTCCCTGGAGAGTCAACAGTGTAAAACAGATTTTTTTTTTTTTTAACTTACTTTGCAAGTCAAAGTTTCAGATATATGATTTATAGAGACCACACTCTGGATTTTCTCTAACTGCATCGGTTTCAAATTATACTGATAACAAGAATTTTACATTAGCTCTTGTATGATACTCCCTTTCTACATATTTTATTTTTCTCCTCCCTACATCTTTTTGAAGCATACTGTAGCTTATCAGTCCACCAGATGGGATTTCATGTGGAGTTGCACAAAACAGGGAAAAGTCTTTGCAAGAGTGTTTTTCTAGTTTTAAATGTGTGGCACTGATTCATCTCGTTTAACCTCTGCTTGGATGTAGCAAAGAGTCCCTTCACACTACCCTCCAAAAAGTAGAAATCATATCCTGGAGGGAGTAACTCATCTTTCCAACACTGCATGTGGGGAAAGTTTATTCACATGGGATTTTTATGACAGGTTTTCAAGCATATGGGTTTGTGTCTCAATGCAAAGAGGAGTGAGATAGACAGTTAGAAGGGATCCCAGATGGATTAAATGCTTACTTTGTACGTATGTGTAAGTGTGTATGTGTCAAAAGTGTATGTGTGTGTGGGCGTGTGTGTGTGTGTGTGTTTGCGTGCACGTGTACACATGCGCATATAGGCGAGCTTGCACACACTCACCCATGTATGTTTGTCTGTCTGTCTGAGTGTACATGTATGTGCACACTCAAGTGTATGAAAGTTATCAGTCTTGTTGCAGCTCACTCCATTAGTGTGTAGGGATTCTTTTGCTATGCTCCCAGCCAGAGGAGACCAATTAAAGCTATCAGGCAGCGTCAGGGGAACCAGGCTGTTCTCAGAGCCTGCAGAGCTGGAGAACAGAGGGTTTAGACTCGCTCCATCCCGATCCTTCAGCTCTGCAATGCCTGCCATTCTGGAACAATTACAGGTACACACACTATTAAATGATACATTAATGAATTCATTGCTTATACTTTTTGCATCTGTCTTTTTCTTTGTTTTAGTTTTCATTATTATAATAATCATCATCATAGTCCTCCCCCACATAATCCTGTTCACAGTCACAAGCGGCTGGATTTGAGTCGACAGTGGGCAGAAGGTCAGGTCACTATAGGGTTAAAACATGTAGCTCACTCATTTTTATTTTTAAGGGCAGTTTAGAGTCTACAGTCCTGCTATACCGGACTGTGGGAAATTGTAGAAATTTCCCACAGGCTTTTTGTATAATGTGTTAAATATGTATTTCAGTTGTTTCAAAACTTAAAACAACTGAAACATGTAAGTCATATCATTGGTTCCAGTCCAGTAAAGAATTAATTCAGTTTTAACTTGCCCCTAGTGTTAATAAGAGTGGAAATATGTTCTTCTTTGGCAACTCCAAACCCTCTTTTTTGTATGACCTTATTTCATTAAACTGACAAAAAACAGAATGATTTCAAAAAGAGAAGTTTTCAATGGAATGAGGATGTTTGCATGAATTCTTTTAAAACATTCCTGTCTCCCTAATTGAAATGCAGAGAGGAGTTGCAGAGATTCAACACAGTTTGAGGCTTTCCCAGCGGGTGTTATTATTGTGTGGTTTTCCTGCAGCCTTCTACACTAATGCTCCTCTCCTCAGTGATGCTTGACCATGCTTCGGGGCTATGTTATAGCATGGAGGCCGGAGATGTCATACCCTGTTACAAAATAAGGCACCAAATATGAACTTCCTCTTTCCCTCTCCACCGCTCCCTTCCCTCTCCCTCCTGCTCTCCCCCCTGCCCTGGGGATCACTGCCGTGGAAATAGAGCCCGCTCCGTAGTGTCTACTCAGTAGGTAATAACTTGCTGTTCAGGCTCAGATAAAGAGCTCCATTCATTAAAGTGGCTGCTCTCTTTCTCCACACGAGTGACACCTATCCCCTGGGAGCGCAGCGGTGAACTACAGGGTTGAAACCACAGGCACAGCGCTGATTGCCTCCCTCCGAGCTATTTGGTGGAGAAGTCTAACACCCTCTACACACCAGCTCCCTGAGCCTCATTCTCCATCTGATCTTCATTTCTTTCATGGGGAATCCCTAACCCTTTTTTTTAACTTCATCCTTCATTCCCCTGCCTACATTTTAATGCACTAACTCATTGCCTCTATTATCCCCTTCACCTGCTGCTGCCTTCACCGGCACATCTCCATCTGCTGCTCTAATCACACCTCCACTCTCTTTCACCCGTCACATTGGTGGTTTCCCCCCCTCACTCTCTTTCCCATGCCGATCTCCATCATCAGCTTTGATTGTTTCTCTTTTCTCTATCCATCTACCCTTTCCAGTTCTGTCTCCCCCTCTGTCTCTTCAGCGTGTCTTTGAGGTCCCTGAGCACTGGGAGTCACTGATGCATGTACCGGTCAGTGGTACTCATGGGTAATGTGTAGATCATTCATCCTCTGGACAGGTATGTAATAGAGGCGGGACGAAGGGGAGAAAGGGGACAGTGGGAGATCTCTGGAGGTATGAGAATCAATTTCTTCGGGAATCACTGGAGCAAAGAAGTAGAACCTCTTTCTCTTTGAACCTCGATCTTTTTCTCTCTCTCCGCCTCCTTCTCTCTTTTTCTCTCTGTCTTCATTTCCCCACTCTACTATCTCATTCCTTTCCGACTGCTCGTACTGATCAGCTCACAAGACACATTACACTAGCCAAGCAGCAGGATAAATCCCTACACAAATTAGAACACAGTAGCTATTATTTAAGTCAACCCCTTCTCTTGGTTCCAGCAAGAAAATTATACCCCTAAGTTCAGAACTACAGAACAAAGGAAACGCACTCGCTTTTCTCCCATCCACCATATCTCCCTGGGTACAGTAGTGCATCTGAGCAAACCAAAAAGAGTGAGAGAGAGGGACACAGAAAAAACCTACATTTCCCTTGTAGTGCTACTAAAGCTGGCTACACACAAACAGCAGTAACATGCATGCAGGCTGTTTCAGTCACCTGTGAAATAGAGCGTTGGTTAAAATAGGCCGACATGCATGCGCTTGGTACCTGCAGCAAAGATGTGCATGCTAATGGCTTTAATGGCATGACCATCCAGCACAGGTTCCACTTCATAAACTGAAATGAACGACTATTGGCTGACTAACACACATCATTTGACCTGGCACACTAAAGGAAACGATGATGTGGGAGACAAGGAAAATTGCTCATCAATCACGACTACGGATGGTCAGACGCTCTCATCTTGTAATAGTAATGCTCAGTGAATTGATTATGGAATGATGAGGTGGAGTAAAATGCTGCGTCTCACACATTTATAGCAGAGTGAACTATTTTTTTTTATTTATGACGGCCATAAAAGGTTTGCACAGATGTTAATGTGGCTACACAATCTCTGCAATGGCGTGTCAGTTCTGTGTATTATCTCTTATTTGGAAAGGATTCAGTGACGAAGTGTTATAAAGGAGTAAGTGTGTGAGAAGATAAAGTGAGTGAAAGGCACAGAGGGCCAAGGGAGGTTCTGCAGAGTGGGTTTTCCACTCTACCAGTACAGAAATGATGCATAACTGCACAGTATGCCCTTTAATTGGTGCTATTAATATCAGTTAAAGTTTTAATACCTATTTATTAAAACTTTAAATTTTTTCGGAGGCCTAATGTGAATAGAATTATGAATCTCAAGGGCTGTGCTCTATAAAAAGGCTCAGACATAAATTATTAACGCTCTACCACTTCATCTGCAAGATCTCACTCTTACAAGATTTGTTAAAAAGGAAATAGCCCAAAGGTCTAATATTAGGATGAATTTTCAACATTAAATACTTTACATGCAAATTCCTTATTTCCTGAATAATTCTCTTAAAATTGCACATGTGACCTCCACATTGCTAGAAAGTTCCAGCAGTGCCTTGAACGTACTCATCATTAGCCTGTGGAACTTGACAGATTTCTAAATTGGTCATGTATAAAATGTAAACACAGCGTGGAGGAAGACAGAGAGGACTTCTAAAGTACACAGCAGCCTAATTTGTGTGAAAATCAGTAGCACTTATCTGCCACAAAAAAAAAAAAAACGGCAAAATGAACAGAGAAACACTTCAAGAAGACGCAGATCCAGTGATCCCCTGTTATTAGAATTAATTATGGTTCAGAGATTAGAAACTTTGTGCTCTGACAATGACTTATCTGTAGTTTATAGGTTCAACTTTACAAAAAGTTTTTAAATATATTTTATGGCCAGCAGATGCATCAGCAGTGTGAAATGCCTTCATAGAGACCGAGAGAGGGAAATACGAGGAGTAGATGCAGGATAAGCAGAACAATGTGTTACATTAGCATCATGAGGGAAGATGGATTATTCTGCTGCAGCCTATCAGCGTATTTATGAGAAGAGCATGCCTAGGGTACATGTTCATTTGAAAAGGAAATAGGAACAATGACAAATGCTGACACTGAACATTTATACAAGATTTTAATCATTAAGTTAATCATATAGTTAATAATAATTATATTTTTTTTATGCAATTAAGCTCTGTATGAATGTAATTTATAGGTGTTGGATAATGTCTTGGCATCTCTTTCATTTCACTGGGATTTGAATTCTTATGAATAGGCATTCACCTATTATGGGTCCAAAACCACCACACATGTATATTGTAATGTATTTAATTGACTTGGTAAAACTTCCAGGCTCAGAGCTACTCGCGTCTCACTCCTCCACGCTCCGCTTCTTTATCTATTTTCTTCCTTGTGTCCTCGACCAACCCCAAGTATTCTATTTCATCACTTCCCTCACAGTGGTCCCCTGTACCTCCATCTCCACCTCATGGTTTCAGCTGGAGAGTGTGAAATGAAGCTTGTATAATTAAATATTAACAGCCTGCTGATGAGGGGATTGAGAGCGAGGGTGGGAAGAGGATCACACCACTGAATCCTCTGCCCTACTTCTTACTGTTAACGTCCACTGGGAATTATTCATATATCAGCTAACCTGCACTGGCACGTAAGAAGGCACAGGGTGAGTGGTGAGCTGTGCCAGAGTGGCACTGAGTTAGCCAGGGTCAATCAGCATTAATAGAAATCCTATTGGGGGAATAGAATTCCAGGGTGGAGGGAAGCTTTCATTATTAATTAGCCTGTCAGATGCTGTTCTTATCTGTTTGGATGGGAGCGTTCAAAAGAGAAGTGGCTGCAGTATTAGGTTTTAGCTATACTGCAAATGGAAAGGGAATTGATAATTGTCAACATGCCAGTGCAGACCAGAGAGCGCTGAATTTATTATTCGATTCAGAAGTGAATCTAGTTGCTCACAAAACACTTTTGTACACAACACATAAGACCACTCCCTATCTTGCATAACATGCTCATGAAAAACTCCTTACTTTCACCCAGAACACAGTACTTGATGTTTGGCAGTCATGAATAAAGCCAGATGACTTTTTATGAGGAAGCGCTAATTTTAATCCGCTAGCTATTATCATATTTGTCTTCAGCTGACTCGTAGCTTAACATGTACTAATAGCAGAGGAAAATGTGCAAACCCTCCTAAGGGACAATACTTGTTCCAGTTCTGCTGTTTGTTGAGGCATTAACATACACAAGTCCTCATAATCTCAACAATTAGACTTGATTAAACCAGGGTTTATGCAGTATCTGAGCAGTGCGAGTGGATCGGCATAATGTGCCGTGGTCTCTTAGTTTCACTGTACATCATCATAATGTGCAACAAAGATGAGATTTTAGTAATGGCTTCCTCATTATGTTATGAAGCATTTAAAGACATGGCAAACTTGTGCCAAGTTGTGCTTGCTGTTTGAGTGTTAGTGTTGCGTGGCGTGCTTAAGCTCTCTCCAGTTCTCACTCTGCTCCAGTCAGGCTATTAGAGACCTCTCTGGTCACACCTCTTAGAGCAGAGTCTTTTTTTTGTGTGTGTGTCGGTACATTGCTCTGTGCATGCGTGCATCTGGGTTGTCTTTAAAAGTGGACACGGCACCATTCCCGCCACGGTCCCTTAATTCCTCTCTGTGAGATATCCATGTTCAGAGTGAACGCATCACACAGCTCAAGGAGGCCGTGAAGCAATTAGGGCTCTCTGCCGCCCCTGGCGTGTCAGCTCCAGTAAATAAAGCTCCCTGCTGCTCCGAGCGAGCTATGACGGGAGAAAACACAGAACAGACTTCAACTCCAGCCGCTCCCGGAATTCAAAGGGATGAACACCCGCTAACCTTCCCCTCCCTTCCACTCCTGCTCGGCTGAATCACAGAGCCCAGTGGAGGGAGTGGGAAGTGGGTAGTGGCTGTGTGTGTGTGTGTGTGTGTGTGGGGGGGGGGTCACGTCTAGAAGTGACCACCCAGTGAGGCTAATGGTTTCAGTGCTTTATGCATCTCCAGCTGTGTGAGCAGGTTAACCAACCTACACACAACATCTATGCCATTACAATCTTGTTTTGGTCTCACCCTCTTTATTCCCACTGCTTGATGTATTTCTTAACTCACTGAACCGAAGTGCCGGACTTTTGTTTCTCACATTGAACCTGGCTGCCTGGATGGGTGTTAGCCCAACAAAATTTGAACCCAATCAGAGATCAATCTACCAATAATGACAGGTGACTTTTACTCCATCTCTCATTTGCTGCCCCTGGATGATTAGCATTTATCTAACCAGACAGACCTGCCTACACACACACACACACACACACACACACACACACACACACACACACACACACACACACACACACACACACACACACACACACACACACACACCAGCTGAGGATGCATAGCAAGTAATTATCCTGCCCCTGTGGTTTTCCTGAAGGGCCACAGACTCACCCCAACCTTGAAACTTAAAATAGCTGATGAAAGTTCTCTGCATGCTACCTCTGATTTGTCCCCTTTAGAGTTTTAAATTCCAAATGTGTTCATTATTTGGTTCTGAAAGGCCTCCCTGTGCCTCAGAGGAGGCATTTGTTATCTATAGTCTAAGGAACAAAGTTAAGCCAGAGAGGGAAAACACAGGGAGAGAAAGAAAATTGGCAGTGAAAGAGAAGAGTAGATGATTTCCCCTGTTACCACTCTGGCTTTAAAGAGTAAACATAATAATAGTGCTCACCTGTTGGTGTCTGGGGCTTTGCGAGGGACCAGACACACTCAGTATATGGGATGCACAGCTTCAAATACCTGCTTTGTTAACAACCTCCAAAGGCTGAAATGAGGGTGAAAGTCACACCACTACTAATGATGCCACTGCTTCTAGCACTAGCACTACTACTATTACCATGAATCACCATCACCATCTTCATCATCATCATCATTATTATTAGTGTAATCATTTTCAAAGCAGATTATGTGATTATATGATTTCACAGAACTAAATAAAAATATAAGAGATCAAACTGTCAGGTAAAATAATAAACGGGACGGCAGCTGAGTGAAGGTAGAAATCATGAAAGTAAAACATGAAGAGGGGGTTCAAGGACTATCAAGTAAAGATAATTACATAAATGTTTGTTTTTTAAAGATGATACTGACTGAACTCATTGGGAAGGTCATTCCAAAAACAGAAACAAATCCCTTGATTCAAGCACATCAGAAAATCGAAAAATCTATTTTGGTGTGTTTGTGATCATATTTTATATTCATGTTCTTTTTAAATTGCTGCAATAGATCTAGGTGTGTATCATGAAGTTCAGAAGTGTTTTGTGTGTGTTTATTTGCAATATGACTTGTTTGGTGTTGATGTTGTGATTCTGCTAATGACAGTGGTAATTGCAGTGGGAGAGAGAGAGGACTGGCCTGTTTGTTGCTGAGCTTGTAAAAGAATGGCTGAACATGCACCTGCCATCTCCAGAGATACTCATTAAAGAGGAGAGATGCCAAGACCCAACATCTCAGTTCCTCTTGCATACCCATAGTGGAAACTGTACACAGTGTAGTTACACACACCCGCATACAAGCACACACACTCAAAAGCACACACGTCTATGATAATCAAAATTTGATCCCCCCCCCCCCTTTGGTGAGATTCTTATTCTGTGTCCACATTTTCTGATTCCGTTCTCAGGTGCAGTCAGAGTAAATGGCGGAATGCAGGTTAAGGTGTGAAATTACGACCTAACACAATCTCCTCCTCTCCAACTTAAAACCAGGGCAGGAGCTAATGCCGTAGAGTACTGACTCACCTTATTATCGTTAGCTATTTTCAGAAACTTCCCCAAATGTATACTGATTAAACAAGAGGAGATGAAAAAGAAGAAGCATGTCTGTTTTAGTCTAAGGTCCAGCCCTCGTGGGCAGCCATGTAGATTGATATTGGCAGATCAAAGCATGTTGGGTGGATAGAGTGCAAAGTGTGAAATAAGATGTGCTTGCGCAGTGCACACATATATGCCCATATCAGCACCAATGAGATCACACCTCCCATCACAATTTAATTTCATTTGCATGTGACATGTTTCATTTGTGTTCATGCCCCATGAAAAAAAAAAGTATGTAAAGTCCATCCTCTAATTATAACCTACATTATCTTACTGAAAGTCACCTCTATATACAGGAAACTTAACAAGAGTCCCTGAGCGCTTATGTGCATTGTTGTGTAATGCTTGTGTCGTGTATGAAGGTATGTGCATGTGTGTGTGCTCTTTCATGAGTGAGGAAAGCCCATAAAGGGAGAGGATGTGAATAGAAAGGGGATTTTAAACTTTGAACCATAGCAACTAATTGGTCTGCCAATTTTTCTGACTTCCTGCTGCTTCTGTGCTGTTCCACAACAACCCCTTTAACTCTCAATGAAGTAAAGAGCACTCTCGCTGAGTCTGTCACCTCTGTCTTTTACTGTCAATCACGTTTCTCACCTCGCCTCTTGAACTATTCTCTCTTCCCCCTTTAACTTCCCTTATCTCTGTCTTTTAAAACTCCTTGTCTCAATCACCCCCTCCTGAATCATTTGTTCGATGTCTTTGATTTCCTCCTTGAAGCCAGGAAATGAAAGGTTAGAGACTCTGATTGTTAGCTGCCTGGTTCCGGTGTGGCCCGCTTCAGGCCTGTCAAACAACCTCTTTAAAGGTTCGACAGGAAGAGCAGAAGACACGGATGAAAGAGCAGGGGATGACATTTGTCTCTCACTAAAGTTAGGCATTGTTATTTTTCCACATTTTTACCGTTTTCTATGCCGTGCCCTGTCTTTTGACAGCATGTTTTACCTTTAACATCTTCAAACAAGGAAACAAATTATAAGTCTGTGTTTGAATGTGTGTTGTCTTTCAAATAGTTTGCAGCTTTAAATGTAATCTTCACTTTCTTCCTTACTTCTCAAAGGACAGAAAATACCCAGGGATCTTTTCTACAACCATTTTCTTTCGCATTGGTGGTTTACAAAATCCACTGATCCCAGTCACTTTGTGTCTTTGTGTTGCCTATGATCAAGACAGCGTCTTTTTAAAAACTGAGAATAAGACAAAAGGGAAGTAATGAGGTACAGATATCGCAATCAGAGGTTAAGAATGTAAGGAATAAGAGAATCGTCTCAGGATACACCATACAAAGCTTTGTCTTTCAAAAGGGTGAACATGCTTTTCATCTGTTTTTGTGTGTGCGTGTATTTGTGGTATTGTATCTGCAGGTGTGTGTCTGTATTACAGAGAAAGAAAATGAGGAAGGTTTCTTTTTCTAAGAGTAACAACATGCATTGAGTGGATAGGCCTGGATATGAGATAGATAGATAGATAGATAGATAGATAGATAGATAGATAGATAGGCTGTCTGTAATGTCTTTATCCTCATCACATTTCTGGAAGTGTAATTTTTATTCAGTGCTGGATTATGGCCTTGTAATCTTTTTTTTAGTTGAAATTAAAGTAAGATTATTTTGCTGACATGGAAGCACCTTGTGCATGTTTCTTCCTGTCTGGGGTCCCCTCTGGCCAGGATTGGTCATTTGGCCACCATGGCAACGAGAACTTTACCCTGTTCCCATATCCGCCCCAGACTAGTTCACCCTGAAAATGTCATATCTAATATTGACTCATTTTAGCATGAAACTTTAATAAGCTGTCAGAGAGGGGAACCCAACCAGACACTGTCCATAAAGGGTATATCCGGTCTCAAATTATTGGCCCTGTTCTTCTTTCCCAGACCCATTCACATTCATCTTTAACTTTCTCTCTATTACATTCCTTAATGTATGGCTGTGTAATATGTCATAGCTATGCATGGGTTTCTTCATCTCATGCAGCTTCACATTACAATTTCATCCCTCAGTTGAGTTTCAGCCCTTCTTTTTTTTCCCCCATTTTTTCTCTGCGCTGCTACTCCACCTCTCTTTTCCTTTGTTGTCTGTCCTTCTGCTGTCATCTGATTGATGCCTTTGCCAGTGTGCTGCGTACTTCATTACTCTGATTTTACCATGTCTCAGGTGGGCTTTGCACTGGGGAGACTGTGAAGAACTAGAAATGTGTCAGTAGTGGTTGGGGGCATAGTGCCCTACTGAGCAAATAAAATCACCCAAATAACATCACAAAAATTGTCTCCTGTCAGTGCTCCTGTGAGAGTAGATGGGAAGAAAGGTTTGCATCGATACCATTCAAGGAAGTTAGTGGAGACAAATATTCATATAGACTGCTGGGGCCAATGTACGGCTATGCCATATGGCAGAAACATATGCTGTATTTCAATTCGCATACTTCCATAATTACACTTGCTATTTTAAATCCATAAGTGCTTTCACATTGACAAGTACAGCGACATACAGTTCACAGTAAGTACCTGCATGATGCACTCGAAACAGTCAAAAATTTGAGTGTACAACACTGGACGCTTCATACTTTTGACAGTCGCCATCTTGGCTACGTATTGGAAAGAAAGGGACAACCACTGTATTTTCAAACTTAATAGTGACCGAGGGAGGAGGACATGTCATTGGCAGCGATTTCCATGCCGCATGACACAAGGGGCACACACAGGAAAGTCAAACGTTCATTTTTTTTTTTTTTTTTTCATTTTCAAATTAAGTAAGCAAAGCAATTGGCAGATATTTTTGGAGGATGACAAACGTCATTTCCGATTAATGCACAACGGCAATGTTGGATTTGGGACAACACTACTCTGTCAGAATTCACGCACTACGCCAGGGAGTATACTGTGTGCACGGTGTAGTACATGTGAGTGTACTGACTCTAGTGTCCGATTTAAGACACAACAATACCATCCTCCCGGTCACACAAATGACTGTATATCCTGACAGGATTTACAGATGGCAAAGGTGATACAGTATATTTGGGATTACTTTAGAATCGAATGCCTTTAACCCTTCATGTGTCTGCTGGGGTGTGTTTTATGGAGCTCTCAGCACCAGGAAAAACACCTCTCCACAGACTGTGCAGTGTAATTACAGAGTTAGTTGAGCTCCACTACTCTCTTATCTCTTCTACTGGGACAAGAGCCACATGAATGGACCCCTCTGTTCCCTATCCTCTCTAGCAAGCACCAAATCACTATCAGTAATAGATTTGCTCTCAGTCTATCTACGTCTTTATCTCTCTTTCTCTAGTTCTCTCTCTCACTCCTTCCCACATCATTTTCAACAGGGAATACAAGGAGTTAAACACAGTATAATATATAGGTAAGGTGTTGGTCATTGCACCGTGCTCCTGAGATGCTAATTTTGTCAAGTCTGCGTAGCTAGCAAAGTCTCACTTCAGTCTGCTACTTAAAAACAATGTCTAGTTTATGTCTGAAAAAGACGTATATATTGTTCATCTCCCCAAGTGTGTGTGTGTGTGTGTGTGTGTGTGTATATTTTGTGTGTGCGTGTGTATTTTGTGTGTGCGTGTGTGTGTCTCTCTGTGAAGTCTGTTTGTGCATTCAATAGGAACTAAAACACAAATGGACTGTGAATTTTGTGTTTACAAAAGCCCTCACTGCTGTTTTGCCTCTTTCTTTCTGCTGAGGACAGCAATGGGTGTCAAACCATGGTGGAGTTTGACATCCTGACGCTGCTTGAATCTCAGGCCAGAGGCTGTCAGTTCACTGAGAGGAAGAGGGAAGCTCGGTGCCTCGTTTGAAGGCCTGTCTGTTTGACATCGCTTTTCCTTGCCATCTGACTGCATTATCTGTATTCTCATGCAAAGCCTGTATAACTCTGTCATTCAGAGCGTGCAACCACTGCGTTTATATGCTTGTGTTTCTCTGTATGTGTGTGTTTCTCACATTGCACACCTAAAAGGGATTGGCGAGACCTGTGAAGTGTTAACACGGTGGTTTTATTCAGTGAGGAATCATAATGAAGTATCGCTACATGTCTTTCAGTGCCTCTGCGAGATCTCACAATGAAATAATATTACTCCATTTAAGGGGGAGCCATAGGAGAAGAGGTGGATGTAACGCTGTACATGTCTTTCTCTGACATTCTCCTGACATACCTGTCATTTGAAACATTTCTAATGGACGTCTTCTCAATACACTGACAGTGTGAGGGGGAATAGGTCAACTGCAATGTCTGACATTCTCTCAGCCTTCATTAGGAGTCACCTGGTCACACAATATTTGAGTATTTCAGAAACACATGTAGCATGCAGTTTTTCCACACAAACACGCTGTCACAGTCAGACCCAAAGAAACATGTTTACTTGACTCTGCTGACAGCCTCCCACTATCTGCTGCATATCAACTTTGAGAATGTGCTAACAAATACAATATCTACTACAAACACTAGATCACGTGGTGGTGGAGATAGCAGCCTTGCCAGCACAGTGTTTGTGCTCAGACTTTGCTGTCTGTTGTCACCAAATTGACAAAACGTAATATTAGTGAGAGGAGTATTGTCTTCAAAACATTTTGAGTCAACACTTCCTCCAACACACAGGAAAGTACAAAGCTGTTAACCTTGTTAAGATTTGCTGGTATTTATGTGTCTTTATTTTTTCTACTATTCCTTACATTTTTTTTTACTTTTTTCTCTCCCAAGCAATTAACGTGCGAGCGAACTTGCCGCCTCTGCAGATTCGTAATAGCCTGTCCTTGACTTACTGAAAAGACAGATGTAAAAAAAAAAAAAAAAAAAAAAAAACAAAACAAAAGAAAGAAAGAAAGAAAAAAAAGTGCACTGACTGTTTTGGAGAGCAGAAAACTGTTAATTGAAACCAGGAAAAGGAGGATGAAGCAATGTGTACTGCACATCACAATTCTCTCTAGAAGCACTGTCAAACAAATTGTCTGTCGGCTGATAATGTAATAACACAGCTGAACAAAGCATTCTCTTCAAAGACATGGCAGGAATAGGATGAGGAGAAGAGAGTTGTGTTAGCTTAATTTTTTCTCTTTCCCCAGACTTGACAGTTTATATCAACATTGCTCATGTTCATAGGTTCTGTGCTCAATTTACCCTTTGTCGAACTATTTGCTGAGCTGCAGTGCTCAGGAAATTAGTGTTTTTCCTGTCTACCCTCCTATGCTATGGAAAGAGAATTGTGCTTGCAGAGGCTTTATTTGAATTGCAGAAATTTGAATATATCATGCTTATGCATTCAGCAAAGATCTGCTCCTAGAATGTATTTCAAGATTGAATCTGAAAGCTACAATTTAAAATTTAATGTAATAACTTTTCAGTCATTTCTTCACATCTGGTTTCTTAATTAAAAAATCTTTCTCTTACTCTAATTTAGATTACGCTTTCTAAATTCAATTCAGGGACTTGTATTCATACAGTAAGTTATGTTTCGTATAAATTATTCAGCTATTCTACTTTTTATTATAGGTGTGTGGTGCAAACTTTTACAATACTGTGAATGAGGAGACGAGACAAACTGAAGAAATGATGGAAAATCAATTAGAGTGAAGAGTGTTTTATAGACAGGCTGGGGATGAAAAAATGAAACAAAACAGAAGCAAGAAATATGAGAAGAGTGTAAGAAAGATGCTTGCAATTGTAAAAACACACATATCACATATACATTTACTGCATTATAAAACTAATTTCTAAGAAACATCCAAGTATGTGCAAGGTTGCTTTCAGAGCTTTGTAGTACGGAGCCGGTTCTCGTTTGGAATGTTTGCATACCAAGTTGACACCATGACTACCGTATATTTGTGAAATCATATATTTAATGCAGTCAGAAACAAAATGTTGCTTGTGAGATAAATTAATGATGCAAAGTCTAAACTGGCTCGTCAGAAAACAGTGTATCATTGAACTTCCAAGGCTTTCAGACTCTGGCAAATGGAGGTGATGAGAAAGAGCAGAGGATGGACTGAGGCAGAACATTCACCTTTGACTTGGAGAATCTATTATCTTAAATACAGTTTTCTTATGTAAAGACAGGAAGCAGCAGCTTATGAATGAGCTAATGTATATAATTGATAGAATTAGTCATATGCACCCAAAAGGAAAGAGTTGTAAGCAGGACCTTTGATTTAATTTAATTCATACATTCATCCTCATTGGTTCACTGTGGATCTGTTGTTCTCTCTTTCACTGCCAATGGATTGAATAGGACTCCGAATGACTTTGCTTAGAGTCATAAAGATAGGAGTATATTCATTAATAATTGCATACAGTTAACAGTACAGCCCATGTAATATTTATTTATATATAATATTTAGCTGCTATGAAATCTGAATGATACTGAACTCCTTGTGTCTGTGTCATTGTAACTCATCTCATCCAATACAATTTTTTGCTACCCACAAATACAGTTTCCTTACTATTCTCATATTAGCATTTCAAATTCTACATCTTCTTTAGGACGGTCCACTCGTTATTCATACCATGTTAGCAGATAGTAAACAACGTAGTTGCTGAGCTGTGTCCCTTTCTGCATTGATGGTGAGTGCATTGGCTGAAGCAAAGTTAAGGCTGCACTAATCAATATCTTTATATTAACAACCATTAACAAACATACAACCAAGGGGTAGGTTGAAGTTCAAGAATTTTCACCTGACTCTGCAATTCTGCTCAGCTCTACAGTGCATTTTAATATCTTTCAGTTAATTGTTTTGGCTCATAATTTCACTGCTGTGGTTTTCTCTAAACACTCTCATCAATCTCGATTACAGCCACAGCAGGCAGCTGTTTTCAGTGATAAACTCACTGTACTCTACTGTGCTCTGCTTTCCCAGCACCAAACCACAGACAAAGTTACTATCTAGTGAGCATGATATATTAAACCAAAGCTAAAGGAGAGTGAAGATTGTACCTTTATTTGTCCAAAAGCCACAAGTGTGACTGCAAATGAAAGCTAATGTTACTCTGTATAGGGGCGCCTCGCAGGCTCACTTGGTAGAGTGTGTAATATTAAGGCTTGGTTCTTACCGCAGCAGCCTGCATTTGAATCTGACCCATGGCCCTTTGCTGCATGTCATCCCCTCTCTCTCTCTCTCCCTCTCTTTTGTACTCTGTATCTGCTAGATTCGTTAATAGGCTGTTTGCAAACACCTTTGCCACAAAAAACTTTATAAGGTGATAACATGTCAGTGCTGGGATAATAGCTTGTTCCGCTGCCCCAAAGTGGTCAAGAAATCAATTATTAGTGCTTTAACCACACATGTAGCCCTATCTGTGAAAAAGACTTATGTTAAAGGGAAGTAATTGTTGAATTGATTATTTGAAACAATGAAAATACATTCGTGAAGATGTTTGAGTGAATTGCTCATTCACAAAAGAGGTATCACTAATGGTCATGTTGATTGTTTTTGCTATTGTCTGCAGGAAGACAAGCATAAGACCAGAAAAATATCTGTACTACAGTTTCTGTTCATTTAATTTTAAATAGTCTTGTGTCTGTTGAAGAGCTATAACGGGAAACAAAAAAGATGGAAGGAAGGTGAGAGACAAGGAGGAAAAGGAACAGAGAGGCAGTGACAAAGACAGACAAGAAACAAAGAGAAAGGTCAAGGAATGATGGATAGATGAGGGAATGTAGATAAATGAATGTGATAAAAGGCAAAACGGGCACACACAAAAAACACACAAAACTATATATATTGTCACATACACATTCACAGTGCTGCACCATAGAACCAAAATATGCATGTCTTCCAAGCACTGATTTAATCCTCAGATTCGACATGTGTGTGTTTGTCACTTCTGGCCAGCACATCTTCTCTAATCTCTCTGTAATTGCATTTTAGTATTACACAAACACATATGGGCACACACACACACACACACACACACACACACACACACACACACACACAAACATAAGTCATAGCACCTGAATCAGAGGAAATCCCACTGCCCTAAGAGCCGCAGGAACAGAGGTGTTTTGTGGATTATGGTGTGCGTGCTGTCTCTAAAAGTAATCTCAGCTCCAATGAAGGGATGGAGCTATAGCGAAGGAAAGTATATCCCTGACATCCAAGACATACAGCCAGACTGGACTTAACCACTGACACCACTCACTGTGCACCAGCAGAGCAATCCCTGGACAGATCTGAGTAGCCCCGGAGATCCCTCCATTTACGTCTATCTTCCTACACACACACGCACACACAAACATACACATGTCCATCACAGTAGTGTCGTGTTTCTAGATGTCAGCATTTATCAGGCCAGGGGCCAGACATAAAAGTCCACAGAGGAATGTGTGGTGGCCTGTCAGCACAGTAAGTTCTGTCAGTATTGATCTCAGCACAATGACCTAAACTGCACCACTGTCTTCTATTACCAAAGTCCTAGAAGAGCGACTGCAGTAGAAATGCATCAAGATGGCACTTAGCAAAAGCAATGTTTTTGTGATGCGCCATGTTTACAAGACTGTCCTCTGAGTTATACGTCTGCCTAATGAACTGTGTTTATCCATAAACTGTTTCTCAAAGTTACAGCTTAAACAACCAGTTTCACTTCTTTACATATATGTATATATATATATATATATATATATATATATATATATACACACACACACACACAACAGTTAGTTCCGACCAAGTAATTTGCTTGGACGAGAGGCATCCCATGAGTGCTGTTTTAGAGTTTAACTTTTAACTACATGTATCACTCTGCTTTACAGGTGTTCTGTTAACTCTTAATGAGCCTTACATAGATGGTCCTTATCTATCTTAGATTTAACAAACTCTGCAAAGATGAATATATTCCAGCAATAACATTTGAATTAAATTATGTATGGTTGTCAGAAGAGGATGAAGGGAAGAAGCCTGGATACTTCAGTGCATACCTGAGGTAACGTGCAGACAAAGTAGCAAGCCAGTGTGCAGGTCAGGAAAATGTTCATTGACACAATTAACTATTTCTGTTGGCGTCACCAAGAAAATGATAAAATACACAAATAAATCCCACAATCTCATGTTGCTTATTTAACTAATATTGTGCTCATAGAACTGTTGTATATATTGTCTTGGGTACTGGGCCTGTGGCCTTGTACCTATGACCAAATCACAGCTGTGCTGTATATAAATACAAATACAAAAAAATATACAAATGAATGAAAAATAATTGAATTTACTATGTGATGAAATGTAGGAAAGCAAGCATGTACATATTTTAATAAAGCTGTGACCAGTATATGTTTGGTATTCTTATGTGAATAATTATTTGATTCTGAGTCTATTAATTAATCCAGTAAATTATTAGTTGTTTCATTTCATTAACCAAAATATTCAACAAAGATAAAGGCTGAAAAAGCCCAGGATCAGATGATGACTTTGATCAAAATATTACTCACAAGTGTGAAAAATCATAAATCTGTCATTTTTGTTTATCTGCATGAACACAGCCAACTTCATCAATATTTGCTCAATCAGTTCCTGTACCAAATAAGAAAGTTTTTAATCTGTGTGTGTGTGTCTGTGTATGTGTGTGTGTGTGTGTGTGTGTGTGTGTGTGTGTGTGTGTGTGTGTGTGTGTGTGTGTGTGTGTGTGTGAGTGAGTGTGTGTGTGAGTGAATGTGTGCATTAAAATGAGAGAGAGAGAGAAATAGAGAATGAGAGAGAAGAGGAATCCTGCTGAGGCTGCGTTTGTCAGGTAAATGGTGACGATGACAGCAATAAAATGGAGATTCTAATGGTCATGAAGGTAATAAAAGACTGTATGAAGTAGCCTTCCCAGCAGACTTGGGGGTTGAGGTGTTACTAAGACTTACTGCTTCAGAATGGTTATGGCTGTCATTACAACGCCTCTGCATCTCTAACAAGGATTATTGTACAGAAAAGGATGACCCAGGAGACACTTAAATCAGTATGTGCGTGTGTACATGTGTGTGTAAGTGTTTACAGAAAGTATCTGTATCCAAGTGTGTTTTATGTTGCAGAATCAAAGACTATGAGCTCCTGTGTGTTTTATGTGTCTGTAGTGCTCTCTGTTTTTCAGTGAGCGCTCCCAGTTGTGTGTTTAAACCGACAACGCAGGGGAGAAAGCCCGGGAGCGATGTGTGCTAAAAGTATATGTCATCTTCAATAAAGGATGACAGAGTTCACAGGTCTACAACTGCATCCTGTTCCCTGTACCACTGTAGGCAGCAGCATTATGTAGCACACAGAGTGCCTCTTCACAACAGCGATGAAACATTACTGTATTCATAAAGTGGTAGTTTGAATGCTGCTGATGTCAGGGATGATATTATGATGTGCTGCAAACTGTGCTCTCTCTGCCAGATGTCTGTGGGGAAAATATGAGCAACTCTTCTGAATGTTTTGCTCTCACATTTCAATTCTGTAAATTTGGAAGTAATATTAGTGTGAAAGCATTTTGTTTTTCAAACAGGGACTTCTGTGTGTTACTGTATTTGTGATAGATATATTGCTTTCCACTCATAAATATAACAGTCCTTTAGCTAGCCATACAAACCAAACACATACATACACATGCAGTCAAGTTTGGAGAGACAAGTACAGACAGTGTAAAGAATAAAAATAAAATAAAGCTCGGACTGTATTATGTACTCATCGTTACCCAATCCAATGTTTAGTTTCAGGTCCTTAAAGTACAAGTTGGCAGGTTTTCCTTGTACAAGGAGAAGGAGTAAAAGCGATTAATACAGTATATACAAAAATACATAGGGGTGAAGAGCAAATGCTGGAGTCCTGGCCTTATTCGACTTACAACATCATTACTGCTCTGAGCTGTTTGACCTCTGTCAGCTCTGTCACCTCTTCAGCATATGGTTGAATTACCCCCACCCCACCCACCACCCACCACCCCCCACCCCACCCTTTTTATTTTTGGTTAGGAAATCCAACCCTGGGAAGGTAGCTAAAACCACCCAACAATAAAACTCTTTAAATCCAAAACAAATGTTAATGGGCCTGCCTTTCTGTGTCCTTTTGGCAAGCTAGATGAGCCCTCACAAATCAATCGCACATCACAAATGCTATTTAGCGTGACATTTGTGAGTTTCAGAAAGGGGGTTGAGGATGCCAGACAGTTAATCTGGTGGGAAGAGCTGAAGACTTGTGAAGCAGCAGATAGCCACCTCTGGGCTGACAGAGCCTATCTCAGCTCTGTCTGTCTGACAATGTGTCATCTCTATCTCTTCTTTTTGTACTTGGTATAACTGAGGTACAGTGAAAAAGCCCACATACAGATACACAGGGGCACACTGACAGGAGGACATTTTGCCCACAATCTCTAGTTAAATTTTTTAGTTCATGCTTACACGTATACAAAGTCACACATGCAAGCAAACACAGTCCACACTTAAATACACACAGTGACTGTCAGGCTCCTCAGAGTTTATAATATCTGAAAATCTTTCCATTTGAGAAAACATGTAGCCCATTGAAATTGAACCAACTAAGCTCTTTGGCTGGATGTAAGCATGAGGCAGGAGCTGCAGCATGTTTTTTTTTTCTTTTTTATCTGTATAAGGAAGAAGGAGAGGAGCATCTGTATCAGACCTAGACTGTGATTCATTTCAGTTCCTGGGGCCTGCTCCTATCTGCTCTTGTTTACTGTGTGCAGCTCTGATAGCATCTGGACAGGAGGCAGCCTTAATTGTTCTAGTGTAGCCTGTAATTCTTTTGGCTCCTGAGATCCAGTGGCAAGGACAATTCAGGTATGAAGGAGAGCACATCTCTTCAATTAATCTCTATTCACATCATATAGATGGTTAAAAAACAGATGGATTCACTTAGCACCATGTTTATCTTTGAAGATAAAAAAACAGATTGTTGCATTATCTTTTTCAAGATATAAAGCTGCTTCATATGTTTTAAGATATAAAGCTGATATAAATTGCGCTGTCACAATAATATACAACAAATATTCTAACCTTTGATTAAAAATTTAAATGACAGATAGATAAATATAGTGCTGAAACAATTAATGATGAGTTGCCTTTCAAATATGAGAACATACTGCTTTTCTCTCATTTCTCTCATTTGAAATAGAGTGGGGTATTGGATGGACAAATCAAGCAATTTGAACACAGCTGTTTTTTTATAGGCTAAATGATTGATCAGTTAATTTGAAAAAGAATCTATGGGAAAGAGGAGTAGATAGAGAGATAGCATTCATACATCCAAGCATGTGCATGACATACAAACATACACACAAACCAATGGACTCACTCAACCCCCTGCCATGTTCTGATTTAAGAGTAAATGTGGCACCATGTTCCCCATTGCGATAGTGATGGGTAGCGCTGCGCCTGCTGCTGCGCACTCCTCATTTCTCAGCTCCAGATTCAGGGTTTAACAGGGGTGGACTCGGGGGCAGCGATAGAGGGGAGTAGGGGAATCATAGGCTCCTCCATCATCTGGTTTACCTCTCGGCGTCGCTCCGCCGGCTTCTCACTCTGAATAATGATGCAGCATTCCCTCCCTCTGATTACACTCCCCTCACAGTAACCTACTGACAGACCACACCTCTCCTCCTGTCTATCTGGATCCTCCACTGCAGCATTCCTCGACTTATTCATTTTGGGTTTTTTTTTTTTGTCCCTTTCTCTTTGCCACTTCTTCGCTTGTCTTCAGCGTTGATCTTGATTGTAATTGAACACTTTAACGGGACCATCAAGGGGCAGAAATAGGGATAAGGTAATGCGGATAGATTTTCCTGTATTGTCACTGGGAAATTCATTCATAGTGCATAGTCTTCACAGACACAGTTGGATGCACCTTGGTTCTCTTTTTCCCCACAGTGCAACCAACTCTATCCCAACCCTCGCACCCTCCTCTCTTACCTCGCCCCCTCCAGCAGTCCAGTTTTACAAGAGATGGCTTTTTTGAGCCTTTGTCTGGGCTCATTCTTAATTCATCAGTCGCTATTTGTATGAGGCAGAGATAGGAGTTTGATTCTATTCCCGGTGTGCAGCAGTGTCCAGCAGGTTTGTCAGTGACAGCTCTATTCTGAATTACCAAGTGTTCCCAAGCCCTCAGAGGGAATCTAGAAGGGTTGGATTCTCTCCCTTCCCCTGCAGCACCCAATGCAAAATCACATCCCTATTTCTTGAGGGCAGTGACAACTGACTAATAGGTAGCACCTTCCACTTGTACCTACTTATTGTTCCGTGCACTGTGTGTTTGTGGGAATGGACGTGCTTTCACTTGAAGAAAAGTGCTCCCCGGGGACCATCTTCAAGTTTTGCCAGTAGTAATTGGTACTTAAAATTGGAGTGCTCCTAAGCTACATTAATTGGGAAACTGTCTCTGTTGGCTCAGCCATGGCATTACATATTATTCGGATGACAGCACTGATATTGGGTTTGCATATATTTTAAGTGTTACTATCACTGCTTGATTGCTGCCTATTTTGAATTGATTTTTAATCTGTTTTACATCATGGTGTTTCAGCGATGTTAAAAACCATGCCAGTGTTTTGCATGATTTAGAGTAGTTACATCACATTTTGTCACTGCTTACCATTCTCAAAGAATTTCATAGTTTTATGTTGTGTTTTCTGGTGTGTTTTGGCCACTTTTAACAGTTTCCCATGTCTTACAGTGTCCCTACAATGTGAAAACAGGTCTGCTGAAAAAAATCAAACTTGCTTTACAACTTTGGTAATCTATCAATTTAATGATGTTTATTAATGCTTGTTTTGATTTCACAGTCTGCAATTTCCAGAACACTTGACCTTACTGACTGATTAATGTTAAAACACCAGTTAACAACCAGAGTTCTCTTGAAGTGTTGCTGAGATTGTGATATTTCAATCCGAGTATATTCAGACTGTCAGAGGATCAATTGAGACCTCTGTGTCAAAGAGCGTTTTCAAGCTTCATGTACTAATAATCAAATCTTCCTTCTCCTGGTGAGGCAGAGTGAATGAAGGTTTGTGAGCGGTGACTGCACTGTATACTAAATACAGTATGCATTATTCAAAAACACATGGCCTCAGCCGAATAACAGCACACGTACCTTTCTCTAACAACGAATCACAAAATCTTCATTTGGTAATTGAGCCAGTGGCTAATTCCGTAGTGAGACACATCGATTTGATTTTGCTTCGCACCTCATTTCCCTCCAGCACTTTAGTAGTCAAGGCCTATTGCCTCATGCCCCCCCCCCCTTCTCTTTTCAGACAAGCTCGCCACCTACAGCAGCGTAAACAAAAGTACTGTTTTCATCTTACATTGGGCTGTGAAGTAGGTCGTATGAAAGCCATTAACACTTTCTGCTCCCAGTGCATTTGTCTGTGTGCGTGTCTGTCGATTCCTTCATACAGTACTTGTGTGTCCTTCGAAGTGTATCGACATTTTGTGTTGCACCCAGTAATCACGGCACAAAGATACACTCATTATGTCTCTGTAGGTGCGCCGCTGCTCTAACCCAGTGTGAAAGGAAAAAAACGATTCAGCAAGTAAAAGACACAAAAAACAAATGAGCACACAGATAAGGCTTCTACAGTTCTTTACCCTGTTTCTTATTCTGATATCCAATAATACCATTTAAGTAAAAACCAGTTCACTGTGATAGGGGACTTGTTTTTCCAGTGTAATTTAATTTATGATGGAGTGTGGTGGGAAAGGGATTTTCCACTTATATTGCTTTTGTAGTGACCTCCCGGAGAATTTTTCAACCACAAGCAATTATCCACACTTAAAAATGAATATCTTTTAATATATTCATTTTTTGTTTATTTTTTTCTACTTGATGAAAAGCCTTTCATTTAGTTGAATGTACTGCAAACACAAGAACGTTGAACTACAGAGAGGGAAAGAAACTATGAAGAAGAAGTTATGGTGTGTCAGGGGGTTGTATCTAGTGTTTGGGACATTAATCACCCACAGTCCTCTCTTACCTCTGACCCTGCCTTTTAATTGCATCCACACCTCCTGTTCTACCCCTGCTGTTTTTTCTCTCCTTTCTCCTCAAATGCTTCCTCTGCATGGCCAAAGCGTCCACAGGATCTATCAACCAAGTTGATGCTCTAGCCTTTTATTTTCCTCTGCCTGATTTTCTGCATCCCTTGTTCTGTATTTATCCAGTCAGTGTTCAGCAGGTGTTTCTCCCCAGATTTGATGTTCACATTTTGATTCAGCCTGCTGTTTTGTTTTTTTTTTTACTAGTATTTCCCTTGTCTGCTCTGATGGGAAATGGAGAGAAAATAATATATAAGAACAAATAAACTTGTTTAGTATTTTCTATTCACCTTAATGTTAGGTGCTTTGACTTTTGCAGTGTCCAATTGATACTGATTTGCAAAGGATTTGTTTCAGTATTTATCTCTCTCTGCAAACAGAGAGGTGGAAAACTGAAGGAAAAACCTGAATAAGTGAGTGGAGAAACATAATGACTACAGATGCTTCCACGCAGGACACCAGGGGTCACTGAATGGGTTGAAGAGTATGAATATGATGTGAATCATATGTTATGGCCTTTGCAGAAACCAGGGCACAATCAATACATATAGGGTATTCTGTAGGAGGTGATTGACACCACTCACCACCATCAGCATGCACTAACTGATGGAATATCTTTTGAAAGAATGGTGCTCCTCCCACCGGTAGAGTTCTGGTCTGATGTATTATGCTGGCCCAACAAGAAAACGTGCACACACAAAGACACAAATGTTTCAAAGAGACAATGTTTTAGCTTTGTTGAAAGGCAGCACACTTTCAAAACTCTGCTGTAAAAGACACAAAGGGGTGAGTGAAGAAAGGAAAGAAGTTCTGTCTGGAGCAGGAGCCAAGATGTATAATGAGTGAGTATAATGATGTATAATGAGTCAGAGGAACGACATTCTTCAGAGGAATATGGATTATTTAAGGAGAGATGTGGAGGGAAGCTTGTAGGCACAGTAGTCAGTGGCTTAGCTGCCAGGCAGACAGGTGCCAAATGCTAGGGCAGAAAGCTTGCTCTGGCAGCAGCAGACAGTGCCACCTCCTCCTCATGTCCTCTCTTGACCGCAGCCAATATTGTAGAATGTACCATTGGCATCTCCTACCGACAAACCTGATGCACGAGTGATTGACACCTGTCTTTATAGTATTGCAGCAATAATGTCTAATTTTCTGTTATTTTTGTAAGGAGATACACTGATGCTTGAGCTTGTTTTTACTGCAGTTCAGCTCAATGAATGATAAAGCCATGTACCATACACTATGGCAGTTGAGTGGTCGAAGTGCGTGGTTCAGTTCCAATTACAGTGTCAGGAGCCTGCAGGCAAGGGTCATGTAACAAAATGAAAAGGAATGATTTACAGCATCAAGATGAATGCATAGTTGGATCTTAGAGGAGAGAAGGTTACGCGTGCAGACTTGGCCTGAGGCTGTCTGACCCAAGGTTCAGGTCGTTAGATCCAAACTGAGATCCAGTCTGAGAAAATGTAACGGAACTAATAATGACGGATCCTACTGACCTGGAGCCCTCTGCCTCGCCAGCCAGAGCAAGAGAGATGACTTAGCCTTGACTCAAATGGTCAGCCATGGAGAATGTTTGAATATACAGCCAACTTCCTAATGAGCAGCCTAATGAGGCCCTGACAGGGCTTTTGTCTCGTAGTGTGGTGTTGTTCAGTCAGTGATCGGTTGTGACAGAGGGAGAAGACTCAATGATTCAGGGAGAGACTTGCCAAAAACTCAGTGATTTATTGAACGATAAACTTTTCTCCTCTTCATCCTGGCATCGTTATTCATATTAGCAGCTCGCGTGTTGCAAAATCGGACTCAGTCACTGAATATGATATATGTTGGAATTGTTCAGACAGATACATTGTGCTGTTGTCTCATGCAATGATGGCATTTCCATCCCCGCTGACACTGTTATTGTGCTCTGTTGTCACAGATCTAATTATCTGTTTTCAAAGCTTTGCACTTTATGATTTTTCTCCCAGTTTATTGTTTTTTTTTGCCCCCCACCCCCCCTCTCCACCATTACCATTAAGTGTCTTTACTGGTTTAGTCGTAACTAAGCATCTGCCGGGTATCTGATGCACAGCATGGGCGTTCGCAGCCACAAATCATGCTCCAGCAGGACTTAAAATAAATGAGGCTCAATATAACCACTGGAGAACACATTTAATATTTGCAGTGTGTTTGTTTGTTTGTTTGTTTGTTTCGTTTCTCTCATGTTAAACAGCAGTGATAATTAGTACCAATCGCTGCTTTGATGGTTTCATTTGGTTAACTTTTCACAGTTCGAATCGCAGCCTAATAACAAAATGCAGGTTCCTTCTCTCTATTTTCTCCACAGTGGTTGAGGCCAGTCACTGGGGTCCTCGTATTAAAACAGACTGTAAAAATTGTTACACATTCTTTGAGGGAAACTTTTCTCTATGCTGTAATTGCTCACAGCTTTCCCTAACGGTGGTCTAGATGGAGAGAAGCGGTTGAGGTTTCTGACCACTGACACTCTTGACACAGTGGGAAAGCTCTCTTAGCCTGTTAGCTGTGTTTGCAGGGATCAAACAGCTGAATCTGTCCTGTCTACGGCAGACCTGTAGACTTGAGAAAGGCACACTCGGTACCGTTAGCTTACAACCACATAGCTTTTCTTCCATCATACTGTCCTGCCATCTCCCTCCTCTTTCATGTGCCAAGAGACGGCGCTTTAGGCCAGGGCTGACAAAACGGCGTCATTATCTTAGCGTTAGCGCCTGCCCACGCTTTGCCTCTTATTCATTTCACAGCTAGCCTCCTGGCCCCAGAGGGAGAGATAGATCATGTGGGCGAGAAAGAGAGAGCAATTGGAAGAGAGGTCTCTTCGTCTGTGATTCTACCCTTTCCTACTTCTTCCCCTTCTCTCTCCCCACTAGCCTTCATGTACTGCTCCCTCATGGCTTACAAAAATGCATGAGGCCATTATTAGGACTCCCGCTAGCACTGAAAGAGGCAGACAGAGAAAAAGAATTGGGGTGTTTCAAGAAAGAAAAGAGGTTAAGCTCACCTAGGTTAGAGTCAGTGAGATGCACAAACAAGCTATTTATTATGTTGCGCACACAGTCAATGTAATCATGAACTTCACAGCTCAAGGTTGTTTACATACAGCGCGACGCAAATAGTTTTATAGACATCAGAAGACAACATACTGTATATGCATTCACAAATGTGGAGAAGCTTGCCAAATGTGAATGGACAAACTCAGCGAGAAGAGTCTAGCGGAGTGATTGTCACCAGAGTGTCACTAGAGTAAGCGTGGGCAGGAATGAGAAAGGACAGGGCACAGCGGTGGTAGCCCTTTAAATCCAGCTGTGAAGTCTGAATCATTTGCTCTTTAATGGCAATCATAACTCATTGTGCAGTTGTAATGTGTTCCACATTAACAGTGTGGGAGCTGGCTGTGGCTCATCTGTGCCTAATGCGCTATAGCTACAGGCTAAGAGCTCTCATCAAACACTGTTCAACTATCACTTCCTCCTCTTAAAGTCTTTTGTTTACTTTGTGCGCTCCTCACGCCCACTCCGCAACGAAACTTTGAAAGGCCCAAGACACCTCTCACAGTATACGATTTCTGCTCCAAGTCTCTTGAGACCATGGTTACCTATATTTAGCCATTAGAGGTTATATTTGCTCATTATTTTGTGAGAATAGTGCAGTGAAGTCTCACTTGTCAGGGAACAGCGCACCTTGTGATGCTAATGAGGTGATCCTGTGGCCATGTCTATAGGCCGCATCCTAGGAAGGTGTCAGTCTGGGTGTAAACCTTTGTGCTTTTGCTCTACTGGAAGCATCCAAAGTCTAGGAATAGAAGCAGCGCAGATGAGGCTTTGCAAACAGGCAAAGCTGAGAATGAGAGGAGATGTTTATGTCAAAGGACTGATAGATAATGATGGATATGGCTGGATAGAGATGTTCGCATGCACAAATTGAACCTAGGACATAACGATATGCAAAAACACTCACATAAACAGCAGCTGTGGTCTTTCGTCACACATGTGTGCACATTTGTCCAATAATCCAACCCCAACAAAACTGAAGGATTTATTAAATGGCTGCCAGACTCAGAGTATCAGTGATAGAATATCATTTGATTTCCTCTGCTTTACGTCTTACATTCACATTTAATTTCCACTTGACAGTTTGCTTTGAATTTAACATAGTTTCGCATGTACTTGAGAGGACTTCTGGTGGCATGATATGATACATACACACATAAAAAGCACACACCTTCAACCCTGACCATGTTGCACCTACACCAGCACCCTCACCCAGTTCAGTCCACCCCCCAGGGTTAAAGAACCACCCCCTTCACTCTCTCCATGCTTGTTTGCCCGAAGCGTGCGAGGATTAGCTAAAGCGATTATCACAAGCTTTTGCAGTTTTGTGAAGATGAATCATGGTAATGCTATACAGCGAAGCTCCTCATGCATTTCTAAACCCCTCGACTTGGTTTGTGATTTTCCAAACTCGTGAGGAGCCAGTTGGCTTTGCCATACTAAGCCAGGTGCAGGTTAGTCAGCTGTAGCCAAATTGGCAACATACAAGCGTGTGTGCACATACTGTATGCACAAGTTCAATCACTCACACACACACACGCACACACACACACAGCACATAAATCAGATTGCAGGACACTTTGGTAGACTAATGTTTTCGAAGTATCGTGCTCTTTTACGTTCCAGACTTTTAATACAGCATTACAGCTTTGTCATAACATGTTTCCCCCAGTCAAACGGAGCTGTCACACACCCCATGGGGACAACACGCCTTTGGCAATTTTTGACTTTGCTACAATGCTGTACATCACTGAAGCATGTTTGCCTAGAGGCTGTGTGATTTCTAGGTGGCACATACTTTTTTTTAGTGCGTAGTGTGCAAATGGCCAGACTAAATACAAAATCTTACTTACTTTAGTTTACATCCAGCCATCTTTGTGAAATTGAAACATTTCCTCTGAGGTCTTTCTTTCTCTACAGTATAGTTATTTTTCCTCTTTCTTTTTCCGCTGCTCATAGTTGCAACTACCCATTAGCACCTCTCCTGCAGATGGTGTGGTCTAATCGTGCAGGCTTTTTGCCGTTCTGAAGCCTGCCTCCCTCCATGCCATCCTCCAGACTGAACAGATGATCACGGCCTCTGGTTTCTCTCCCCGGTCCAAAAGGCTCTGGAGGATGTTCTCATTAACAGGACTTGTCAGAGCAACCTGCTAGCACTGCTAATTTATTTCCCCTGTACACACAAAACATACCATAAGCAGACCACACACACACATACATTGAACTCACGCTGCCGCATGTGTGCGTGTTTATGTGTGTATCCGTCACTCAGACAAACTCAGACACACACTTGCCCTCCTCTCATAAAAGCCTACACATAGACACACACCACATGCTGCAGCACATGGCCTCTCCAATGGAGCTCCAGGGCCTTCTCCTGCTAGATTGCACAACAATTAGCTGCAATGAAGGTTAGTACTGCATCTCTGACAGTCTGACAAATGATATATGTGCATTTGTTTGCAAAGCATATGTGTTTGTTTGTGTGTACTGGAGGATTTGTTTTTGGTAGGTAGGGTGGGCTGTTACACTGCTGTCTGTTTGTACCTCTGGGAGCCATTCTCTGCCAGCCTCCTCCAGCTTCTGTGATTCTCTCATCATGCTGTGTGTGTGTGTGTGTGTGTGTGTGTGTGTGTGTGTGTGTGTGTGTGTGTGTGTGCGTGCGTGCGTGCGTGTGTGCGTGCGTGCGTGCGTGCGTGTGTTTGAGAGAGAGTTTAAGAGTGGCTGCCAGTGTATACTGTAGGTGTATCCTGACAGACTCGTCATATCAGTTTGCACCTTATCAACAGTTGCAGTAAAGCGTACACTTTCATCCACAGGAGACACATTTGGACCACTCAACCTGTGTGTGCACACAAACACATTCATGTAGACACAGCAACACACTAAAACCACTCGGCTTGGCCATTCTCTGGGCTAGGCCATGTTATTTTACAAGCTCTGAGACACATTTAGCTGACAGTTTTAAGACCCATCAGTCACTTCACTGTAAAGGCCTCATTCAGCTCACAAGAGGGTTCAGTGCTGCTACATAATCGAAAAACATCATGTACTCATACACATAATGACACAGATGCCCTCAGGAAGATGTTAGTAATCATCAGTGACAAATGTTTCTCCTTTAACTGCCTCTATGAAACTATATTCTAGCTTACAGGTTTATACACACACATACGTAATCCAGTATGTTCCCTCTCTCTCACACACACACACAGGTGACATCTGTCATTTGTGGAATCATAGTATCTTTCTAGGATTGTGCAGATGGACGATGATCTTTGTGATTGACGATCATCAGAGTGATCGCCAATAGCTTATGCCTTTGCCAATGTCAAGACGATATTTGGCTGGTTTTCCCATGAATGTATTAACATTATCATTATTTGTAGTAATAAATTTAATATATTAACTAATGAATATTAATGAATAATGATCTTATAGCTGCGGACAACCGACGCTTGCAACACCAACGTGTGCACATGCACTCCGACCAGCTGGTTGTCACTGAAGCGCTGTGGTTAAACCGAGCAGAGGAGATCGACAGACAGGCGGAACATGTCACTTAGTTCAGTCTCTTAGCCTGCTGCTTTTTGTAATTAGACAGTAAACGAGACAGAGAGAGAACTGATAGCTATAAACAGTTGTTTCGATGCGCTTCCTCCTGCTGATTTTGAATGAATGTTGTCAATTCTCTGATTATTGGATTTAAATAATTAATGCTTTATTTGTGATGGCAATTTTGTCTTAACATAGCCATTAAATGCATGTGTCTGTATTTGAGAAAGCACGGTCGCTCTCTCTTTTTGGCTGCCAGGGTGGCGTAACCCCTAAGTTTATAAGCTGAGTAGTGTAGGTTTTTATTTATTAAAAATTTTGAAGTTTCAGTGGTACAATCAGATCCGGTCTTTTTTGTCAAATAAAATATTTTCTAAGATATTAATACACAGTAATGCAAATTCAAATTAAAAATATGCAATGTGCAAAAAAAAAGTCTACACATCATTTTCTTCATAGTGTTACAGTTCTACTATCTCCACTAATACTCACTGCTCTCTATTTCTAGTGTTTTTACTCGTTCTTGGAGTCAGGCCACTGATTCGGCCGTTTGTTGAACAGTGAAACTTCAGAACCACTAATTGCAGGGTTCAGCCATCACAGTCCACCAACAGCCCCTGGAATTTAGGGATCACAGCCTGATGGCTATCGTCTAAGGGGGAAAAAAAGGTGACATAGCCTTTAGAACTGAAAAACCATGTTCCTTATCCCTCCATACAGATTGTGTAATTACATGTATGTTTTCCGAGGTTTAAAGGCTAGAGGGATTTCTTTGGTTTCTGCTTTGTATGCTCTGACCCCTACAATTGGAAAAACAGAACCTTTTCTTAAAGTTTTGATGGAGAGATGTTGATTAGATTTGAGAAATACAGGCTTTATTTCCTCCAGCAGTTGGGGAAAGCAATTTTGTGGTGTTTGCTTCCTTGGGGAAGCTTGAGAAAACAATATGAAAATGATTTCTTTTTCTTTACAACAAGCATATTTGATGCTTGCAGGCAAACACTGAAATAAAGGCAAAGTTGAAGCCTTTGTTTTTTTATGGTCTCCACCAAGCTGTCTTTTTCCTCCCTTTTTCCACTATGACAGAAAATATAGAGATGCAGTGGTTGGTGTAGTGGATGATGATTGGGTGGTGACTGGGAGCTGTTCCAGGGGAAGTTGATAGATAAAAGGGTTGTGGAGGAAAGGACGCACATACACGCATAGACATGACGTGCTGACCTTGAGATCACTGGCACCTAATTCTTGGTGGCTCTTGAAGGTGGACTGAATAGACCAAAAGGGTAGAATAAGATTAGCAAGATTAGAATGCAGGAAAGCAAACGCAAATCCTTTAGAATCCGACTTGACGTAAACTGCTGACAGCAGCAGTCCCTCTCTGAGTTAACTGTTCACTCTCAAGATGGCCGTCACCCATCCTTAGTCTTACTTTAGCCTTATGTAACTATTAACACCACCTCCACCATCATCTCTCCTCCTCAGAGCCTTGAGCAGTCCTTCAGACGCCAGACCAAGTTACACAAACACACACATGCTGACTTCAGTCTGCAGCACTCCTCTGTATGAAGTCCCGTTGGTCAGACTGTATCAGATCTCTCAGGCATAGTAGCAGTGCATACAGTAGAGATACAAATTCTGGGCCAAGGCTCTAGGGAAAAATAACCTATACTGTACGTATCAAATCCATTATTGAATCTGTAGGCTATCGATCCAGAAAATGCACTGAACCGCAACCACCAGAGCATTTCAGAACCACCCCCGTGTGTCTCTGTGTGTGTGTGCTGTCCAGCACTGCACAGACCCACCAAAAAAAAAAACTTGGGGAAGTTTGTGCTTACTTTCATTCTGCTGTTATTTCCTCTTCTTTTTTCTACAAAGGGACTTTTCTCTTCCAAGGAGAGGCTTTATTCTGCCTGATCCCTCTCTCTCTTTTACTGCCTTCTCTCCTAATCACCACTAAAGCCAGCCCTAATTGCCAAAAGACTCGATTTTCTCTCTTTTTCCTCACTCTCTATCTCTTTCTTGCTGTCTCGTTTTCTTTCTGTTTGTTTTCTGTTTCTCATATCTCACCACAACGCAGATGAGAAGAAGAGGGAAATGAATGTTTAATAAGAATAATACAGAATCAGGAAAATATGAGTTTCTGGTTTTCATTATTGGGACATATTTACTAAGCAGGAGAGATGTGGTTACATCATGATAGCAACAGGAGATCCTGTAGTTACTGAGAAGGTTCTGTTCATGTATTCATCTAATCATTTCTGGCGGTTGTGTATGTGAGAGTGGTACATTTCTCTTCAGTTCTGAACTGAAGAAGCCCTTTAGATGAGAGGTGAAACATCTTCAACAAGTCCAGTTGCCTGTGTGTTGCTCTTAGAGATACTGTGACCTGGATTACAGTGAATCCTCAGACATTTGTCGGCATTGTGTATTCACTCTTGTCTTAGTCACACAGGCAGTTACACACTGTGATTGTTTGGACTCCTTATACAAGCTCAGGCAACAGTTCAGTTCCCCTTGCTGCGAGTGATGGCTGTGAATTGATGAGGGCCAATCAGGCACTTCTGTGCTTGTTTGAAAGAATACTCATCAGTCATTAGGGAGATGCTGATTAGACAGAAATAATGTCTTTGTGGTTGGCCTTTCTGTCAATATGTGTATGAATGTGCATGTGTGTTATTGATTTGTGAGTTCATTCATTGTTGTGCATACATGCACTCTGGCTTGCTGTACTTGAATACTACAACACAGAAGTACATATAGAACCTTTGCACAATTATCAATTATAGCCATTTTAATATCATCCCGTAGACTTCATGATGAATATAGTGAGGAGTAGTCAAAACTCCTTCCACTGTGTCTATCACCTTCCAGCAGCCTATGAAAACTCAAAAAACAGTTATATTTATAGTATAACTGCTGCGCTGAGCTGAACTGGTGTTGATTGTTCAGATTTACACAGCAGAAAGTTTGGACAGCTGAAACACAATTCTGAAAGCTTCACACAAAGTACGTGTACAGAAAAATTTTTTATTAGCCTGCAGTTTGCATGCTAAATCTCCAGCAGCTCTGAGATCAGCCAGTGTGTTTGCACTAGTCGACCCTCTCCCCTGACCAACCAGCCACGGTTGCAGCAGCGGCCCCATGATTAGCCATACAACAGAGCTTCAGCTCTGAACAGAGCCAGTCGAGATGGTCAGGTAGGCAAATTTATTTATTTTACATAACGTTTCACCCTCACTATTTATGTTTTTAAATAGAGGTTGGCAAGTGATAGCACTAATTCCATTCAAACACCATTTAAAGTGACTTCAAATTAAAGAACACTGACTATGTACTGTAGCTCAGAGATATTTTCCTTAACCCCTCCTAAAAACACAGCATCTTTTTAATTGGTATTTAATTGTTGCTGACAGAGAGGTTTAAAATAAAGACAGATGTACTGAGGAGGCGTATGACCTCCACACTTGCAGGAGTGCCCCCAGTTTTACACAGTAGTGCACATGCATACTGCTATTATTAGCTTTGTGTTTGCCTCAAGTCATTTCATGTATCTAAGCCTTCCCTAGAAGGACAGTAATAACAGACAGGATTTTATAACAAACCAGAAGTGTTTTTTGGGGTGAAAAGTTGCCAAGCTCTATCTACAGCCTAATATCTCATGCTGACATTTTTCACCCAGACACAGTGGAGTGGTGAAGTAAAGTGTATCGATGTTCAACCAAACAAAAAAGTAAAGCTGCTTAATTTCACATAAGACACCACAGGCCATCCATATTCAGGACACACACAACTTTACATTCACCTCATGGTACACCATCGCTGCAGTCGTACAGTGTTGCTGTGTAAGTAAGGCAGGATAAGTTTAGAGGAGGAGAAACTAAGAAACAACAAAGTTGTTAAATGAACAAAACTTCAAAACTCGAAGATATTTAAGTTCCCAGAATTAAAGCATTATTTTTAAAAGCTAATGAGGTTGCAGTTTTTCTCATTCCAGTTCATTTCTTCACAATGAACATTAAGGTAATGCTAATGATGGATTCACAAATGATCTTTTCTCCTTATAAGTTCTCTATTTCCTCCCAACTAAATAAAGCCTCTTTCATTCTCTCACCACTGAAGAGGAACATTTAAATACCAAACTTTGTGAAGCTGTGATTAACATTAGCCATCAGAGTTTTGCCTATAGGAAATGAAAAGAATTAAAAACTCTCACATTATTAAAAGTGTTTTGTTATAGCTTTGTAGTTGTTAAACATGACAGCAGCTCTCCATCTCTGAATTTCCCAAGTTCACATGCACATAAAATGTGAAGAGGCATAAAACAGTCAGATAATTGACCCAATAGAAGCAGGTTTTAAATGTTGTACTGAAACAAAGCTTTGCTTTCATGCATGCTTGACTGATAAGTAGCTTTTAGTTTTGTGTAGTATTTAATACATTTGTATTTTATGTACATCCTCTGTTTTCATAAAAAGGATGTTGGATAATACGGTTTAATGTATTGTCTCTGCACTTTATTTCTGGATGGCGATGCAAAGTTTGAAATGGTTTTGTGTCCAGTGCACGTTCCCTCTCAGTTTGTGTCCGTTTGCTTGCACGCTGTGAGCATTTTTGAAAAGGGAGCTGGTCACCTCCATCATCCCTTTGTAGGTTTCTGGGAAGGATGGAAGGATCAGCCAGTGTCCCTGACTGGCTTCAATGAATCAGCTCCCTGATGGGCTTCTAACATTGCTTTAAACAGCCTTCCATCACAAGTTTGTTCTCCCTTCATAGTCTATCAGTAGTGGACAGTGGACCTGGCTCTGTGTAGTCAGTCACTGATCAGAGTAGAGCAAAGCTCTACAGTGTAGCCCACTTTTAGACTGCACACTCCCCATGGTGCCTCTGATCAGTGTCCATACTCGTCTCTCACCATCCATCTCTTCATCCCGCCCTCTGTTTCCATCTCTCTTAGCTCCATCACTCTCCCTTTGTCGCTCTTTTGCACTCTCTTTCTTTCCTCTCTCATTCTATCCATCTATCCATCTGTCCCGATCTCTCGGGAGGCCAGCACAATTAACCTGTTTAAACAGCCATCTGAGCATCCCATCCATTCCAGTGTGTCTGTGTGAGAGAGAGCCAGTTCACTGAGCCAGGATTCCAGTGCCAGGCCCCCATCCGCTGCCCTCTCCAGCCTCTCCCACTGCCACCCCACCTCCCATTCCTCTCTCTTCCTCCTTATCCTCTTTACCCCTCATTGTACTTGCCCCTCTCTTGTCCTCAGTAAGCCTGATTGTAGCAGAGATTAGCCTGACCTGGGACCAGTAACAAGTGTTTTCGCTACTGTTTTGCAGGGCAGGGTGACATCTGAAGCATTCAGCGCACTATACTTTGAACAATGTAAAAGGCGGCAGCTATGAACTCCACAACCTTTTGAAGATCTCCGTAGCGACAACAATCTGCCTATGAGCTTCTCACTCGTCTCCTTTCTCCTCCTTAATGTTCTTTCGTTCATTTCACTCTCTCCGATTGCCACCTCCACACGCTTTTTATTCTCTCATCCAACTCTCTCTCTCTCTGCCCGTCCCTTCTCCCCCTCTCCTCGCACTTTCTTTCTGTCACTCCTCAGCCTTCTCCCTCTCCCCTGACTGTATCCCTTTCTCACTTCCCTTTCAACACTTGTCACCTACTTCCTGTCAGGCTGTCCAGAGAACACCACAAGAAGGTCACACCTCTTTTCAGCATTCCGCTCCTCTTTGTCCTTGTCTTCCTCAATGGTGAAGGGAACTTTAATTAAAAAAGTGTGGAGAAAAGTGAGGATGGGGTCTGGGGTGTGATATCATTCAAGCAACACACAAAACGTAATTTTCCTTGCCCTCCAAGTAATAGGAATGAATTCCCTCCCTGTGTGGGAATGCACATGGTAGTATTTGTAACATTTGAGGGTTGTGACTGCTCACATTGACTAGACAGTGGAGTGCTGGGCCGGCTGCTTGGCACACTGGGGTGTTGGTGTTATTTGCCAGATCAATGCACAACCTGGGCCCACTGCTTTAGACGACTTGTTAATGTGCAGCACTGTGCCGTTGGGCTTCATTGCTCTGTTGTTGGCCGATTTTTATAATCTCTCTTATAGCAGTATCGACCCAACTGAATGAAAGAGGAGCTATTGGAGGTTTGTGTGTGTGTGTGTGTCTGTGTGTGTGTTGATGGAGGGGTAAAATTGGCACTGTCTTTTTCTTTAATTGGTGGAAGAACAAGACCCTCTGGGTACTCTATGCACAGCCTGTCATTCCATTTCTGTGTGGGTATCAGTGCAGTTAGTTCAGCTTGTCATTGTTGAGACATGCAGGCAATCATAGAAAATAAATGCCTACACGCACACACGCACACACACACACGCACACACACACACACAGACTGATTATACACCTACAGTATATACACCTCATTATTCATTGGCTCATTGATTTTGACTTTTACCAATTTTCACTGAAACATTCCTGCACTGTGTAAAGGAAACATATTAGTTTAATCTGCTTTTCATCCAGATTTACTTTTTGTTCTTGCTGTTTATACATCGAATGAACAACTGAATCGAGACTCCTGGAGTATACTGTATTATAGTTTTTTTATTAGACTTTTTTGTTTCCAGTAAACAAATGGTGAGCAGCATGTGAAATCACCAGCAGAAAGATCATGGCTTAAGGTGATCCTATTTCCTGCCCTGCACTATTATTGCCTCTGAGCATTGTCAGAATAAGAAAAAATATGTTCAAAAGTCAAGGACAAAGAAATAAGATTGGATACCGAACTAATTGCATTTAGGGTAGAATCGGTGATCATTTTCTTGATTAGTCAATTAATCCTCTGGTCTATGAAATTTCAGCAAATAGCCAAAAGGGCTCATTACAAGCTCCCGAAGTCTATGGTGACATCTTCACTGTCTTGTTTTTTTCCAACAGACCAACAGTCCAAAACGCAACAATGTTCAGTTTTCTGTGATAGTAGACTAGGAGAAATAGAAAATATTGACACTTCAAAACTGGGATCAGAGAATTGTTGCCATCTTTGCATAGAAATGATTAAAATACTTAATCTACTAATTGTCTATAAGAGCAATACAAAGACAACATCAGAAAGGTCCCAGGCATTTAACTTCTTGTGGAGTCATTAACAACTTGAGAGTTGTTGGGGTCCCACTTGAGTCGCTGACCCACCCGGCCGTCGTGTGAGTCATTACGGTCACATATTGTTAGTCATGGTGTGGATGGGCGTTAAGATTTCTGGGGAGGGATCTCAAGACTGCATTGTAAGTGGCACTTACAGTGTCGTAGACCACCTCCTCTGTTTAGTGATAGTTGTTCCAGTTTGATGAAGATGGCTTCTTTAAGTGCTCTCACAAACCCACAGTCTTGTCTGGCCAAAATATGCACATTGCTGTCCTCAAATGAGTGTCCCTTTTCCTTTAGGTGTAGGCGGACTGCTGAGTCCTGACCTGAGGACTTGGCTCTCCTGTGTTGTGCCATGCACTTGCGCAGTGGTTTTTTTGTTTCCCGAATGTACCAGTTTGTGCACTCTTCACTGCATTGGACTGTGCACACTACATTGCTCTGCTTATGGGTGTTTTATCCTTAGGGTGGACAAGCGTCTGCCTCAGAGTGTTACTGGGTTTGAAGTGCACAGGGATTTAGTGTCTGTTAAAGATCTTCCTGAGTTTTTCAGATACTGCAGCACCGTAAGGAAAGATGTTGTTGCGTTTATTGCTTTTTTCTTCTTTGTCCTGTATCTTCTTGCCGTTTTTGACAAAGACACAGTTTGGGTAAATGCTTCCCTGATGTGTTTTTGTTCCTTCTCCTTCCCCTGTGTCCTTGTGGGCATGTTCTGAGCCCGGTGGTGTAGGGTTCTGATAACCCCCAGCTTGTGCTTCAGTGGGTGGTGAGAATCAAAGAGTAAATATTGATCTGTGTGTGTGGGCTTTCTGTATACTTCAATGTTAAGGCTTCTGTCATCTTCAGTGTGAACAGCACAGTCCAAGAAGGCCAGACTATTTCCTCCGACATCCTCCTGACTGAAGTCGATGCTGCTGTCCACTGCATTGATGTGCTCTGTGAAGGCTTCCACTTCCTGCGTTTTGATTTTGACCCAGGTGTCATCCACATACCTAAACCAGTTGCTGGGAGCTGTTCCTATGATGGAGATCAAGGCTCTGCTCTCTACTTGTTTTATATATATTAGCCACTATTGGAGACAATGGTGAGCCCGTAGCACAGCCATGATTCTGTCTATAGAAACCCCTCATTTTATTGGAAATAGGTGGTAGTGAGGCAGAGGTCAAACAGGGCATGGTCTGGGGTGAAGTTGGTTCTGTTGGACAAAGTGCTGGCATGTAGCAGTCGTTTCATTTACGGTCTTTACTGCCTCCGGGGTGGGGATGCATGTGAAGAGTGTAATATAGTGGTGGGTCAATGGCTTAGTCCTTTTTCCAGTTGCTGTCGGCAGTTAACGTCTTTCCTCTCATAGCCGCTGGTAGGGTCTCACCAGTGTCGCACAGGTGGCCGGTCACCTTGGCATGATAATCAGCTGTGTTTAGGACCACGGTGCATCTTCATTTATCAGTCAGCGAGATGGTGATGTTCCAGTCTCTTTGGAGCGATGTCAGTGCCTTCCTTTCCTGGATGGAAGACAGTGCTTTAGCACCATCTAAGACAGGAAGACAATGTTTCCCACAAATCTGAAATATAGTTGTGGGTGGGTGATTAGTGATGTAGTGACTTGGTGTTACCAACAACAAATGCATGTTAACGTTAACACAACATTTGCATTCATTTAGTATTCCTCAGTGACATATTGCTCTCACCACAATGCACCTGCTGCTTCTGCCTCTTCCTCGGCTGTCTCATCACCTGTGCCAGTCAGCTTCACTGTCCAAGACTGGAATTGAGAACTGACTTGTCTGCTCAGTTTCCACTGTGCCCACGTCTTCTAACGTAATACCATGCATCTCCCTCTTTCCCTCTTTCTCTCTTTCTCTTTGTCTTTGAGCATTAGCAGAAAGAAACAGTACAGGGGAGCGAGCAGAGAATAGTTAATAGATTGCAGATAGCATCATTCTGAGGGATTAAAAATTATGCAAACAAAACTACTACGAAAACTAAATCCATGCATCCAAAAGTTGTTCTTCCTGTTGCAAGAAGGCCACAAATTATGAACCTTTTTTATATGTTAGCTAAAACTCAGATGAGCATGTCCCCCCCCTCGATTACCTCTTCCCTCAGTGTGAAGCCTCAGCCTACAGGCTTCTACTAGCCATGACCAAAATACTGCTGCACTACTGGCTGCGTGCCTAGCTCCAAGAGACAGGAGACAATAATTGGAGGACAGTGAGAGAAGGGGCAACAGACCACCTGCTGCTTGTGCAGTTTTTTCCCAGTGTTTAACTGTTTCACAGATACACGCATTTAGAAATACAATAAAGCATGCTTTGAGTTTGATTTTAGACTTCTACTCATTGTTAATATATTCAGGCAGCCTTCCAAAGCTCTATTTGCACAGACACATGTTTGCCAACTGGTGTGTTTGTTATTGTCACCCCCCACCCTCCAAATCTAATCTGTGAAAATCTGCAAAAATAATAGTAGAAGAAATGAGATTAGACAAAAAGGGAATAAATGATACAAACAGAAAAGAGTAAGAAAGCTTTTTTGAGATAGAAACGTTCAGCAATACAAAAAGAAAATCAATCTGATGAACAGCAGAAGGCTTTCCTGCCTCTTTGGTTGTTGTAATCCATTTCTCATGTGTCGTCTGCACCTGCTTCACTCAGTGGACAGTGCTGTTGAAGAGCTGTCCCCTGTGACTGAGCTTTGAGTGTCTGTCTGGACATGTGGTCTTAGAGAGAAGGGTTCTGACATGATCGCAGGCATATTTTGGGCGAGACAGAACAAAAAGCCGTATTTACTCGCTGTGTACTTTCTGTGATAGAAGCCTTGTTTCAGCTGTTGTTCAGACGTGGGAAGAGAGAAGGAGAAGCTAGAGTAGTGAGTAGGAATGCGCGATATAAACGATATACGATATAAACGATAAAAAAATGGCCTACGATAGAGATTTGAATTATATCCCCTATCACGATAACGCATGTTGATCACGCAATCACAAGGCATACTGGGTGTACCTTAATGGCGATTTTACTGCTCCACTGACACTTTTTTTTTCTCATAAAAAATAACCTCACGATCGGAGAGATACACTAAATGATGTTATTCATTCTGTAATGTAGATATAATAAAACCCCAAACTTATGTCTTACTTAATAACATAAAACGAAATTCAATATAGACTGATCTGTTTATTTAAATACATTTATATTTATTTAGATTGTGTTATATATACTTATAACATGTTGCAGCCCCAGAGGAAACGCTGTTGTTCAGTCCAGTAAAAACATGAAGCTTCATTTTACATTCAGAAAAACTAATGTTGCGGCTGCAGTTGTTAATTTCATCTGTGAAACCAACATTTATCTTCCAAAAGAGATTATATTACCCAGCGGTAAATTTCAGGCCAGTTCATTAGATCGTTTTGTCCCCGGGATGATGGCGGAGGTTCACCGAGCCGGTGATCATGTCCATAGTCCGGCTGCTTATAAGCAGCTGCTCCCCGTCTGTGGATCCCACATCTCTCATCTCCGAAAAACGTCGGACAAAATTTCATTAAATATCCAAAGTGGTTCTAAGAGCTGCAGGTCCGTTCATCGGATCGCTTTCCCTCCGGGATGACGAGGGAGGTAGACCCCGGCTATCATCTTCGTACTCCGGCTGCTAGCTGCTAGCTGCTCCCGGTCAGCCATGTACCCGTCTGCAGGTGTTTCGTGTTAACTGGTGCCTTTTTCACATTACATTACGTTACACGAGATGAATGAGTCCTTTGAATGCAAATTAACTTGCATACACGATTAGATATTACACATATTATTAAATAAGACCAGTTTTAAATGTGCAACATTTATGTTTACAGAATACTGTATGATTACAGTGGGGCACAATAAATGTTGTATGTCTACATACTGTGTTCTATGTTTTCTTTTTTAAATATATTTAGCAGTTTAGTTTTCCTCAGGGTCTATGTAACCTGTTCTGAAATTATTCTATTATATAATCTATGTATCGTGATACATATCGTTATCGCAAGAGGCTGCTGTGTATATCGTGATATGGATTTTTGGCCATATCGCCCATCCCTAGTAGTGAGTTGTCCTTCGGCTCATGGTTTCTTACATTAGACTGTCTAGACATTGTAATCCCAGATAGGGAGGGTTGCAGGTGCCATAAAGGAGGAAGGATGAGAGGCGAGTATGGGATACAGTTATCTATGGCTCATGTTCTCATCTTCTCATGAACTGCTTTAGAGTTTAATAAGAGATCAAACACAGGAGTGCCCTGACAAGACAGAAGGCTAGCACTATAATAGTGTATAGGTGGTACATTACACTGCCCTCTTCATGTGACAGAAAAATATTTAATATCCTCACCGGAGAATATAATATATAATTTTCTGCATTGATGTCTCTCTGATTACATCTCTGTCTGTTGTTTCTTGAGTAACTTAGCCTCGCTACATCTCCTACATTCCTGTTGCATCTAATGTTCAGTTTTGAAGGACCTGGGTAAGGAAATTTTGTATATTTCAAGCCCATTTGCTGCATATTAGCCACAGTCTCCAATCATTACTTTTGTGTAGAGTGCAAGGATGCTCTGAAGAGTTAGGCTTGAGTTTCATTCAGTCCCTGCTCATACAGTATATCCCAGTAGGCTTTTATATGAACTCTCTTTAATGTCTCTGCCTAATTAGTGAAACTTAATCCAGACATATTTCTTTCAGGGAGGATGTTGGTTTTTCTCAGGGAAATGAGGAGTGCTATCTGGATAGTGAGAAACATTATTAAATAGATGAATCTAGTACAAATAGCTGTTTTGGGTCATTTCATGTTCTGTTTGTGGAAAACTGTTATTTCTGTAAAAGCAATCAAGCCCCGGTTTTCTATGGTACTGTATATGGCCTGACTGTGTGTGTCAGTATTAATTAAAACAAATATTATGTTTACATGGTATCTATGAAGATTCACATATTAATTTGAAATACTCATTCAGAGGTATACACATAATTTTAGACCCACATACAATTTTTTTTTTAATAAAAAAACTATATAGAACTATAGAAATAAAAATGACTTAACTGTATATACTCAGTAAGGACTCTGAGGAACACCATACTCATACTGGGTACGTTCTCCCTTTGCTCTCAAAACAGCCTCAGTTCTTCATGGCATTGATTTCATAAGATGTTGGAAACATTTATTTGAGATTCTGCTCCATAATGTTGACACCACATAGAAGATTTTCAGCTGCACATTCATGCTGCCAATCTCCCATTCTAGTACATCCCAAAGGTGTTCTGATAGATTCTGATCCAGTGACTGAGGAGGCCAGGTATACTGAAGTAGCAAGTTTGTTATTTGAAGAAAATGGGCAAAACATGCAATGAACCTGGTCTCTTTGGAGGGAAGAAACCTTTCACTTCCTCCTTAAGACATTCCTCTAAAACATATTTTACAGTAGGACGGTGAAGTCACGTTATAAGTACTGCATAGAGTGTTTGTGGTTGTTCTTATATGTCTTCGGTTCATCTCATCTCAGTGTAACAGAAAAATATATAAAGAAGAGGATGGGGTGAAGGCAGATGACTTCATGGTTTAGAGCTGTGTCCACCTGCCAGAGTTAACTGAAGAAATATCAGAAATATAGCGATTTTGCCTTCACATTAAAAGCTAAAAGCATAGAAGGCCTATTTGTCACGCATGGGGAAAAAAGCATGGTGCCATTAAATGCCACAACAAAATCAATACTTCCAGACAGAACAGTACAGTTTAAACATTTATGGATATGAATGCACTGCATCTGCAAAAGAAGCTGACAATTTTAATGTTATGTGTCTGCAGATTACTCCTGAAATTTATGTAATTCTAGCAGTTAATTGCCTACAAATAAATTCAGCTACAATCTCTGTTGAGAACAATGTGTCTCACCCCCTCCACAGTAAATGCACACCACACCATCATTTGGCTTTTTCTTTTCACATACAGCTGCAGAGAACAATCCCTCAAGAGTTTTATCCTTGTGATGTTTTGACCTATAATTAATGGAGACTAATGTTGAAATGCACCAGTGTTAAACCAGACACTATGATACAGTCTCTATAAGTAGTCACTCTATACCTCTCACTGTATGTGTGTGTTTGCTTGTCTGCGAGTTTGACCAGCATATGCCATCATGTACTTTGTTCCTATTTCGTTATGTAATTATGATTGAACACAGCTGCTTTAATGAATAGTATACTAAAGTCTTCTCACTTTTCCTTGTCTACAGTGAAGTTTGATGATTGCATGGGCAACAAAGCGGTGGTTTTCCAGAGCAGTAACCCCATCTTCAGCGTGCAGACAGATGGGTCCATCTTTGCCCAGGGAGAGGGAGCCAGCCTAGATGAACCAGTCCAGTTTAAACTGACAACAAGTGGTCCACACACACATGTCTGGGAGACTGTGGTCCAATTGTCACTGACTGACCTACCATCACCTCAACAAAATGAAAATGAGGTGAGTGATATACTTACTGAGCACGAGCACAGACACACAGATATCATGCTTCAAATTCCAATTATCATCCCAGAGTTTCTTCTTCCTATCATATTTTCTCCAGTGGTCTGGTGATAGTAACAGCCACGAATCAGGTCAAAACTCCTTGGGGTTTTAGAGAGAGAGAGAGAGAGAAGGAGAGCAGGAGAGAGAGAGAGCAGAAAGAAGTAGCAGTAACACATAGTTAAAAGTGATAGAATCACATTGCCACAGGGGGAGAATACGATTCCCCTCAGCCATAAGCTGTTATTGGAAAACATCCTGTGCCTTGGATACCCCAGGGGTCCTCGACTCTCCCTCATCTATGTAAAAGCTGTCAGTGGTCAGACGAGGACTCAGCAGCAAGAGTTCAACCTTCCCCATGACGACAGCACCATGCAAGGTTAGTTCTGATAGTCAATATCAGCACAAGTGTTAATCAGATTAGATAGTGACAACACATATGATTAGAGGACTGTGTTCATTAACACAGTGCAATTTTCGACAGCTCATAAAGGATGTGGGCCTGTACATTCCTCACAAGATCAAATATAGCTGAGACAGACGTATCAGTTATGAGACATAATGGCTGACAAGGATCCACTAAGTCCTGTTGGGTAAATTCGATTTTTTTGGTAGCAGCCAGCTGTCACTTCCTGGTCATAGAAACCCAATAGAATTTTGTTGCAGATTAAAACTGTGTTTGAAACTGAAAAAACTTTAAAACATTAACACTTAAAGCAATTAGAATCAATATATTTATGACAATGGATCAAATGGCTATTTGAAATGTGAAAAATGTGACTTGCAGTGACAAACCCACAAACCCCTACTCTGCGACCTTTATAGCTTTTTTGTGGCTCACGACTTAATGTTACGCTTAAGTCTCACCGCTCTCATGGTGTTATTTTTGGCTGCAGCAGCTTTAAAAATCCACTGTACATTACCTGGCTAGCACCAGCAGACAAAGTTTGCAGCCAGTAGCTGAACATAGTGGAGCATTTAGCAGCTAAAGAGCCAGATATTTCCCTCAGGAGTTGGTGGAGACCAAAAGAGAGCAAAAAGAATATTGAATATTGGACTTAAATTTCACAGGGCGAAGCATGACTCCAGAAGCATGCTAATGTTGCTCTGTCCTGTGTGTCTGCTCGATCTGTAAATAATAACTGTGTGGTACCAATATTGCTGTATCAACGTTGTGTTTACAGCTTGTTTTGGCTGACCGCAAGTGGCTAAAAATGTTACTAGTTAGTGTATCTATAAATTTAATTTCAGTTTTTCCAAAAGTAAGTTATGGCAGAGAATTAAGAGGCAAATTCTGCAACTTAATAAAGCCTTAATTACCTTAATTTGCTTTACTTTGCTTTACCTACTCATGGTTCATGGTGATGGTTGCCTGCTTCCCACACTAGCCCAGAATGCTAAGCCAGTCACTGTTGCAGGTGAATGTGTGAAATGTAAATGGAGAGATCTTGACAGCCTTTTAGATGTCCTTTAGAAGCCATTTTGATCTTCCCTGCCATCAAGTGGTGAGACCTTAGTTGAGACCTGAGTTATTCAACTCACTGACTAACTGACTGAACTTCTGATTTAGGTGTAAGCAAAATATGAAAATAAAATGAATGCAAAACTTATCTGATGCTAATCCAGGTATGTTTGAATGATTGAAAGATTGACTTACTTAGAGTTAGTTGGTTGAGTATTTAGATTTTGAGACTTACGAGTATTTAAATCCAGAAAATAACTAGTTTTCAGCTGAATTTTCTTTGTGGTGTGCATGGCCAGAAAAGATGGCATAAACTTACAGAATCATAGAGACAAATAGAAATTTGCAGTGGGACATCAACCAACAAAGGATCTATTAGTGGGAGTGGGTATAACGGGGGTATGTTGTCTCTGAATAGCTTTGCCTTCATTCTCACACTTGTGTAATTCAGGTTGCTTCAAATGATTCACTGGTTAGTATGGTATGAACTTTGGTATTAAATTACAGTGTGTTATGGGTCAAATGACTGACTGTTCTACTAGTTTTTCCAGTGAGTCAACTAATATGGAGATCCTGAGGAGCCATAAAGAGACAGGCAAACAATGAGTGAGCTAGACAAGGTCAGAGGTCAGAAACACGCTACGCACTGGAACAAACATGTATGCAGTGAGAGCAGGAGCAGAGAGCAGGGCGCTGAAACAAAATGTGATGTTTCATTATGGAAATGGCGCTTTGTGGCGTGCTCTGTTGAATAATAACTTCCAGATGTCTGGGTAGCCAGGGGCTGGCTGATATCAAAGCGTGCAGGGTTTTGGGGAAGCAGTGGCATGGAGGGGAAGAACTGGGACCACCGCCAGCTGGCTAAGGCTGATGGCACCAGGGCTGGGGGGCCGCATCCATTTCACACTCAGTGACTCCTGTTCACATAGTGTTAGTGTGCTTAAGCGTGTGTGTCTGGTGTGTGTTCGAGAATGTTATTTGTCTTTTTGTGAGAGATTATGTCGGATCAAGTGTGAATTATGCTAATTTTGCGTAAAATTTTCATTTTTGTCTATGGTCTGTGTGTGGTTGTGTCTTTGTTTAGGGCATAAAGTGTCTTGTGTTTGGAGCATATCGGTTTAATCTGTGCAGGGTTGCTTGTCAAAAAGTGTGTGCCCTCTTTGTGTGGGATTATGGGAAATAAGACAATCTTTAAATCTCTGGAATCTGTGAACTTGTAAAAATTATAATATCTGACTCCGGTTAGCTTGTGCTCCTCATCCTCCATCTTTTATAATAATTTGAATAAGTGCGCAGACATCTCAGCTTAACCTGTTTTATAATCAATTTCATCACCTTCCTGTACTTTCCCTCTTTCTGTTTGAGTGTGAATAAGAAAGAGCGAATTGGAGCTGCAGGGTTTGATCAGACTTACACCATGGCTAGAGAAAAGCCCACTTAAGCCTTTTGCAGCAGTGATGGGCACAGCTCTTTCTCCATCTCTGTCTTTTTGTCTGTTTTTTTTTTCCCTTCATCCTTTTCTCTCTACATCTCTCCTCGGGGAACTCACTAGTACCTGTTAGCATGTGTAGATAAAAGGATCTGGAGCATGACTTATTTAGGCAGGGGGGGCACATCTGCTTCTGACAACCCTTCTCCTCACCCCCCTCACTGCATCCCAAACATGTCTCGCTCCACCTCTGCCTCCCCTCACCACACTGGTGGGATGTGGGGCAGCCATCCCCTGCAGTCAACCCCACTAAGCCTCCCTCTCTCTGAAGAAAAAGAATACATTTGTCCAGACCCTGCTCACATCTGTCTCCTCCCGCTCTGCTGACAAACCCTGTTTGCGCACACAGGCATGTTGCGCTTGGCAGAGGTTGGTCTCTTGAATATGGACCGAATGCAAAGGATCATGTGCATGTTTCAGTGACCTTGTCACATAGTACAATGAACATGCAGTATGGCAACATGTGTGTTGCTAGATAGTCTGTTGTACAGACTAGTAACACAGTACAAGAGGAGAACTGTAGAGTGATGGTGCTTTTTGGGCCTTGAGCATGAGAACAAGCTGCTCAGGCTCATAAGTTTTTCTCTGTTTCAGGGGTTATAGATCCCCAAGGAGTCAAAAGACAATGTGCTGCTTTCCCTCAACCAGTAACTGGAGAAAGCATGTTGTATTTTACCCTGGACATTGGCCCTTATTGATCATAATAATCTATAATACACATTTGATTAAATTTTACTAAAAGATTTCATTTCTCTGTTCTGTCTTTGAATGTTTTTTGCATTTTATGTAAAGTACTTTTCAGCTGCTTTTGATACGAAGTGTGTGCTAAATTTATTAACTGAAACTTTTCATATAGTTGACTGATTTATTCTTGTAATGGGAAACGGCCGTTGACAAAACAATTCAACCTCAAGTGCCATGTGTAGCTGTCTGCAAGGTTTTGATTGTATCACATGATCAGCAGAAGTTCAAATTTCCATTTTTCTGTGCACTTTTAGGCCCAGATCAGACAGAGCACTTGTTGCATGTTGCAAGAGGTGAGGTCCATGGCACTGCCTTTTTTGTTGAAGCCTACAATAAAAAAAAGAGCAGTGCTGTGTGTTTTTTTTATTGTTGCTAGGCAACCGACAAATCATCTGTCCTTAGCCTGACTGTGATTTGTTGAGAAGTGAACTAACAGATCACCACCTGTTGGTGCAGGAGCTTCACCCAGATGATGGTCAGTTCAAGGCTTATTTTAGGACGAGTCAGGTACAGTTTGACAATCTGCTGTTAATAATCGGGGCTAGCATCACAAAAATGACGACTCACTACACGGGGCCCATTGGTCCTGTTGAATGGCTGAGCATGAGCACCACAGGAATTGTGGGACAGCATTATCTCTTTTCCTTTCGTAAAGGAAGGTCCAGTGTTTCCTATGCTAAAGGAGATAAGATAGGAGGCATTGAAGCTCCTTTCCTTATCATTTAGAGAATTCGACCAGATCTCATCATGGCTGCTTAGATACTTCTGGGTCATTTAACTCAGTTAGGAACCTTCCTAAGTAAAAAAGACTTTTTGACTGCAGCCTCAGAATCAGGAGTTTGTTGAGTGGTGAGGAGAGTTTGTTGTGCAGCAAAATTGGCGACAAGAAGACGTTTCGGAATGGTAAGTGTAGTTATTTGTTTATGTTGTTTTTTAGCTTGCAACTGGCAGTGGCTGACACAGTGTTAGTGGTTGTGCTAATGAAAACTTTTCTCTCTCTTTATTTTGCCCGCCCCCCACCGTCCTCAGGATTGACGAGTTTGGTTCCTTAGGTATATGACGTATGAAACCCTGGCTGTCTGAATCCATTTTATGAGACTGTCATTGGTTCACTGCACTTCCAAGGTGGCGTTGACTGCATGGCGTTGACTGTACAGTATATTTCGCTCATGATATGTCTTGTATTATATAAAAAACACCATATGGATGTGTTAACAAGGTTAAAAACTTAATTTCGGAGTCTTTAAAAGGTGCTAAAATGTCATTGTTATGTTTACAGCTTCTTTCCACTGCTCTACTTGACAAACAAATTCTCTCCTACTATTGCACATACCTTTACCTGTGAGTGTAACCACTTCTCCTGATTTCTGGACTGGGTTAGGTACTGAAAGTGCCCGGGACTGCACAGTACATGATGTCTGAAATGTAGCACTTGGTTGATGAAACTGAACATGACACCTTCGCCCATACCCCTCCACACTCCACAACCCACACCCCAACCCACCCCCACACATTCACACACACACACAAGCACAAACGCATACATACTATATGCCAGGTTGCTTGACACATTTCCTTTAAACCAGCCTTAAAAGCTTTTCTCCTGGGCGTCCATCTAATGAAGTCAGCTTTGAAAGCATTGCTTCTGCTGGCAGATACAAGCCAACCCTCTGAGGGACCTTGACCAGGCAAGAACAAACAGCGAGATACAAAGAGAAAACACTTTTTATAGACCGCATTGTACAGAACCCTCAACTTTCAATATGTGCCAGAAGCCATTGCAATCTTCCAACACTGTAGCCTGGCCCTGTGTTGTATTTTATTTATATTCTCAAATGTCAACTGCTTGGGAGGAACTGTAAGGCTACATATCGCACAGAAGTAATGTAAAATGAAAAATTGGAAGAAGTATTAAAAACACTAGCCTCTTTATATGTAAATGTATGGTGATTGAACCTCTTTTTCTTATGCTTCCAAATTCACAAGCCCAGATTTTTCTTGTACTCTGACATCACCACCCACCCACCCGCTCACACACACACACACACATACACACACACACACACACACACACACACACACACACACACACACACACACACACAAACACACAGACACATACGTATACATATACAGACATAGAGCATGCACATATATTCTCCACTCTCTGCTTGCACTGTTTTCTCTACTGTAATGAAAGTAAACATTTTTTCTGTATCATCTTTGGTGAGTGGTTTCCAATTTCAATTGTTTTATGTTTTTTTTTTCCCTCACACTATATCTTGCATTGTCGCTCATTCTCTTCTAAAGTGCACACTTAAATCAGGGCCTACTATATTCTTCAGTTTGAGTGCTACCCTCATTCAGCATTTGATTAAAAACTGCAGAAAAATGTAGTTTTTCATACCAAGGCCAACCCCTTACTCGTAGTCACATGCAACTGTAAATCAATTCTGGGTCCACGCATTGATTTAAGACCCACAACCAGTCACATAATCAAATACACAGGCTACACACTCCCTTGGCCAACAAACAAAGAAGTAATCATCATTTTGCTTAATTGCTAAATTTTTACTGGTAAAGATAAAAATAAAAATACATGAACAGCAGACACATTTTCTTTTTTATTGTCCCTGTTTGTTTTGGGGGTTTTTTTGTTCTTTTTTTTCTCTCATGGTTCATCATCTAATTAATTTATATCCACCCTTTTTAACTGTTACACACATTTTTACCTGCAGTGATGGAAGAAGTATTAAGAGCTTTTACTGAAGTTATAGTAGCAATACCACAATCTATATTACTCGATTGCAAGTAAAAGTTTAAATGCAGGTGCATTTAAAATTAATGAGGCATTGCTGTGTAAGCACTATTTTAATTTTGTATCTTGTGTAGGTGGAGCTATTTTAACTGCTTCATTCTTCTGGGCCCTTCAGTCTGTGCAGTGCAACATATTTTATAACCTGGAAAAAATATTTAGTATATGAGATCTGCACTAGTAACTATAGTTCACAAATAAATGTGCTGGAATAAAAGTGACAGAGAACAATATTTCCTTCTGAAAGAATACAATTGAAATACTCAGGTACATAAAAGCCCCTCAAAATTGTACTTCAGCACATCACTTGAGTGAATGTACTTTGTTACATTCCACAACCTGCACGTACCCAACCGCTGTAGGTGACTGTTTCCACTGTTATTGATTCAAGTATGTATTAACAGCAGTAAATCTTCTGCCATATTGGTAAATATACAGAATATTATATGTTATATATGTTAATTATATACTGTTTTTATAAAACTCTCTAGGAAAACAACTTATTGTGTATCTCTTCTGCTTAGATTGGGAAAACTCACTGCTTTACTAGATCTCAGGAGAGTCTCATTCTGGCAGTTCTGAAGCTCACAACAGTGCCGTGTAAAAAGGCCTTTAAATGTTTTTGCTGCACTCTGAGGGAATGAACTGTAGCGAGGATTGTTGTTGGATCCTCTGCTTTCTTTGGCAGATTTTTAAATTTCAATTGGGTCCACATTGACCATTCCTGTACCTGCAACACTTAGATCGGTATGATGTGTTGATATGCAAGGTTGACAGGGCCTTAATTCAATATTGCTGTGTTGAAATTTTATTGATGGTTTGATGACTGGTTTGATTAACCCATGCCTGATTTTATTTGCATTTCATACATTTCAATGTTTATCTATATCTAAATCCTGTATAAATAAAGGTTGAATGAATAGATGAAAATATTTTCTGCATTCCTGCCCCTGAGGCAGACATGACAAAGACATGAGCTGGGAAGGTGCTGGGGGCCTTGGGAGTGTTTGGTAGGTGAACTTCTGTGCTGCTGTTTTACCTGCTGGTGCACCATCAGCCTAACACAGCCCAGTGCATGAGGAATCACTGTTATTGAGACAAGCTGTCAGGATACACTGACGAGGAGGAGAGACAGAGAAAAACAATAACACTGGAAGAGGAGGGCAGGGGAGAGCACGGGGCAAGGGATAGCTCAGGGGAATGTGATTGAGACAGAGATTGCAACGGATGCATAGCTTCAGCAATGATGCTCGTGACTGAATGGCTGACATGTTTTTAATGGTTTGTAACCCTGATTTATGTCAGTAAACTTACCGTAGAACAACTCTCCAAAATGTCAATTTAATATAACCTTTAGATCACTATATACAGCATATCTACTGTACCCCATGGGTCATTAAACATGGTAGTTAAGAAGAAAGCCTTGACATGGTGGACCCGATGTAACCTTGACAGGGAAGTATAAATATGTGTGATGTACTGAAAATGTAGGAAGCCACATATGTGATTATCTGCACTCGGCTACTTTAACTAGCCTTGGGGTATGCAATTAAATCTCTCTTTTGTTTGTTTCTACCCACCCTGGAAGCATCTGTAATGAAGCAGATTCTCCATAGTTCACCTTCATGAGTTTTTCAGTATTTTCATGTGAGTACATTACGTTTGTCAGGTGCTGCAAATGCTTGATAGTTTCAGCATTTGATATAGTGCTCGTGACTCATGGATGAGTTAACGTTCATGAGGAGATTGACAATGGGCTCCTTTCAAATGCCTTATTCGAACATCTTTCAAAAAGACAGGTTTGTGGTGGTCATTTCTCTCTGCCTGCAGGGAGTGTGTGAGAGGAGTGTGTGATGGGAGAATACTGTATGATTGAAGTGCGTGTCTGTGATTCAGCTGTCACTGTCTACTGAAAGAGGCTGTAAATCGAACCTCAGACATGCTCTCTCTTAATAGGATTTTTATACCCGGTGTAAATGACACAGTCTGAGGTTTATGGTCTCTTTCATATATATGCACACATACATACATACATACAAAGAATTCACAGACTGTACACCGATGTGGTCACACTTTACAGCTCTGCCCTGCTCAGGTCAGATGCATGATGGCACAAATGAACAAGACAAGAACATCATTTAGCACATTGTATTTGTTGCTTATATGTCACACTGCAGACACACTGACAGGAGATTGTCTGCTTTTAAGAACTGAGGGAGTGCTCTACTTCTGCCATAAAGCATTTCTTCATTTCTGCTGTTTTCTTTCAAGAGTTTTATCAACCCAGTCTGAGTCACAGAATGATTTCTCTTACTAAAACACACACACACACGCACACACAAATGTGCGTGCGTGCACACACAAAAAGCTTAATCTTATTTCAAATGGTTTTGGAAATATTACAGTTAACTAGAGTTAGAATTTTATAGATTAATATAACAGAGGAGTTTTTTGATGGAAACTTGTAATTTGTATTTAGTCTATATTTACTCACTTTAATTAATTTCTTTATTACAATGTAGCTCCAACTTATATGGTAAAATTATAAAAGCATTGAGTATATAATTTAATTCAGGTCTCGGCCAATTATCATACATTTATGTAGCTTTTGGAAACCTCCTATTCTCTTGTTCAGTGTCATTGCACATACTAGGGTGGGTTTTTCTAACAGCATCACAAAGGCTCAACGTGGTTCTTCTGAAACTTTATTTAAAATATGTTCATACTTTATGTACGTTTATCATTTTGCTTTGATAATTGTTGTAAAGTACTCTATAGAATATGTAGAAGTTCACAGGTTTGAGCAAGATTAGAGCGAGGACATGTGTCGTCCTTGTTCTGGTTGCCAAGCTTTCTAATCACCAATTAGGTGCAGAAAGACAAACTGTAAGAACGAGTGAGTCAGTCAGTCAGCAAGTGAGTAATCATGTGAGTGAAGAAATAACAGAGTGAATTTGTGTTTGAGTGGGTCCATTAGTTCTTTCACATTCAAAATACAGGATGTGCATTGTGCTCTTTGTTTCCATAGTAACATCATGCATTCTCTTCATCTATAGCAATGACTGAAATACTGTAGGTTTCAGAAACAAATACATGCATGTGTATTGCACATGCATGTACCACAATGACAAGAGGACGAGACGGAGGAGCCGGACAGCTGCCGGACTCTCACTCCTCACTACAGTTATTGTTAGAACACATCTCCTTATATTCAGAGTGATACTTTCAGACAGCAGGGGGACGGTGCCACCAGTATTTGTATTTGCCGCTGCCACCTGAGCTGATGATAATAGAGGTTTTTACATTGGCCATTGCAACCATGGAAACTACACCATGGAAAATAATGCAGCAGCCAATTTTACTGGTCTCTGAGATCCCTAAATTATGCACCTCTTCACCAGCAAAAAAGCAAACATATCAAACATGGTTTTAGTTTAAAAGTATGATTATTCAGTGTTGTATTATATTACATAAACCTCCTAACAGTTTCCTTATTTCAAGCTATGGCCCTCCGTATTTGGCTGCATGATGAGATTAGAGAATGTGGACTTTTATGGTTCAGGTTGTTAGTAGGATTATACGTAGCCAGCACCTATAGCAGTGGAGCTGTGCTTTGCTGCCTGCCATTAAAAATACAGACCACTTGACATTGCCAGGTGACTTACATATTGCTAACCACTCAGTATCTGAGAACTTATTCAATAAAGATCTTAGATTTGTCAGTTTAAGCTGGAATGTTATTCTTTCCATCCTGTGAATTTCTACTTCCATCATATCACTACTGTTACAGCAAATTTAGCCTCCTAAATTGAACCTTTTGTTGTCTTAAAGGTCACAACGGAAGAGGGGAAAGTCGTCGAGAGAAAAGAGAGGACGGACGTGTTCCAAGCACCACCTCCTCTCATCATGTTCTCAGGGTCTGGCCTGAACAGCTCCAAGGGTCTACGGAGGCAGAAGAGGGACTGGGTGATCCCACCAATCAACGTGGCAGAGAATTCTCGAGGACCGTTCCCTCAGATGCTCGTCAGCGTAAGTGAAAGATTTGATGGGCTGCATCACTGATTTGTTCTAAATTTACAGCTGGGTTTTCTTGAGGGCTCTTCATGGCTAACACTGATTGGGGGATGTGTGATGGACGGTGATAAAGAACAGAAATAAATTAGCATAACTGGTTTGTTCTCCACATCCTTGCAGATGATTATGTTGTGTTATCCTCATGTAATTATAGCCACAAAATCTTAAGGTATTTAAACAGCCCTGATTGGACCTGAGAAGTTTTCCCTTCAGACAGAGACCAGGCTTCAAAACAGCTAAGCAGCTAAACTCTTCCACAGTGTGAGGTCTGTTGGGTTCACAGTGAAGCAAATGATTATTTCTGCTCTTTTATGCATCCTTTCCTTCCTTTATCAGGCCATTTCAGAAAGGTTGCCCGAAGTTCAATTCTATTTTTATAGCCGCTTTATAACAATACAATTTGTCACAGAATCTTTACTGAAGCTATAACTCTGGGCCTCTTGTGAAATATAAGGAGAAAGTATGAAAAACTACAGGTCTCAGGCTCAAAAAGAGCAGGACAGTGGTTCATTCCCTTGTGGCCCAGTAAAGAAACGTTGGTTTAAAACTCAGAGGTCACAACATGACAAATGACCTGACTATAGCCTCCTCCTGCATGTGTGAACTAGGAATTTACAAGTAGTAACACCTCATCTGTTGTTGCCTAATCATCATTCAATAAATCTGTTCTCATGTAGTATTTAGCATCATTTAGATCGGAAAGTGGCAACAGCAACTGACTCTCATCGTGGCAAATTTCATTTCTGCAAAACTGCTAATTTTGATAAGTACAGAATATAAACACAACATGGTGAAGGTTAGAGGTCGGAGGCAAAAAAAACAACAAAAAAAACATGAATAAATAAACGTCTGTGTGAATGTGCTGTTGTGCAAAGGCTAGAGCTGCACAGTGATTAAAATTCAGGGTTTCTGTCATAACAGACTGTGCACTTTGTCTCTCTCATAGCAAAGCTCCAGACTCTAAGCTTGTGGTTCGCGCTGTAATTCATCAAAAAACATCATTCCAGGAGACCGCTGCTTCATTCCCTGCTACCACTTCCCTTCTCTCTTTATCTGGAATATCTAGCCATCAGCTTTTCCTCGCTGTTTACAAAACTCTCACAGTTTATCTCTTTTGGGTCTTAAATTGTGCAAAAGAAGCATTTTTTTTTTCCTCTTTTGTTTCTATTCTTTGTTTTTCAACAGGGTTTCATCCAATCCCCAGGGAAAAGCCTGGGGAGCTGCTTGAAGGAAACTTTTTTCATTCTCCTTTTTTTTTTTTTGTGAAACAAAAACATCAAGTCAAAGCGAGGAGAGTTTGTAAGTTTTTGTTTTGGAGTTGGAGTTTGTCTACAGCTGGAGTGTGTCCCATCAGCCTGGCACAGTGTGGCATTCTCTTCTAAACCCTCTGAGCCCCTCAGAAGTGCTACACCCAGCCGTAAACTGGCCAGACAGTTTTGCTGTTTTTATGAGCTGGTCAGAACCATAGAGAGACAGAGGGGATAGGGTGGGGTGGGGAGAGAAGGTATCAAAGGAACATTTGGAAGTATAGTGTGCAGCCAAACGCAGTCCTATTTGTGCAGTAAATAGGTCCGTCAGGGGCTGGTGGATTGCTGAGTGGAGCGTTCAGAGCAGAGGAGAAGTGATGCGTGTTGATGCCTCTGTTGGGCTCTCAGGTTCCCGTCTTTCTCTTTTAATGATGACTGGAGGGCAGGCAGGGCCATACCAAGAACTAAAGATTTTAACAAGGAGACAGCTCTTGGGGGGGGGGGGCATACTTGTGTGTTTAGCCCACTTCTATAACCTCTTTGGTCTTGTATGGAGATTGAAGCTTGTTCTGCATCTGTTTCAGTTCCCTCAGTTCAAATTTTACTCAAAAAATCCAAGCAAAGATGAACATTTTTTATTTTAATAGCAACATGAAGACAGAAGATTACGTTTTTCATCTCTGACATTTAACATGTTCATCGCAATTTTAATTCTGCGATTTGCAGGTTGCAAAACAGAGCTTACAGTGTTTCTGTCTCTCATGTCTTCTCCTACCTTTCTCCAACTGTGCCGTTGTTCAGTGCTCTGTGTGCTGTGGCTGTGTGATGCCTCCCCTAATGGCCTGTGAAGTCAGTCCCTTTCCTAATGGGTTGTTCTGTCATCCAGCGCAGCAATGAGTGACATGCAGGCAGCAGCCTTCCCCGCCATCCCACCGCTTTTCTCCCTGCCCTGACCAAGTTGCCATCAGTTGGACAGGCGGGGTGACAGCAGCCCTCACCTGCATCTCCGCAGGTCTGCAGCACTGTCACTTTGATCAGGCCAGCACAGGATCGGGCAGGTGTCAGGACAGAGGCCCTACTGACTGGCCTCTGAACTCGTAGCGTGACATTGCTCGAGGGAAACGCTGACTGCTCCGGTACAGTCTTGGCAGAACTGTACGCCCGTCACTCTTTAAAGCTAAGACAGTGTCAAAGCTCAGTGAGATGTTATTGACTGCTTTTTATTAATAGCAGCGCGGAAATAATTGCTTCAGCACTTGACTTTTTCACTGTACATCAACGTGAAGTGTGCACGGTGCAACTCTCAGGCTTCATATGAGGCCTTTTTAACTAATAGTGTAACAGAGTTGTACTGAATGTCTGGTGTTAGCAACACTGATTTCAGCACTACAAATGGGAATGAGTAGTGCATAACTTTTGACAGAGTGAAAATGAAAATGCAAGTCTCAGAAAAAAAAAAAAAGGAAGGAAACAGAAGACTGTTATACAGCAAACAAAGGGAGGAAAAGATCCAGAAAGACTAAAACAAAGAGTGGGGGGGGGTCATTTTTCACAATAAACAGGTGTTCTTTGTCATTCTCTTACTTCTGCAGCCAAACAGCCATCAATAGCATGTAAGGGACATTGATTTCTCACAGAGGCTTTTTGAAACCTTCCATTGATCCACACACTTCTCCTACGGCTGAGACGCATCGATTTCTTTTGCTCGGGTAAATAAAGACTCAACGTAACCATCCCCCTCCACCACTCAATTCCCTTAACCCCCTATTAGAACAACCGTCAGCAGAAAAATGAACAAAACCCTGATGAAACAACAATTTAGCAAAGGAGCATATGCAGTATGAATAAATGTTTGTCCAGTAAAATGCCTTTTTTCATCATACTGTTTCCTGACTCTTATCTGTGAGAAAATAACAGAGCGAGAGAGAGATGTGGTTTTGGCCTGTCAAAGTTGCTGGTGCAGGTGGGGTGATGGTATCATTGCTTTTATACAATGTATCGGACTATTTACAAAGTTAACATGCTCTAAATGGGTAAGCATTAGTAACATTTATTTGGCATTTGGGGATACATGCATGTTCACTTTCTTACTTTGTCAACTAGCCTAGCTTAGCATACAGACTGAAAGCAGGGGGGAAACAGTTACAGAATACACTTACAAGCTCCTGCAAATCTCACCAATTAGCACATTATATCTTGTTTGTTCAATAACATGATAAGTAGCAAGCTTTAGAGGTCTTAATGGGCAGATTTTCCTGCCTTTGGGCTGAGCCGAGCTATCTGTTTACAGTCTTTACACTAAGCTAGGCTAGTTATCTCCCGGATTTAGCTTCGTATTTCATGGACAGATGTGTAATAAAGTATCAACCTTTCTCTAACTCTTGACAAGAAACTGAATTAGTGTATTGCCGAAACCGTCAATTATTCATTTAAGACTAACAAGCATGAAATGATAGAGTTGGTGTAGTTAGCTCTTCTCTCACATGGGAACGGTTGATGTGTATCTAGACATCTACAATCGGTACAAAAACCATTTCTCACAACATTAGCCTCTTTTCATCCTTTTCTCTTCTAATTGTTCACTTCTTGCATCAGTTTGTCCTTGTCCTCAGTCTTATCTTCATTACAGCCTCTCTCTTCCAAAACCTGACTCCTTAAACCTCCTCCGCTCTGGGTAATACTTCATTGTTTGTCTAACAGAGATATTATTTTGAGTGAGAAGTCATTTATTATGAGAGCTGGAATAAGGGATGTGAAAATCCCTGCAACTTCAGCTAAACTGTTGTTTTATTGGATAATATTTCTTTTGGAAGACATTTTTTTCTCTGTCCTTGAGACAGAGGAGCCAGATATTCCGATAAAGTGCAGCTGCATCCCTCAATAATCACAGGACATTAGATCGACAGAAATACCATAGAGAGAAAGAGCAGCAGTGAGAGGAATAAGCCAAATAAATGGGTACTTGTCTAGAGCCATTTATTGATTGATATGTAGAGAAAGAGTTTTTTGATTCTTTTATTTGATATCCTGCACTTTTATCGACAAGTCATTTGTATCAGTAATGTGTTGTAGGTATTAATTTCCTGGTAGCAGCTTTAGAGCCAGCATGTTAAACAGTGCACAAAGACAGGCATTTGTATCCGATTTGATGTGTGTTGCAGTGCATCTGGTTATGTTTGTTGTACTTGCTGCAGCACCTGTGCTCCAGTTTCTACATCTCTCTCCATGAAGCATGTTGAGAAAAGCGTTTTTCAAGCAGAATGAGAGAACTCCCCCCTGAGGTGTCTGCTTGCTCCTCTGCGTACGTTTACCAGTGATTAATGACTGCTCCGCTTCACTGACAGACACGGCAACAACAAAAACACCAGAAACACAGACAAAAGAGAAAAAAAAATCCGAAAGAAAAGGAGGAACAAAAAAGCAACTGTACAAATGAGCTGGAGCTGATTGAATTGGAGAATTTGAGTGGGGACAAAGACGGGTGGGTATGATTGAGAACAAGAAAAAGCAACAGACAGAAAGGAGAGGAGCGAGTGAGGGAATGTAGGGCTAGACCAGGATTAGAGGCATGTCTGTGTTTGTGTTTAGGTCTGATAGACTTCCCCGAGAACTGCTGTTCACAGCCTCTTCCCTCGAGTCTAATGAAGCCTTCTGGCATCTGCCACCCCACCACCCGGCCAACACCAGCACTGCACTGCTCCAGTCTGCCCCCTTCATCCTTTTCCACTCTCTCCTGCAGAGACAAACACACACATTCAGTCACAAACAAACATACACATGCATACACAGGCACAGAGAGAAATTACTACTGGCAAACAAAGGATCAGTAAAGCGCATGTGTTGCGATGTTGCTTTTGTATATGCTCATTGTTTGGGGTTTTGTTTGGTCGCATTTCTGCTTTATCCCTGAACAAAGAGAAGAAAAAGCTAAGCTAGTAAAACAGGACTCCATCTTGTGTTTTTTTTATAACCCCCGTCCACCAGAGAAACCGCAGGATGGTGAAACGCAGGGATGTGAGTATTTAAGGATCACAGATCCAGAGCTCGGTCACTAGGAATCCACACTGTTGCCCATATGGAACGTTTTATGAATGCCGAACTGCACAGAACTCTCTGAGCTAAATAAATTCAGGCTGTGAAAACACTCACATGTGTGGCTACACTAAGTCTATCAAACACATGAACTGCACCGGATGTGCACTGCTGTATATGTATTCAGGCATATTTTGTTCAGGGCTATGTTTTGTTTTGTAATCTTTCAATGTTCTTGTGCGCTGCTTAAGTCCTTCTTTGGCAGGCTTACATCTTCCATGCACAAGCACATGCACACACATACACACACACACACGCACACACATACACACATCATAAACTCTATCAAGCCAGGGGAGTAAATAAAAGAAACAATAAGCTTTCAGAAATGGGTGGACCTCCTGTAAAGTATGAAGATGGAGGAAAAAGGAGCGAGAGTCCACTCTGGGGGAAGAGCACAAACAGTCATGTCAGCACTTCATTTGCTCTTTGTTTTGACTCAGTTAAACATCTTGTGTAGTTTAAACTCTTGGCTTTTTGTTTGGCTTCACCCCCTGAAGAATTCACTCGAGGTATTTCCTTTCCAAACCCCAGCTTTGAATTTTATTCCAGGAGACATTGCAAATCAGTTGGCTAAATATACAGTTTGATATTTACTGGTCCTGGTAATTTAGCCATGCTAGCAGCATGGCTCTATTGATGTCTGTGCTATGGTAATGTCAGTCTGTCAGTCATTCTGCTACTTCGGTCCAGATAGAAATATCTCAGCAACTACCGAATGGATTGCCATGAACTTTTATATAAACATTCACAATCCTCAGACCTTGTATCCTAATGACTTCCCCTGACTTTTCTTCCAGCACCACCAGCAGGTTTACATTTTTTATTTTCAGAGAAATATCTCAACAACTACTGGATGGATTGCCCTACAATTTTGTACAGTCATTCATGGACCTCCAGAGGACGAATCATAATGTTAAATACATCTACAACTATTGGCTTCATTGCTATGAACTTTGGTGCAGATATCCAGAGTTCATAGTTTGTTTAGAGCAGTGGTTCCCTTTTCCAACTCATGGCCCACTTAAAAATCTCAAAAATGTTGGCGGCCCCATAACTATACAAGTTTATGATGCCGGCGTTAACTTAGGTGTTCCTGTCATTGGCTTATCACAGTAATATATTTAGTATGAAGAGAAAAAAAACAAAAAGATTAAAGGAGTTTTTAAACATTTTAATGCTTTTAAAGATCATTTATGTTTAAGATATTTTTAAAGAATTATATTGTTAAAATTGTTCTGTTTTGCAGATGATTTGTCGGCTCACTTGCAATAAACCTTGCAAGCCCACAGGTTGGGAACCACTGGTTTAGAGTCAGATAATATATTTATCTAAAAAAATGATCACCTCAGATATTAACTGTTCTGTTCGTGCACAAGTACATCAACCTTGGCAAATGCTAGTTTAAAATAGAAGTATTCAGATATAATGACTTTTCATTTATTTCTTTAAAAAGTCTGTTCTTGTGACAGCAGGGATAAAGCTGGATACCCAGCTCTGAGTTATGATGACACGAGTAAAACACCAGTGGAAATTGAGAGTGCTTTATATTGTTACTCTTGTTAATGGAGTCTTTGTGATGGAGGAGCATGCTCACTCCTTTTTTGACAGGTCAGATCATTAATGAAACATTTGACCATAAAAGCAATTTGACCATCTTCTGAATAGCGTGAGACTCAGGTATTTAAGAGGAGAGGGGAGCATCTGAGGGTACATTAATAGCTCACGCAGAGGAGGTGACTGAGGTCATTCATGAATTAGGAAAGGAATAGCTTTATGTATTTGACAGTTCCATTTCTGTATGCTCATCCTGATTCTTGCGTCCCCTCAGCGATCCACTATTTTCCGAAGATCCCACCCCCCCACTCTTTACAGTAGTCTTGTCTTGGCATATAACAAATACTTTATGAGCTGCATTTCCCGTCTTCTAATGAAATTAGTGAGATCAATATAATTACATTTATCAGCCCCAGGAAATGGAGTCTCCTAATCTCCTGGTATTGATGAGAAAAACAAATTGTTACTACATTCATGTATTTGTCAACTGCGTTTGCCTTTGTTTCCTCCTGTGTTCAGGGAAGTGAGACTAAAATGTAATTTTCACTGTTTAATATCTCATTATTTTGAAATTAGCGGCGTGAAGTCCTGGTAAACATGTTCATCAGGCATACTCAGCTACGGTTTGTTTTTCAAGAGAAAAATTTCCAGCCGTGGCCTTGTTGTGCATAACCAGGCCCAGAGCTGCTACTACTAAGATGTTACAGTAACAAAACAAACAAGAAAAACCTCTGCATCAGCCACCCACTCACTCATACACGCACAGACGCACATAGAGATACACACGTGTGTACCCCCCCTCCTCCAACACATTCCTCTCTGATATGACATCAGGCAGCACCAGGCAGGCTCCCTCCTGGGTTCAGTTGGTGTTAAATTAAACAGTAAATCATCTCACCAAAAGACACAAGAGTTATGTGTGAGTCAAGGGCAACAGTTCTGGGCTCCTTAATAGGAGATGAGGAGGACTTTATGAAGGAGATAAATAACAGCTTAACAAACAGCCTCTGTCTGGTCCCCTGGAGGTTGGCCTCACCGACCCTGTGGATCAGTACGATGAAGGAGAGCCAACAATCTATTCCTCTGAAGACATGAAAAAATAATATGCAGTGAAATTGGAAGAAAGATATTCGGAAGGGGACTCGGGGAGGTGGGGACCAGTGATGAAGTGGGGGGGCTGCGGGTGGCTGTGATTGTTGGTGATACGAGACAAGGTCGGTCACTTTGAGAGGACACTTTGACAGACAGGTTGGCAGTCAGACAGACAGAGAAGACCCACAGACATTGTGGTTGTCCCATCAGGTAGTCCTTTCCTCCCACCTCAGCTTTGCATGTTTGACTGAGACACAGGCCTCACAACATAAAATCGGATTCAACACAAAGCAACAGCATTTAGAGCAAATGGAAGAAAAGAGTAATTGCAGAGGGAAAAGTCCTCGGGCATTAGATTGAATTGAAATGTAGCACTTTTGAATGCAAGTCATGTGATGTAAAATTCTAATCTCATTTAATGTGCTTGTATTTTTTCATTTTCCCCTCTTTGGATCTTTCTTTCCTGGAGGTAAATTGTGAGGGATCAAAATTGAGGCCTGCACCAACATAATCTGATCCTATTTAGTTTGTCATTTACAATGAAAGGCCTCAGTCAGAATTTCTCATGTAAGTATAATGGATACTGTCAAGGGTTGATCGTGTTTTTGTATAGTTATAAACCCCCTCTAACCACACACATACCCACAGACATGCAGGAGCGCACACAGACACACATGAAGATTTGGTACAAGCAAGCATATATCACCACTGTGTGTGTGTGTAATAAAATTCCTCACTGCGCAATGAAATGCTTTACAGCATCTCGAGATGAAACGGCTCCTAAGGTAAACAGTTTAGTGCAAGATAAAAAGTTGCCAGTATTTTATAACTTGTCCTTTAACTTTGCAGGTTCTCACTTATGAGTATTTCTAGCCAATACTCCCTGATGCTGCTTTACACATTTTTATTTGCTCTTCATTTTCAGGAGAAAAGAACATTTCCTCCCAACGCTCTATAAAAGCTTTAACATCCCACATTGTTCATAAAACCAGAGTGATGCATAGCTCTTTGCACAGCACCTGGCATCGCAGCATACAGGGGATAAAGTTATGGCTCATCTGAGGCTGTGCAAAACGCTTCTTTATATAAGGTGATTTGTACTGGTTGCTATGTAGTCAGTGTCATTTTAAAAAGGGCTCAGCATCAAGTGTCTAGGGCAGCTGGGGCATTTCCAGATTTTCAGCAGTGTTTTCCTGTTGACTTCCGTGACTAGAAAGAGATTCACAACAACTGACCGCTGCTGGTTCTGATCCATTTCCTGATCTGTGTCAGTCAAGAAATGACAGGTCAGCTGCCCCTGAAAAAACAGAAACCACATGTACACCAGCCATCTGCATGTCATCCTTATGACACACGTGCTTATGCTCCAGCAAAAATACACAGACGTGAATCCACAAACATACACACACACACACACACACACACACACACACACACACACACACACACACACACACACCTCCTCACTCTTCCAAGGTTCATTTGTCAAGATGACAGCTGGACTCTCGCTAAGGTGGAGTTTGCCAAGCTGAATCTCTCGCTTGGTTAGTGGGAGCCAGAACATCCTGGGAAACATTCTGACACACACTTAGAGGCTGCGTTGGGACCATGTGTGTGTGTGTGTGTGTGTGTGTGTGTGTGTGTGTGTGTGTGTGTGTGTGTGTGTGTGTGTGTGTGTGTGTGTGTGTGTGTGTGTGTGTGTGTGTGTGTGTGTGTGCATGTGTGTGTATGTGTGCACGTGCATGAGTGTGTCTTTGTTTGCGTGCATGTACATGTGAGTGTGCAACTTTTCAAAAACACCCAGCAGCAGCATGGCAAGGTCCAGCCCCTCTTCAGTTTCTGCCTGTGCTTGGCAGGGGCAGGCTTGGCAGGGAGCAGCCCATTTTGTCAGGCTTCCAGTCAACATCAAACGTGCATACCGCTCCCGCCTGTACCAACAACACCTTTCCTCCTTCGCCTTTGCACTCACATCTGGGTCCTTAGACATCTGTTTACTGCGTGATACCTCCGAAGTGCTTGTCCCTATAGGGTGGGAGGGATGTACTGCATGCTTTTCCTTCCAAAGAGCCCTTCAGCTGTGTCCACTGGAAATGTGTCTGTGTAATGATGTAACAGGATGTTCTTCTGACTAGACTTAATAAGACAATGTGAGACAAATTTATTCCATCAGCATAGGATCCTACAAAGGTCGCATGTCTGGTCAAGGGGGAAAAATTTGATCCTCTCTCTCACATTATGCTCTTGATCATCCTGCCAAACGGATGTTCAGTCAAACAAGTGCTGGCAACTTCTCTACACTTCCTGTTTCCAGGTTCCAGCCAAAAGGCTCGTGCTCTGCTGTAGAGTTGTGCTGATGCAGACGATTCTCGGCCACTTTCGACCCCCCCCCCCCCTTACTCTCACTCTGCTCACTCTTTTCCTCCCTCCATTTTCCCTCTAGTCTGCATTTCTCATCTTCACTGCTGCCTGATGTATTTAGAAAGTGAGAAGAAAAAGAAAAAGGGAGGGGGTGGAAGAAGAGGGAGATGTGGTGTATGAAAGGTGAACAGCGCAAAAGTGTGTGTATGTGTATATGGAGTTGTGTTTGGGGGGGTAAATGACTGGGAAAAATGCAATAGCAGCAGATTTCATGCCACTGTCACCCACCCTCTCTCTCTCTCTCTCTGCTTCTTTCTCCCCTACAAGTCTCCTACACTCTTTACTCTAATTACCCAGATTGGGTTTCCTGGGGATGAAGGGACGAGGGAGTAAAAGGGGATAACAGGGGGTCCTTGATATTGTCCTTGTCAAAGCCTAGGGGAGTGACTGGAGAAGTCATTCATGCATCCATCACACTCCCGATTTCACAATTTAATCAATCCCTTAATGAAAGAGAGTGACAGAGAAAGAGAGGGAGGGAGAGAGGGGTAATAGTGAAATGGCAGCCCTCACACTTTAACCCTGCTAAGCCAAAGCTAAGGGGTGCGACCGCTCTTTGTCTGCCACAACAATGGCTGCCTTATTTTCATTCTCCCTGCCTGGAAGAAGGGAGTGTGGAGGGCGAGTCATTCCATTGTTACCTCTGGGGAGAATAGCACCTCTAATTTGCCATAAGCCTGCACTATTAAAGACCAGACTCCTTTCATACTGCAATAATTGGAAAAGTCATTCACTGTTTAACTTCCATTACTCCATGTTATTTTCACTAATGTGGTGGATGAAGGTCTTTTAATAATCTCGCCTGCATCACTTCTAGCTATCATTCAAATGACACAAAAACACACAGAGCACACTATCTCTCCAGTTTATTCTGGCACACACTCACATATAGACCACTAGGCTGGACAGATCTGAAAAGGCATCTGTTTGCCCCTGTGTCCCCTCTGTCCCTTCATTAAATCTGAAAATGGCATCCTCATATCTTAGTAATTTGATTGATGTCACAGTGAAGCATTTATGAGCCACAATAAAAGTCGTTATTTATGCTTGTTTGTTTATCAGAAAAAATGTACCTAAAAAAACAACTAAATCATGAATTTAGCTGTATTGAAACACTATAGAGGTGACCGAGGACACAACTGAGGTTTGACCAGCTGTGGCTTAGCAAAGCAACCTAGCTGGGAGAAGTGTGCATGACTTTGTTGTTTGCAAACCAAAAGAAGGTGAGAAAGAAAAGGAAAGAGGAGGAAGAAGAGGAGATTTGGTAATTTCAATTGCTTTGGCAATAACAAGAGACTAGAGCCATGTTAGTGGCCCCGAGGCTACTTAGGTACCTTGGTGCTTTAAGCTAAATGCTGACATCAGCATGCTAACATGTTCGAAATGATGATACTAATATGCTAATGTTTAGCAGGTATGATGTTTACCATGTTCACCACCTTAGTTTAGCGAGTTACCATGCTAACACTTGCTAATTAGCCCTAACACAAAGTAAAGATGAGGCTGATGGGAATGTCATTAGTTTTAGTTATTAAAATTCATCCTGAAGGGGACATGAAGGACTATACAGAATTTCACTGCAATCTATCCAATAATTATTGAGACATTTTACATTTGGGTGGATGCTTATTGTTCTCAAACGCAAACAGCGTTTTCAGATTTAGTCGCCTAAATATGAACGTAAACACTCTCACTCTTAAACACAGAGCCACAGGTACATCTGTTCATGCAGACTCTGTGCAATCCTCGCCAGCTAATGAATACATGATGTTTTACAGTTTGTGTTTTATGTTTAAGTTAGTAAGTGCATTTTTGAAAATCCCAACTTCATACTAAGATACTCAACATCAATCCTGCCCCACCTTTTGAAGAGATACAGTGCACAACATCAAAGCCGGAGCAAGTCTGTGTTTTAAAAAGACCACAGGAAAGCTCTTAATGCAGACACTTTGCTGACTCACAGCAAAAAACACAAGGTGTCTTTTTATCTTTGTGCCTGCACTATAGTACATTTGACAGATGGACTGTGTATGTGATATGCACTGCCACCTAAAAACCTTTCTCTTGTAGAGGATTTTTCTAGACCAGTTTGTTTGTGACCTGTTAGCCAATACCTGTATTTTTTGACTGCCTGTTAGGCTTTACTGTACTGCTGAAGGAATCTCTCTCTGTTTGTTCCTGTCAGCATTTGTGTTTGGAGTAGTTATCCCTGTTTGTTGGGCTTTAAAGCTGTGAAACGCCTGGCTTTCAGCTGTTTGCTCTGAGTTTGCCGTCTGCAAGTGACAGACTGTTTCTACTGTCCTCCTGTTCGCTGAACCAGTGTCATTCTCTGATACACTAGTGTGCTACTGCTCACCTAATTGGCACACTCATGACAGGCCTCTGCGTGTTTGTGTGTGTGCTTGTATGTTTCGTTTTATGTTAGTGCGTGATATGCTTAAGCCGGATTTACTTTGAGCATTTTCTCGAAGTAGCAACTCAAAGCAGCTGATTTCAGTTTTGCTCCATTTCAAGATATTGGGGTTTTTTTTTTTTTTTTGTTGTTTTCTGTTGTTTGTTCTAACAATATTCATAATATGAGTGCATGAGGTCATACTGTATATCTTTTTTTTTTTTTTTTTTTCAAACTCTTACGGTTAAAAAAGATTTTTCATTCATCTAAAAACTCTAGTCTTCTAATTTCAAACAGAACTTCTCAGTGGCGGACTAACAATCGTTCCAAGCTGTCCGGAAGATATAAAGCACCGAGACAATTCAAGCTGAAGGGACATCTTTCTTTTATTATGTTTGAATTTGAAGGTTTTATTTGGCGGAATGCAAAGTGATTTCAGGAAACAGTATTTTTAAGACAAGTTTTAATGTGGTTTATGTTTGCACCATTCTCTAGCATGAACAATAACGTGTGGCCAGTTTGGTTCCATGCTGAAACCTCTGTCAGCCACATCTAAGCCACATCTGATACAGTTTCTGTCTTATGTCATGTGTCTCAGGAAAATGGAATTAGTAAAAACCAAATCAGAAGAAGTCATGGGCATTAAGGTATTTCTCTGTTAACAACAAAAACCCTGCATCGTTTTAAATTGTATCCAATCCAGAGCCCATGACTTGGCTCAGTATAGGAGAAAGTTTAGCTGAGATCATGGCTCCAAATATTAACAAATCTTTTTTGTGAAAGTGAGAACAGATTTTCACCTCCCTCCAACACAGCATGCACATTTATTCATAGCTGCACATTGTACTTGCATCTTGGCTCATGTTTTGAATTTAGCTGCAATTTGTATTTTTATTTAAAAAAAAAAGACATCAGACATCCTCTGACTCCCAACTTCCCGAATACATAGAAATCTACACAACCTGGACGGCTGTATAAGTCAGTGTTTCCCCTATATGCAGTGTATTAATGGATGAATTAATGAAACTAAAATGTCAGTTTTTCTGGCACAAATGTGCACAAACAATAATAATGGAAAATTAATAAATTAAAATAAACACTCTTGAGTTTTATTGACTATAATGGGGTGCTGAGGCTTTTGCTTAAATATGTAATGATAATTCCTCAAAACAGTGCAAGAATATTTTTATTTTGCTTGCACAAATGAATCAAAATGGTGTTACTGATATCCTGATCAACTCCAAAGAGGTACAAACTTAGACTAACCTTGTGCGGCTTTGCTCTGTGTACTACCTCTTGTTAGTCAAATTATATTTGAATTTTCAGATGAGTCTGAAAGACTGGCTCATTAAGTTTATATTATCTATTTTTATTTATGTTCAGTGAAAAGTAATTTTCTCTGTCGAAGACATTTCATTCTTCAACATTTATTACACCAGCAGTCTGGTCTGTATAGAATGCATATCACATCTACAATGATTCTAAGGCCAATTGAAGCTGTTCCTTCACTGACACATGTAAATAACAAGGTCCTGCGTCATGCACTTGTATTGCTGCTTCAATCTCATTCACAATGCCCCAAGAACATTAGAGCAGTGCATATGATAATTGCTGTTCTCTGTACATGCTTAACTGCACACTATATTCAAATATACCTGTACTTCAAAAGGTTTCAAGGTCAATCATGATATGTATGTATAATGCCTGTAAATATGCACGCCCTAACCAACACCAGAGAGCACCGAGGCAATTCCTTTATTTATGAATCTTTCAGGTAACCTGTAGATTAGCGAGGTTAATCTGTTGATCAAATTTAGCCTAGAGAAAAGCAATTATGTTTGCGCTTGAATTTTACGTTTGAGCTGCAGTGCATAAAAATACAGAATACACTGAAATATAATGTTTAAAGTACGTTTCTCATGCACTGATTTAAAGAGACTGTCGTTAAAAAAAACGACCCCAAAGGTCGTCTGTGAAACGGCTTTTTATGACCCGTAGTTCCGTTTTATTGTTAGGCCACCTCAAGCAGTCATAGTAATCATGATGGGAGCAAAATAGAAAGTCAGGTGAGGTAGTATAAAGATCTTAAGAAGAGGGTGGGGTGGATGGATTAGTTGACAAATCACAAGAGACTGCTGTTTCCTTCCCATTTGAAACCAATAGTCATCGTTGTTTCTTTTAACCGCGACTGTTCCACAACCAACTGGAAATGTAACAAAGCACTTATTTTAACACAAACCACAACCTTTTCCTAAACCTAACCAACAAGCAGTTTTTTGTGCCGAGACCTTACCAAACTGTGACCACTCCATAAGCTTAATGGTGTGTTTGTTATTGTAACCATGACAAAGAAAGTCTGGTACCCCGCATCCGTCATTAATACCATAATCTCTACATTCCATCTTCTTGCTTGCTTTGTGGAACCAACATAGTATTTATAAAAAATACTTCCAGGGCTCATTCTAAACCATCTTCTTTTCATCTTCTTTTTAAGTTCATCAATCGCTCTCACGGCAATTCCACCCTCTAGTGATGAGGATAGACCTGCAACCGTAACAAGTACACTGGCAGAGAGAGGGTCTGTGAACACAGCAAATTCTATTTTGAATTGCGTTCACTGCTCTAAGCATCTCCATGTTCCTCCCGTTTGTTTACATATAGTACCTTTTCTCTTAATCTGCCATGGTGAGAGTTACGTGGGTGGAGGGAAAGCTTGAATGCTGAGGCAAACAAATGCAATGGTAATATGGCTCAGGAACACTCGGTATCACATGAAGCAGAGAAGGCCACCACTGCATGAGTTTGAACTTGAAACACCTCAAAAGAGCCAGCTGAGACTAGCCAGTAGAGATGAGGACATAGATTTAAAAGAAATGGGGTTTTATTTATTCACATTAAGTAAAAGTGAATGTTAATTAAATCGACCCGTAAATAGGTCAACATCACTCAACTGAGTGCAAAATAAAGCAAACTGAACTGCAACAGAACCGAACAACTGACAACTAAACAAACTGACCTCACTAATGACAAACAGCTGGCTATACACTGGCTGGCTTAACACAAGGGGTGCCACACAATAACAACAGAATACAAGGAAACACTAGACAGTTTGTGACCCAATAATATTTGTGATAAAACAACATCGATATAACTTGCAAAATTAACTTTAATGACCACAAACAAAAGTATCCCAACCCCTCAGAGCTGTGGCAGCTGTGTGGCACAGTCCTGGGTACAAGTGTGGGCAATTAAAATTAACATTTGTATGTTAAAGGGCAGACATTTCCAGAACCATCAGAACAATTAAATAAAGAAAATTAAATGAATGTTGCTTAACGCTATATTTAATAAGAACTAGTACAAACTACTGTGTAAAAAGTTGCATTCATAGTGCCATCTAGAAATGTCATCTCTCCTACACCTTTTCCACTCATGCAGCCCCATAACAGCACACTCCCATCTCCCATCTTCACGGTCTGCACTGTGCAGTCACTGTTGTAGTCGTGGCAGGGTCCACACACAAACATGCTGGATCCCATCTGATCCAAACAAATTTATTTTGGTTTCATCTGACCAAAGAATGTGCAGCCAATATTCATCAGGCCTCTTTTCATGTTCTTTGGCAAAGTTTCATCTTGCAGTTTTTGTCACGGTTGGTGGAAACAGCACAGGCAGACAGGACCCAAACACAGGCACACAGGCAGGTCCAGTGAAGTTGCTTTAAATGGATGAGAAGTGTTACAGGCAGAGGGCTTGACAAGAAGGCAGCCAGGTACCGGCAACAGGGTAGTACATGGATGCAGCACATACACTGGGAACCAGACGGTGGCATAAACAGACGATCTGACAAGGAGCTGGTGGCAACGGCAGGTTTAAATACTGACTGGGGTGATGAGGAAACAGAGAACAGGTGTGTGAGTGGGCAGGGAAGCTCAGGTGATTGGGAATAGAAAACAGGTGAGCAGGTGGATATGGAGGCAGAAAGAAAGTCCAGGGCCAACTGGTGGGCAGATGGAGTATGTCAAACGACAGAGGCCATATAAACAGGGCAGAGACAGGAATAATAAGAGCGGGGATAATAAGTCCAGGGGAGCGAACAAGAGACCTAAGAGATGAATCGTGACAGTTTTGTGCTGCTTAGTGAGCAATGGGTTTCCTCTTGGATGTCATCCGTAGAGGTTGACTTCATGCAGTGTCCTTCAAATTGTCTGTCACTGAAATAGCAATTTTCACAGATTCCTTTGTGCCAAATCAGAAGCACTTGCCGTCTGCTTTTCAATGCAAGGTTGCGTAAAAATCATGGCATCATTTTTCGAGGACATCCACTGTCCATCTGCTATTGGTAGTATGTTTCTTACTGTAACTCTACTGCTGCAACTGTGGCTTATCTTCAGCGGCCTACTGATGCCATGATACCCTCTCTCATCTTTACAAAGTATCACAACCTGGTCTCATACTTGTTCAGGCAATTCTTTAGAAAGCTGTGGTGTTCACAGTTAATTTCATAATTCCTAAAATCAAAGGTGTTCTCACTTTAGCTGCAGTGATCACAGATGTGTTCTTGTGACCACTCTGTATTTTTGTTGCTTTGACGTCGCACTTTGTGGCCTCTATTTCAGTGAAGTGTATCAAACCTTTTTGTTTTTAAATTATGCATAAGACCAAATACCCTACACTTCAACATAAAAATAATACATTATCTACTGTACAATGACACAGTTTTGAATCATTTAACATTTTAATGAGATTGCACCGGGATGTACTCAGTTTTTCTAGTGTTTCAGTGTTTCTAGTATTTTTTCTAATCCCATGTATGTTTATTGGGGTGGAAAGAAGCATCTTCTTCAATAGATTCAGTTGCATTTATACAACAGCTTACATCTTTGTACATATATCACACTAATGTTGCCTTATCAGCACACAGTATACAATACCTAATCTAAACTCGCAACTCATTATATTATTAAAATATGTAGTAGTGTATTTCTACACCATGCAGTGCAGTCACATACTTTGGATATGTTAGATACTTTAAAGTGTTAGTTAACATGAATTTTTAAGTGAAAATTAATTCCTCTGCACCCCAGTGACTGTGGTGGTAGAACGGCACTTCTGTGTTATTCATTCCCCTCTCTTCATCTCCTCTTCTCTGTTTTCCCCAAAGACCCGGTGGCATGATAATTTCTCATTTGATTTAGTTTTGCCTGGCAGAAGGGAGCTAAGCTCACTGATAAGATCTCCTTAAGAACCAGACAAGTTGTCAGTAATGAAGGGAATTGCTTTGATCCGTCGACAAATAGGTCATTTAGACAGTGTCTGGTTTCTGATGCCGCATGATACAGTCATGACTCTCTCTCTCTCTCTCTCTCTCTCTCTCTCTCTCTCTCTCTCTCTCTCTCTCTCTATCTCTCTCTCACTATCAATTTCTTTTGGCTGAGTGCTTCTCGTCCACTCTCTCTCCCCTACAAATTCACACACACACACACACACACATTATCAAGACAAGAGAGGAGAAATCAGAGAGGGAGCGAAAGAAAAAGACAAAGGAAGAAAAAACTGAAAAACAGTTTTTGATTATTATTGAAAATCCTTTATTATGTATTACCCAATGGAGGCATTTTATATGTGTGTTATTGTGTGTCCCATGTGAAGTGAAAGATAGTGGTGTAACAAGAAAGAGAGAGAGTTTCCTCTTCATTAAAGGAAATAAAAAGTCCTGATACAGTCATGAGAAGCTCTTAATGTTCATCTCATGCTGAGCTTTTTTCAACACATTCACAGCCTTTCTGAAGCTAAAGTGACAAAATGACAGTGAAAGCTGCTTACTGTTGGAATGACATCCTGCCTGTCACAATATTCTGTGATAAAAGGAGGAGCCTGATAACATGCAACAACAGCGAGCTGACTCATTTCCCTGACAGCCATTGTTGGATCCCTTAATGCATAGCCATGTATATATGCATGTGATTTATTACATGCATTAATAATCATGAGCCAGACGTCATTGCAGCGGCAGTTTGTCGTCACATTGCTCGTTGTCGACTCTGAACTGTCCAAACAAGCTTAGTGGGAGAATTAGAGGTGAAAAAATTTTGAAGTATAATCCTTTTTTTTTAAAATCATTAATTGGCATAAACCAAATCTTTCAGCACCGTATAAAGCACAGTTGTACACGCTTGAATGTGCATATGTGTGCACATGTAGCCATGCACAAATATTTGGTACAAACAGATGAGGATAAGGATTCTGGCGCCGTCCCTCAACAGTTTTCAAAACGTCTACGTGAACGTTGTGGGAGGGAGAGCTAATTGGCTGGAATGACTGTGGAAACATGCAGCTGAATCTCTTTTCCCCCCCAAGCAGGACGGCTTGGAAGCGGGTAGGAAATCAGGGGGGCGGGGAAAACTGAAATGGAATTATGGAGAGCTATCACTTCCTAACTGGTGAGGATTTATACACCACTGCCAAGGCCAACGGATTGAAGTAATTTCATTTTTCATGCATGGCTTCTGTCCCCACGGAGACCTGAAGCAAAGAAAGAGAGAGAAAAAGAGAGAGAAGGAGTACAGCGGAGGGGAGAGATGAGAGGAAAGGGGCGGAGTGGAGATGAGAGAGAAGGAGACGGAAAGGAGGAGGGAGGGCAGAGGAAGGGAGAGACAAGGGGGGTGGGCGAGTGAATGAGAGGGGGAGACAGTTTGGCAGGCGGCTGTGTAGTAATTGCTTGTATTTTCTAATGCGACAGGAGAGGTAGATGGAGTCAGCGTGCTGTGGTCTGGTTACTTTGCCTATACAGGAGGGTAATGGTGCTACGTTGAGAGTTCAACTGAGCTGCTAGCTGGATATTTGTTAGTTTGTTGGTGTTTAACGGGCAGAGTTTCTTTGAAGTAATAGCAGTCGATGCCTGCACCTCGTTAATTATCATAGCTGTCAGCAGTAATTTGCTGAGATATGTGCACAGCATTCTGACGTTCTCCTCCCGCTATTCCCCAAAGAAAACACATATACAGACATGCACAAATAGCATTAGTGGGCTGTTGTGACAGCTCCTCTTGCATCCCTACAGCTAAGGTGTCTGTAACTGATTGCTTTTGTTTGATTAGAAAGACACACCTTGACTGTATCTCTCTAAAAGAGAGCTGATGATAATGCTGATGCTGATGAAGAGCAAGAGAAAGAAAATGGTGATAACAGCACTGTCAGTGATGGTGACAGGTTTTTATTCCACCAGTAGGAAGAGTCAGGATGACACCTGTCTAATACGGTATGTCCTTCCCTTGTCCTTGTTAGTTGCTCCAGCTATTTTCTCAGCTGGGCAGAATTCCTGGTGTGTCAAAAGTGTGGCTAAATTGGTTCCTCGAGTGGTGAAAGATGGAGACAACTTTGGACAGTGTTACTCTTCTGGTGCACTCAGGATCTCCACTGAAATAGTCATTGATTGAAGAAAAAAGGTTGGCCATGGCTGTGTGTGTGTGTGTGTGTGTGTGTGTGTGTGTGTGTGTGTGTGTGTGTGTGTGTGTGTGTGTGTGTGTGATTGTATGATTGAGTCATTTTCACCCACTGATGTTCATTGGTTGTCATGTGGTTAATGGACAGAGATGGTATGTTTGGACTTTATTTGGGCAATAAATTGAAAGATTCTTCCAGATGAGTCATAATTACACAGCACTTCAGTTCAAATCGCAGGCCTAGCTTTGCACTTAATGCACCTATTAGCTATATATGTGGCCAGGAAAGCTGAACCAAAATGTAGGCCTAATTTTTTTTTGAAAACGTTCTGCTTCCCTTCTCCCACAGCTATTGAATAATTCTTTTCTCCTGTGCAGCCTTGCCCATTTTTACCCCCTCAAAATGTGTTTATTGTTATGCTGCCTGTTGTTGCTTCCCTAATTACACACCAATTACAACCTCATATTTTCACCTACCTATCTAATTGTCATTTTTGTTCACAACCTGTCTGTATTTCCAGAATGGCTCCTAGCTGATTGTCAAAGTTAACAGTAAATATATGTTGATTTCATTTCGCCCTTCGTGAAATATTGAATTTAAATTTCTCTTTTGAAGCAGTCCAATTCTGCCAAACAGAATGCATAGCTTTCCCTGCGGCAGCACTAATGGAATCTTTGAGTATGTGGTAGCTAGAAATGCCAAACTGTGATGAATGTGTGTGTGTGTGTGTGTGTGTGTGCAAGAGTGGGTGCCCTGGCTTCGTGTGTTTGTGTGCCTGCACATGTTTCCAGTGAATATGTAATATCAGGTTTCTTAGACTGTGTGAGGACAAAATATTAAACTCAAGGGTTGTATATCACAAACTGGTCCTTGAATCATAAACACCTCGCAGTACATGTTGCACCAGCAGGTGTAGATTGGCCATGAGATCTGTGTGTTTGAATTTAGTTTCCAGGGAAGAGACTGAAAACTAATAAGATAGAAAAGTTTATTGCTCAGTGAAACACGTTATGAGAGTTTAATATTTATTTGATTGATTGAGTGTTTCTCTCTTTATTTGTTGTGATGCAGATTCGTTCAGACCAGGACCAGGACATCTCGATCCGATATAGCATCACAGGGGTGGGAGCAGATCAACCACCCAATGAGGTCTTCAACATTGACCCCGTGCTCGGGAAGATGTTCGTCACCAAACCTCTCGATCGAGAACATCGCTCTTCTTACCATGTGAGTGTCTCTCTCTCCCTCTGTCTGTCTCTCACTCCCTCATTCACACATACATCCGCGCACAACAGCCATGACCTTTGAGATGAAACCAATTATTATACTGCCATTTAACCCTTTGACACATATGTCTCTTTGCCACCTCAACGGACAGGGGTCTAAAGCAGAACCAGTGTAGTTCTGCATAATGAAAATGCCATCTCTGATATATATTTGCTCAACATAACAAATTAGGAAAAAAAAACAAAAACAAAATCAGGTTTAGAAACTATTTAATTAAATCCATTCAATAAACATTACATAACAATATTGCACTACATTGTTACATTAAGCAAAAACATTTCCTGGAAGAGTTGTGTGTATGTATTTGCATTCTTGTACTTTGATCACTGTGAGAAACAATCACATTTTTACTTCACAGTGACGTTAGAAATGAATGATGGAATTTCCAATTTGCACCTTTTCACTCTTACGTGTGGAAGCGCTGTGTGCAAAGCATCTGGCTGAAATGAAGTACGAGTCAGAGAATGTGGTAATTACTTATTTTGTGATTCATCACATTCAGAGCCAGTTTTGCTAACTTGTTCTTTTGTTGAGGAATGGAAGAAAACAATTTTCACTTCATGTTTACTTTATCCTTTTATGCTGTAAAGTTATATTAAATAAATGTTTCTTTCTAAGTGTAATTAAATATTTTGTGTGTGTCAAGGTTAAAATTGTTTAATTATCACTTTCAGAACTAAAAATCATGAGCTCAGGTGACAAAATGTCAGATGGATTGTTCACCTAACTCATCAGTTTAAGTTGTTTCAAAACATTATGAACTTATTTGCATACACTTCCCAGCATGCATTGCATTAAGTTTAAAAACTCTTCTGTTTGGGGCAGTTTCATGATGGAGGTGTCATGATGGACTGCTGTGTGATCAAAAGAAAAACAGTGCAAACCATGAGGTCTGTACTTCAGGCACCCCTGCACCTTCTTCTTCTGTAAGGCACTAGAGTCATAGTGGTCACATTGAGGAACAGTGTTCTTGAGCTGATTGTGACTGCTAGCAGTACAGCAGACGCTTTCACGACGGATAAAGATAGGGCTTGCCGCAATAAATTATTTAAAACAAAGAATCCATGTTCATTTGTAAACTGAAAACTCCAAGCAGATACAGCATACAGATCTATTTTAACTCAAGCACAAAATCTGAGTTGTGATTATGTGAAATAATACATAACAGAGGTAAAAAATCAAAGTTGAAGAAAGTCAAAACCTAAACTTAAGAAATGAAGTTAACTCATCTTTCTGACTTGGCAAGTCAAGAATATTTCACCTCTTGTCCCTGAAAAGCTCTTTTGGTTGCTCTGGCCATGTTTAGGATCATTGTCCTGCTGAATGATGAAGTTTCGATGTCTTTGGTTGAATCTGAGCACAGAATGTTCCTGTATACCTGTATACCTGATGAGGGATACCTCTGTATACCTCATCAATAAATACCAGTGTTCCACCTCCATTGATAGCCATACATTTCCCAAACCATAACAGCACCACCACCATGTTTGACAGATGAGGGAGTTACTTTGGGTCATTTTTTTCTCCACACTTCCCTCTTGCTGTCATTTTGATAGAAGTTCCTTTTTGTTTCATCAGTCCATAGAACTTTCTTCCAGAAATGTACTGATTTCTTTTTGTATGTTTGCAACCTGACCTCTCTGTTATTTAGGCTTACCGTGGGGTTTGCATCTTGTGGTGAATCCTCTGAGGTTTTGATCTCTTGATAGTTTGCAAGGTAACACGTACGCCTACATCCTGGAGAGTATTCCTGACTTGCTGTGCAGTCTTTCCCAATGCGTACCTGCTTTTTTAGAACATACCCAACTGTTGATTTTGGCAAACCAAACACCTTGATATCGCTGTGATAGATTTTCGCTTTCCTTAGCATCATTATTATCTTCTTCACTAGCATGGTCACCTCTTTAGTCCCTATGTTGACAGATAATCCACCTCAATCTAAATGGCAACTCTTAATTCTCAATAAACTCTGAGCCACATGAGAGGCTTCTTTGTGCATGAACTAATGTTGAAACACCACACAGCGTCCCAAAAAATTATTTAATAGCCAAGTGTCCAATTATTTTTAAACCCTTGATATTTGGGTACTATGTGTTAAAAAGGCTAGATCCCCCACACTGTTCCTTCTATATTGATGTAAACCTGCTCAAATTAAAGATGAGACTTGCCACTTTAATGTAATATCCATTATTTCATTTCAAACAGAATATGCTGAAGCGCAGACCCTGAGGAACAAAAAATGTTTAACTCTCCAAATACTTACCATCTGGATAGGATATAATTAAAGAGAAATGATTTAGTGGAAAAATAAAACCTTGATGAGGGCAAGATGTTGGGATTTACTCTTATTGGCTTCTCTCTGAGAGTAATCATGAATATCAATCTCATGTCTTTGTGTTGAAGAAATTGTTCATTTTAGGAAATGCACTTATACCCTTTCTTGCCAAGAGTTAGATGAGAAGAATTATACCGCCCTCTCTGTACACTGAATATGAATATACAGCCAGCAGCCGGTTAGCTTAGCAGAGCACATGGGAAACGTAAAGCATGGCTAAGTCCAGTGTTTTTGCCTAGTAGCAACTTAAAAATGTTCTAATTAGAACATTATATTTTGTTTGTTTAGTATGTACACAAACATAAATGTTGAAACAAGTTGGGAGTCTTATTGTCACAATGGGGTTGCCAGGCAACTAACAAAGACTGCATTTACAGGAAGTCAGTGCTCCTGGCCAAGATTTAAAATCCCCAAAAATCCAGAAAAAAACCCTCTTAATTATTCTAATTTAGAGGTTCTGATATGTAGATGATTTTAACCTTTGGACAGAGCTGGGCTGGCTCTTTAATAATTCTGAACTGTTTCTGTTAATGAGCCCTTGAGCAAGGCAACTGACCTCCCAACACTATTGCAGCTAGTTCAACTGGAGTCCCTTTTCCCAAAGTTTAAAAATACAACATCTCTAAAGCTGACTAATTAACACTGTATATAGTTTGTTTAACCTGTATATAAACAGTAATGGAAAATGTTTTCGGCCCAGTGCAGTGAGCACAGCCATCTTCATTCTGTGCATGCTGTGCTGGTTTAAACCCAGTTTTTTTCTTTTTTTTCTCCAAAAATACCAACACCTGTCTTGGCTCTGCTTCATTTGAATGGAACTTCCATCTCTTTGCGCCTCTTCTTTCGCCTTTGTGCTGTGCATGCTAGTCTAAGAATGGAAATATCAAGCAGTCTGGCAAAGCACTTTTAAAATTTAAGAAAGTACTAACTTGTCATATTGCATAAGCTATTCTTTCCATAAGTCTTTCTGCTGCCACGAAAAGAGAGCTCCAACTCTTTGGAGTAGTGAGAAACCACACTGGGTTTACCACTTAAGGTTTCTGTGTCGGGTTCCCTCTGTCTCTATACCTGCCGCTATCCTTGTATTTATATGGGAACCTAGTCTGAGTCTCGTTCCTGCTGAGCTGGCTTTTAGCTTTTTGTGGGAGCTGAGCAGATTTATACCCACGAGAAAATCCAATCAATCAGGTGATTTGTTAAGAAAGGTGCCGGCTTTCTAAAGGCTGCTTTAGTTAAACTCAATGTTCTGTTGTAGAGGAGAAGTTTTAGTTGTTGTGGAATACAAAATGAAGGGAGAAACCAGATGAGACAAGGTAGAGATGTACGTGTAAACATAGGGAGAAAGGTGCTGTAGTACAATTAAAAGCTTCTCACGCTAGATGCTGCTGGGGACAGGTCAGCAATTAAAGTGGACTGTACAAAACATGATCTTCCTCAAGCCTATAACTTTAAAGACAGGGAAGATTGTACTCACTGAGCAACGTCATCCAGGAAAACTATAAAACACACACACACACACACACACACGCACAAAGTTAGAATTTGACTTTGTGCTCTTTCGTTTGTTTACTTCATATTTCATGCAAGGACAGAAGAAAGTTATGGTCTGCTTCTTTTTATTTCAAATGAATGAGCACTCTGAAATTCAAAACTAGCCGTGCAACAAGATGCATTCTTATGAGGAAAAAAACCTTGGAGCGTCTGGTCTGCTGTTATCTCTATCAGGATGCTTCCTCTTTGCCAAATGCCGAGCACTGCCTGGTACGGTCTGTTTTCTCCCCTTGCCTTTCAAGATAATAACTTTAATGTGGACCCAGAATTACATTTTGCCTTCTTTAAACATGGCGGTAATCTCTGACTCCTGCTGTTATTGAATTAGGGTGTGGGTGCATGTGGGACGGAGGGATGAGGGTGGGTAGAGATAACAGGCTTGGCTCCTAGCCTGTTACAGCACACCGAGATGCGATATACAGTGGCAGCGCACGGATATTGGGTGCAGGACAGATCAGACAATGCAGTGGAAAAAGTAAAGTCAAATTAACCTCAGTGAGACCTGAAGACACAATTTCAGTGGAGGTGCAGAGTGAAAGCAGACAGTGGAGAGGAGAGGATGGGCAGCAGTGGAGAGGATCTTCACCTCTCTGAGGAGAAGAATGCGGATGGACAATGCTTCTTATTCCATTTCCTGCCACAACGAGCCTAGGGGCTATTTCACTTATCTGGCTCTCATGCCCTTGCAGTGGCCAGGTAGCACGTTTCCAATCAGGCATGCTCAGATGGCAAGAGTACCATTCCCTCAATTCTCCATACATAATGAGAAAACACTCATGTTACAATCTGCTCATAGAATGTTTGTAGGTTCTTAGTCTGAAATTGATTGCTGACATTTCAACAGAATAAATATTTATCATTCTATGTTCTTATGAGCAGGATGTAGATAGCATCTGAATTCATTTTTTTCCGTCCGTATAAACTAAACATCCCCGATGCTTTCACCTGACAGGAATATCACTGAATAAGTCATGTTCAGGGATATAAACATTCCCAGGTAAGGTGAAGTGAATCAAAACAGCTTTAAAGAGAACCGTGGAGTTCGTTCTGAGATGCCACTTCAGTCTGTTATTTTGACCTTCATGTATGGAGCAAAAAAACAAACCACAAACATTTACTTAAACTCAACATTTCCCTGATAGTTCACTTTTTTTTCTCTGCTCTCCTTTTCATTCATTCCGCTTCTATTTTTTTCCATCCAGACCTCAATAAGAGAGAAAGCAGTGAGGACACATTTTACAGCACGTATCGATTCCAGTAATAACTCCATGTCCAAACTTTGTGAGAAATCCTAGTTGGTGATTCCATTCGTCTGAGCACAGCTGAGTTGAATTTGAAATGTGCTGAGTGTGTTTGTGGAGTCAGAGTGAAAGTGAAGTGATTTCAGGACTCTCTGTCAAACAAAATCAGACAGAATGTCTGGCCTGGGATTTCAACACCGTGATCGTGAAACAGACACCTTGACTTCACAGCAGAGCCGAACTTCCAATAAAATAAGATGTTTCTTGTTTTGGTTTCTGTTGAGATAAAAACTTCTGGGGACTAAGTGTAAAAGAGATAAGAAGTCTGGAGAAAGTGCATGACCAAGGAAGGCAATTTTTCTGCAAGAAAGGTATCCTGACTTCTACCGAAGACCTTACTATATTGTTCTTTAGGTTCAGGCTTTTTGAAACGCTTGTACTGTATAATTCAATAATGCAGACTTTATCAGTCAGTGTGTTCATGAGCAGGGTAAAATGCCAAATTCAGAAAACAGGGCACAGGTATTTTTCTTTTTGGTTTTAGAGTTGCTTTGAAAGTATTCACCTTGAAGGATAAAAACACTTGCTCTCAGTTTGTTGGTTTTTTATTTATGTTGTTTCTCCCTTTTTTAAGTCCACTTCTGTGAGTGGAGACAGTTGGGAATACACTGAAAGGATAAGGGCGTATACCCCACAAAGAACTGATTTTCAAACATGGGAACGGGTATTTGAAAAATTGCTGTGAAAATTAAGGCAAGAACAGTAATTTAAAAAAAATACAACTTGGTCATTTAAGCCTGTAATTAATGTAGACAACAGACCAAGGGTGAACGTTTGGTGTCAAAAGTTGACGGTATACAATGAAGTCCGGGGTACTACAACTAGACAAAATAGCGAATACTTTTTTTTTTTTTTTTACTTGCATTTGTATAAACCCAGTGAACACATTATAATTAAACTGGCATTTGTGCCTTCAGACATTTATATTTACATTTACATTTACTCTTGGCAGACGCTTTTATCCAAAGTGAGGGACAACACATTTACACTCTAACAAAATGTGTTAAATTCCTGGACTAAATTTATAAAATGATTAAATATTACAATTTTTCTAAATTATTAAGGCAATAGCTCCGACAGTTACACTGTATCTAGTCTCACTGATAGAGACCTTTAACCACAAATCTTAAAATTCAAATAAAAGAAATACAACCTTCAAGCCTTAAAACTGAACTAGACTAGACCAAACTGCATTGACATGATTTTAGTCACAAACATCAACATTTGCCTGAGAAACTCTGTCCTTAGGGTTCATTTTTAACAGATGTTTACAGTCACTCTGGTCTCCTTAGAATAATGTATCTTACTCACCTTTCAGAGCACACTGCTCCTAAAACATATTTCTGTGAGTTCACTGTAATATTTGAGGATAACTCAAATGAGTGTATCAATGTTTTTATTACCCGGTCTCCTCTCTCAGTTTGATTTTTGGCATCAGGACAGTTAAAGGACACTGTTTAGAGAGATATTAGTGAGATCCAAACTATCTGGAAACTATCCCCAGTGGAGACTAATGTAAAATGTAGAAACTGCAGACCAACCTTGTAAGATAGATAGACCCTTAAGATAGATTAGATTTTTTTTTCATCCATTAAACACCAAATGTTTACCAAAATAATTTTCTCCATAAAACGAATACAAGCACTCATCACAGACTCATAAATAATTCATCTATTCATTACTCTCTGCTCCCACAGTAATAATTATGGGCTGTGATCTAACTTCATTTCTTGTGTTTCTGTGTCTCCCAGTTACGTGCCCATGCTGTGGACATGAATGGGAACCAGGTCGAGAACCCCATCGATCTGTACATCTTCGTCATTGACATGAATGACAACAGACCCGAGTTCAAAAACCAGGTCTACAATGGCTCTGTGGATGAAGGCTCTAAACCAGGTATTGGCATATGAATGGATGGAAGGATAGATAAAACATGAAGTGTGAAGCAGGAGCAATTACAGGGTAGACGAGTTAATTAAAGACTGGAAAGATTTGAAAGATTAAAGAAATGTGTGATGGTGCTAGATACGAGTGGACTGATGACGAGCTACTATTATATCAGGAGAGGCTGGTGTCGTTAAAAGCATGACTACACCAGTGAATCTTTGACACAACTGAGAATTTTCCATTCCCCCTGATTTAGCAGACAGACAGAGAATCTGTCTCCTATAGTGGCTTTTCATTTAGCCGGCTGCAGCAGTGGCCATAAACCAAAGAGGGTGCTCAGGCTGGACAGGAGATTGAGGATGAAATGTACCACGCTGTAGCACCACTGGGTCATTTTATGTCTAACCTCAGAGCGAAAGAATCACGAAGATGAGCTCTCTGTGTGCATGTGTGTGTGTGAGTGTGAGCCTGATGAACCCAACTTTATTGCACCAGGGGTGATTTCAAGAGGTGTCCAGGTACTAATTTCCCTTTCTTTCTTTCTTTCTTTCTTTCTTTCTTTCTTTTTTCTTTTTTCTTTCTTTCTTTCTTTCTTTCTCTCTTTTTTCTTTCTTTCTTTCTTTCTTTCTTTTTCATGCCTGCCTTCCTTTCCCTTCAGCCTTCCCTCACACAGCAGACAAGTCTCTGTGGCATGCATGACATTCTGCTAAACAATAATCATAAAAAAAAGAGAGTTTTAGAATTTAGAGCTCCAGTGGTTTCAATGGAAGGCCAATTACAGACTTGAATTAGTTTGCAAATTAAAGAGTCATTATGGGGACCTAATCCTGTCAGGCACAGCTTAGGACGCCCGTACAAAGGGTCCACATTAAACCCCCTAAGAGTGCAGCTTAATGAAATTACCCCGCCGATGTGTGACACATTGTGATTCTTCATCTCCTTCTCTCTATCCCTCCATCTCTAGAAAAAAGTGATGTGTGGAGGACTGATAGTCACTCCGCTTGGAATCTAACCAAATATGGAGTCTGTCCTCTGTTTCTCTCATTTCCTCCTCCCCTCTCTCTCTTGCTGCTGCCTTTTATTTCTCGTCTCGCTGAGAGGCCTTTAGAGTGCTCCCTCTGGCCGAGTCATTGACAAATGTTGCTTTGAAATGTAATGAAGTTTGAAATGGGAGCTGCGGTTACAATTATCCTCGGACAGGGGCTGTCACTGGCATGATATCACTATCTCTGGCAATTAGAATCAGCTACGGGAGAGGGAGAGCAAGAGGGAGAGAGAGAGATGGAGAGATTGGGTGACAGGCAGTGGTCCCACAGAGTTATATGAGTGCGTGGAGGCAGGAATGCAAACAAGTGGTGCCTTCATGGGAGGATTGTGGCTTCTTGTCTGCAACAGAACTGTGTCTGCATATACGTTATGTCTGTACTTACTTGTCCTTTAAGTTGAGTGATTTTCACTTACAGAACATGTTTCCAACAGGCATAAATCTGTATAGGTCATTTTAAGCGAGTCTTATCAAACATGTAGACAGTTTAGCTACATTCATGTGCATACTAATCAATTTGATATAAGGCTTATCAATACCTTTCATCAGTAAAAGCAAAATATGATGTGAAATATGTAGCTATAAAAGCTTAGCTTATCTTATAGCAGAATGTCTGTGCCTGGTCCTGCTTCTGGTTGTTGAGGTCATGATTTTTTGCAAAATAGGTGTCCAACATTTCTCTGCTGGCATAAATCTGTACACATCAATGAACATCATAGTAAGTGTTATCAAGCTGTTATGGAACATGTTATGGTTTATTAACCACTTTTATGCAGACATTAACCAATATCAATGTGATTATTTCCAATGTATGTCATTAAAATCTGTTTGTAGGATGGTTGATTAAGGAGAGCAGTGCTGTGTGCACAGTGCATCTGCAGCCTCTCCCTCTCGTTGCTTCACTTTAAACTAGCCAATAAAAGGCATGACAGCACAAAATGTTCAAAGTTAAATGAGGACTTAGTCATTTATTTTATGGAAACAACTAGAATATAAACAACTACATGTAAATTTTGCCAAACAGCGGCCACTGTGGTTACAAGGAGCAAATATGGAACACTGCTGAACTGCTTTTGTTGCTGCTGTTCTTAGTCTAACAATATCTCAAGTAGAAAAGAGTGATGAAGTCAAGAAACTGCTTTAATAATTTCAGTTGCACACCAATAACTAGCTAATGTTAGCTAACATTTGCTACCATTAGCGACCATGGCAGGCTGCAGCAGCAAAACTCCTGAGTGTATTGAAGTGGGTGGGGGGGCCTTTTATTTCTATGATACTAAAAAGTTTGTTAGTTAGTCTCGCTTTAACACAAATTCAATTTTGATGGAAATTGAATTTGACATATTTACTTGTTACTTTCTGCTACAGCATGCTTGGCTGCCTGTGCACGTGCACGTTGAGAAATATTCTTTTCTTTCTCAGGAACATATGTGATGCACCTGTCGGCGTTTGATGCCGACGACAACATCACCGCTAATGGAATGGTGCGCTATCGAATCCTTTCCCAGACGCCGCACAGCCCCATCCCTAACATGTTCACAATCAACAGTGAGACTGGAGATATTGTGACGGTGGCACCCGGTCTTGATCGAGAGGTTGGTCTTCTACATCCCCGTGCATTCACAAAAGGCAGTTAATGTTAAAGATAAAATCGTATAAAATTAAGCAAAATAATCATCACAAATAAGGATTGTATTATGCTTTTACTCTGAACACTGATTATTGAACTATAGCTGGTTAGAAGATACACCTTTGTCTTCGTTAATGGAGCAGCTCCTAACAGCATTGTTTACTCTGATGACACTCTTGAGATGTGACTTAAGAATGTTTTGTAGCCATTTGTCACCACACACACTGACACACACCCACATCAAGTCATCTTTCTTTTTTTTTTCTTTTTTTTTTTCTTTTTTTTTTTACACCAAATTGCCTGCTTCTGCGGTCACCTTGTTTATGGAGCTATAAAAGTTGTGACAAGATCCAAATGTGTTTATTCTTGCGACATGGATGTGCCAGTGACAACTCTGCAAAGAAATCTCGGAGACAGATCATCGTCCCAAACTGTCACCAGTGACAGACCTATTAACAACACATCATGCTGCAGTGGGCTGCTCACGTTGTGTTGTGGGTGTGTATGTGTGTGTGGGTGTGTATGTGTATGTGTATGTGTGTGTGGGTGTGTATGTGTGTGTGTGTGTGTGTGTGTGTGTGTGTGTGTGTGTGTGTGTGTGTGTGTGTGTGTTTGTGTGGTGAAGATAGAGTGGAAATATCTGAGATAGAATGCCCTTGACACCTGTCAGACAAACACAAAAGCCCATATAATCACATCTACACTCGATAAAACACAGGCAATGGAGTGGAAAAAAAAGGAAACTGTAGGGGGCAATAGAACAAAAACAGAGCTCGGCAGATGGGGTATTACAATGAGGGTGGAGTAAGTGAGTGTGAATTTGGCAAAGAAGATAGGGTGATGGACATGAGACATGAGGGTACCAGAGGAAGGGAGAGAGAGAGAGGCATGAAGGGAACATGGAGTAAAAAAGCCTGAATGTCTGATGCTTATTTTTGCTTTGTTTTATCTGTACACTGCTAATCCCCCCCACCCCCCAATGTAGGATTAAACCCCCTACCCAGAGCACCTTTGTGCTTCTTGACTGAAGAGGACTCCTATTGACATAATTCATCCCCTAGCCACTAACCTATTGTCTATATTCATCCTGTGAGAGCAGTGTTCCTCTTTTTCAGGAGCTCCCTGTTTACAATCACATTGTTAACACACATTCACTCCTGGAAACCGCATGTCACAGGTTGGCCAGAGAGCAGCACCAGTGCTTAAGGGCACATCAGTGGTGGTAATGAGGGAGTGTCAAGTTCTGCTCCGTCACTTTCCCCACCCTGATTCAGACCCCATTCACACCTGGTGTCAACATGCAATCTGTACTTGGATATCTTAACTATATGAGGGGAGCTGTATTTTAATGCACATCATTTTGAAGCAGTTGTTTGATTAATAAGTTGGTTGATGAACAGAACATTAATTGGCAGCTATTATCTATTATTATAATTGATTTACTGTTTGTTTTTTTTCTGTTTTATATCATTGCAAAAATGAATGACTTTGGGTTTCGGACAGCATAAGCAATTTGAAGATGTCACCTAGGCTCTGTTTTCTCTACTTTCTATTGTCAACCAATTAATAGTAACTCAGTTAATTAACTTGATAAACCATGAAAAGTTAATCACTTGACTAAAAACATGCAGTCTGTAAAGCAGTGTGTGAAGTGTGAGTGCATAGCAATCAGAATGGATGAGTCAGCCAGACCACATCTGTGCCGCATATGCGTTGGCCATATTCTTAAGACAAACATTTGCACAAGATGAGAGCTCACCTACCACTGCCTCTTCCTGCTGTCTCTACCAAGCCTGGCAGAAACCCCTGCCTTGGCAGAGTTAAAGCAAAGCCCATAGAGCAGCATCACTTCACTTGACCTGGGACCACGCTTGCTGATAAATCCGTCAGCTGCACCGACCTAATTTGCTCTTCGAGATCCCATCACAGTAAGGGCAGAATCAAGATAGGGAGAATGCTTTTTAATATGAGACCCATGAAGAAATGAAGACCAGCCAATCTGTCCCCAACTTCCAAACATGCGGTCTCTCTCGAGATCTAAAACTCAAATTGGCTCTCACAAAGACAGGTGTACAAGAGCGCGCACACATGCTGTACACGCACAGACATAAACACGATTACATGTATCTATTTCCCACACAAATGTACTTGTGCACATATTTTTGTATGTGTGCACAATTACACACAGTTTCTGTAGCTTACAAATACATACTTGTGTTTTCCTGTAACATTTTTCTCAGAGAGCAGATAAGACGTCTTGCAGGAGAAAAATCAAAGCTTCAATACTGTACATAAACTAGGAAGATGCTACGCAGCACAGTGCAGTGCTTCCCTGGTCCACTTTTAGTCAGCACTTTGGCCCTTTGAAACTTTGAAAGTTTATGTGTCTCCTTTTCCTTCTTGGGCTGGGGTGTTGGAGGTGTTAGGCGCTACAAAAAGAGAAGAAAAAACAAAAACACAGGCATCTATTTTTGGTAATCCTCCTCCCTTGTGCCTCAGCTGCATCCCCTGCTGTCTCTTATTCTTTCCTCTGTTCTTCACTTTTGAAATGTCTTTTTCCTCTCCTTTATAAACTCCCACACAGATTTCTCTTCTAAAGGTTTCCACTGGTCTGTAGTGGACTTTAAAAAGCTTGTTGACAGTAACAGACCTCAGTCCTCCAGAGGAACCTGGGTATGCTGTGGTGTTGTTGCAATGCTGAGAGGTTCAGAGGAGCTCTACATAATTACTCCCTTGTCTAATTAGTGAGAGTGTTGTGTACATGCTGTACACAGGCTGATGGGACAGTCAGGCAAGCACTGCTTCTAAACAAGATATGGAGAAAAAGATGTGTGTGTGTGTGTGTGTGTGTGTGTGCTTGCGGATGTTTGTGGGTGCTTGGTTGTGTGTGCGTATGGGTGTTAATGAGAGTGTGTGTACAAGGTTGGAGTTCAACATCTGGTCTAGCATCAAGATGAGAGGAGCTGTCTAATCTTCATGATGTGGCGTCCTGGCCTAATTGGGATATTTACTCGGTAATTAGCAGGTGAGAGAGACACTGGGAATGTAATTGGGAATCTCAGTGACGAGACACATTATCCAGACTGTCGGCTCCTGGGCTCCATCCTTCCTGCAGCCCATTAACTGCACCGTGGGACAGAAGAAGAGACAGAGGATGCCGGCAAAGAGAGGGAGGCGGGTAGGAAAGGAGAATGGGAAGGGAGCGGCAGGGCTCCAAGCCCACAAACACACCCAAGTACAAAAATACAAATAAGAGAGCCATATTTCAGCTTACAGTGAAGTGACACTGTGTCATTTTAAAAGATGAAATGGCATTTATCATTCTCTCATATCATTTTCTCCATAGATAGTCTATTAATCTTTTCCAGTTGGAACATTGTCTTCACATCTGTCCATCAGGGGCAGAGAATAAGTGATGTCTTTGATGACACACCCATGGGGAAGCTTCACAGTGCAGCCTTTGCAGATGGTGTGAAGTCTGGATATGTTCCGCTGAGGAGGTTTCAACTCAGTTGAATGAAAGACTTCACCCTTGCGATTCTGTGTCTCAAATAAAACCATGGACAGTGACTATAGAACAAAACACAGCCTCAGCTTTTTTTTTTTTCCTCTGGGAGTCACAGTCTGTGGCTGCTGCTGTAGACACATGGAAGAGAGAGCTTTCTGCAGACGAATAACTGCTCACTCCTGTCTCTTATGTTTCTGCCTTTAACAGAAAGTGTCCCAGTATACCATCATCGTGCAGGCCACGGACATGGAGGGCAACCTGAACTTTGGCCTTTCCAACACAGCCACCGCCATCATCACTGTCACAGACATCAACGACAACCCTCCCATGCTGACCTCCAGAACTGTGAGTTGCTACAAATCAGGGAGTGGGGAAAGGGTGACAGTTTTTAGAAGGAGAGGGTTTGGGTTCAGGGAAGGGGGGTGGACATGATGAGTATGTTGAAGGGAAAAAAAAGGGTAGAGAGAGAAAGACATTACAGATGAGATTGTGGGGAGAATGAAAAAGAGGGAACAACGGAATGAGGAAAGGAGAAAGGAAATGACTACAACACTGTGTTATGTTGTTACACAGGAAGATTTACACAAGGACAGTGAGGGAGGGTTATGAAGTGCAAAGGGTACTTACTCATTTCCTTGTAAAGGCTGCACACTCACTCACACTCACACACACAAGCAGAAACTAATCCATATCATTGACTTTCATCAGCAAGAAAACTAGAGCCAGCAAATCATAGATGATTGTTGTCATGATTGTGATATTTAAAATGATGATTACATTATAGAAAGCCATTATTAAGAGTGGGGTAAAGTTTAAAAGCCCAAAGTAAGTAATGTATGTAATGTATCATGTCACTGGTGGTGATATTCAGCGACATCATCACCAAATGAATTGGTGAAGTGGAAGATTTAGTGTTGTTAAAAAGTTTATCTCACTTTTTTCCACTCCACCTTAGTTTAACTCTCTGGTTATTTCTCTCAGTGCCACTGAGTGTTTAGATGTGTGGGTGGAACAGCTGAGGTGGCAGCAGTATCTCTCACTGACTGTTGGTTGGAATGAAAGTCTCAAAAGTCAAAGTTTTATTTATTTTGTGTCAGAGACATGCATTAGTTTAGGGCAGTGGAGATGAAGAAAAAATGAGTTTGTCTGCATTCCGGTTTCCTGTTATGAAAAACCTTTCTAGGTGTCAGAATGGCTTCAGGTGTCAGAATTATTCACTATGTGTGATTTCCTATCAGTGGTGATGAGAGCAGAGGCCTGTTGGGTAGATAAGGTGCTTAGCTCTGCAACTGCGGGGAAAGCAGCTGAGGCCGTATCAGCACTACAGTAGACTCGGCTCTTTGAGGTGGAAGCCGAGGAGTTAGCATTAGCACATGCCCTGGGGGCTATTAAGACCCTTATAATGATGAGTTAGCAATGGCGGTAAAGCATGTGTCAGCCATCGAGCTCATCAGAGAACTGCTACATCACACACAGCAGGAAATGAACAGAGAGGGGGCACAGGAAGAAAAAGGATAAGACACAAAGGAGATGGTGAGCAAAAAGACAACAAAGAGGGGAGAGGAGTTGATGACTGGACCACCACCAGACTCCCAGATGATAAAAAAAAAGTGTTGAGAGAATGATGGGGAGAGGAGAAAGAATGAGGGATTATTTAGTCACAGGAGCTATTTTCTATGGCGGCAATGATAAAGCATAGACATGCCCTGTTGTAAATCAGAAGTCTTTCCTGACTCGGCATCCCCCACCCCACCCCCTTGCACTAAGATTCTCTACTGATGGTGGTGTATTGATGATAGTGGCCAGTAATAGATTGATACTCTGTAACTGTATTCCACCGTGTTTAAGTGCATTTCCATCACCACATCATGGATATTGATGATAAACTTTAGTGGAGGTTTTGGAGCCACGATGAGCAGAGCACTTTTACCCACTCCTTTCATAAATCACCCATTTCAGTGGTGGGATAACATAAAAGCCATTTTGTTGAGAATGCAGGCCATTATGCAAATATTTAGTGTTTGCAATAAACCCCATAGATCTTTCAACGTGTCCCAGAAATATAAAGTTTGGGGAATTTGTCTTTAATGTTGATGATTAATATTTCATCATGCCTATCAGAGGCTGGCCTATTTTTCATTACGGCAAGGGGTGGTGTATGTGTATGTACGTGTAGGCTTTGAGTGCCTACTCAGGGCTGCATGTATGCTTTGCATTATTTCTGTGATGCGGATAGATGAAACAAACTGAAAAAGAGTTATTAATCTCTTAATTGTATGTGCATACAGTATACTGTAACAATGACTGTATCTCATATTGTATGTATTTGTCATAATGTGTAGAGAATCAGAGGTATCTCTGTGCAGGATCCACTGCAGTTCTTTGTTGCCCTCCTTCCTTTACTGTCCTCACAATGTACCTATGATGAAGCTTCCTGTCACTTCTCCTTGCTCTCCTTTCAAGTCCCCTTTCCTGCTTTAGTCTTTCCCCACTGCCAAAATAGTGACAGGAGGGTGAGGGTGTTGGCAAGAGGTGTTTTGTCAAGTGCTGTGAGAAAGTCACTGCACTCTGTGCCAGTCACATTCACAAGAGCTCCCCCTTCCTATCCTCCGGTCCACCAGTTGGGGACAAGTTACAGTATCATAGAGAGATCAGAGAGAGTCTGAGCCTTTGCTGAAAGACACCATGGTCATATAACAATTCACCATTGAAACAATCATTACTGCAGTACACAATAAGTGTCAAAGCAGTATTCAGCTGATAAATCATTAAGAGAGTGAAAGAAGGAGTACAGGCCCAAGTGAGATTATAATGCTCTCTGTTAAAGCTCACAAATGTTGCATCACAATCCATTATTGACAATAACCCCACCAAACGTCAAAGCTCACAATCATAAATGTCTGAAAGAGATAGAGCAGCTTGAATATAGTCAAGAATTGGGAAGAACTGCTCATTATAGAAAAAATAGTTCACTTTAAATTCTTACTTGGAAGTTCACTCTTGAATTTAACCTGAAATGCTAAAAGTTGGTCTTCACACAATCTTCAGCATTTCACAGTTTTCTTTTGCAATTTGGCAATGTGGAATTAATTTCCTAAGTGATTGTAATGATAGAGTTTTATGTGCAGTGAATTTATAATTGTCATGCCATGTAAGATTGCCTATGGGGAAAATAAATACGATTTTTATTACACAAGGTTTGGATGCCTGATGTAACCCCTTTCAATCCCCCACTTTGTAAAGAGATAACGAGAGAAGAAACCTTAAACGGGGGTATCGATAATAAAAGTTGCAATGGACCCTTCAAAGTCTCTCATCAGATCTTGTTTGCCTTAGTTGTTACTGTGTACAGAGAAAAAAGATGCTTAAGGGCCCTTAGGAGCTGAAGAACCATCTCTCAAGTTTTATTTTATTGAATTGGCACTGGGGAGCCCCTGAACCGATCCACAGTAATAAACCACACAAGCACACACATACACACGCACACACACACACACACACACACACACACACACACACACACACACACACACAGTTGCCATGACACAAACATACCACAGCCTGCCTACTTATCCGACGCAGGCAGTGCATCAGGACCACCCGGACTTGTCTGTTGTCTTAAGAATGTCATTGAGTCTCTGAACAGCTCTCCTGACGCAGCCCCCTAATCTGCCCGCTGCTGTCGGCTGTTTGCTGGGTGATGCGAGGGTTGCCAGGCAGGGTATTATGGTCCGTCGGAGTGTTTGGTCTGGGGCTTTGCTCTTTGATATCCTACACTCACATAAGCGGCTCAGTGGCTCTTCCACGCCTGTTACCCATGGTGACACGGTGACTGTATGGTGCTTCATGCCTGTTGCTTCGAGATGAGGTGAAGACACACCAACATGCTCACCCTCTGACCCCACATGATTGGTAAAGAGTTGATGGGTTGTCCGTGTGGGTGGGGCTGTGGTTGACTTGTGTTTTACAGGGTAGCGGTGCCGTCATTGCTCTTGTTGGTTCGTCTTTGTAGGCTTTATCCCCTGAGCCTATATGGCTTTGATCAATCCCCACCATAACAGACACATGACAGACAGCAGCTCACTCCTCATCAGGCTTATCAGGACAAAGCACATGTGTTTGTACAGCATGGGGACAACTAAAAGCCACTCATATACACTCAAACAGCTGTTTTTACCCTCCCCACTGCTGGCTCCTTTCTCTCTCTCCTTTGTCACTCTGGCTTTCAAAGGAATGAAATATTATTGCTCATCAAGGATGAGTACTGGGAAGGCAGAAAACACTGAAACTGGAACAACGGCCCTGTGTGGATATGCTTGCTGGTGTACAGCTGGGTTTACCGCTTGTTTACAACTAAGTGGTGGTAAAATTGAGATCATTAAACTTACTCTACCTGAAAACATGGAAGGAAGACTGGCTCTATAAAAACAAGACTAGGTGAAAACCTAGTACATGGCTGGAGTGTGACCAATGTGCAAAATTGAGGATGTAGTTGAAAACTGTTGAGGAACCACTGTAACCAAATAACATCATTGTGTCCTATTTGCATTGTGCCTAGTGTCAGCCGGATTCAACCCTTTTTCAGCCTCATTTTTACTCGCTAATGTAATGAAAGTAGATTATTGCTGTAATGGAGGTGAGGCTCTGTGAATTGGAAGCCATAGTCCATTTCCCTGCAGCTCCTGAGCAGCCGCAAAACCAGGTCAGCAAGGTAACTGCCCGAAACAAGAGGTGTAACCCTAAGCCCACATTTTGGACCAATACACAGTCCAGTCATATGTTTATATCTTGTCTTGTTTGAAAAAAGTTTCTAAATCTCACGACAAATGCGCTAAGTTGGCAACACTGGAGATTTTTAACTCCCCCTGAATATAAAACTGTTAGCGCCTATTTATTTTGAAAGAGCAATAGCTAATAGCGAAACTCCAACTCAGTCACATGGCATTCAGCCGACCAATAGTGAAATTATGATAGCTGAGTCCATGAATGACTGAGTGATCAGTCATTCATGGACATTCGCGATTATAGGGCTGGCCCTTACTATTGCGGTCAAGCCAAAAAAGGAAAAGAGAGATATCAAATCAACATATTACAACGTAACATTTTCATCTATTTCTGCAGTTTTCCGGTGAGGTCCCAGAAAATCGAGTGGATGTTGTGGTGACTAATCTGACGGTGATAGATGCTGACCAGCCACACTCACCTAACTGGAACGCCATCTACAGGATCATCAGCGGAGACCCATCGGGGCACTTCACCATCCGCACTGACCCCGTCACTAATGATGGCATGGTCACGGTGGTTAAGGTAAGACACCAGCCTTCAATCAGAACATGCTCAGCTTCAGGCACTATAGAAGTCAGTGTAGAAGAAACAGTGTCATCTCTTCTCCTGTGTTGAATGCAGACAGGCTGGGGTCTTTGCCTTTCATATGCCCCTTTATGTCCAAATGAGGGATTGGAGGCCACTGCCCTTCAGAAACTCACAGACTTAAACACAATGGCTGGCGAGACCACTGTAGCAAATTAGGTATTGATTTCTCAATTACAAAGGCAACGGTTTTTATACACTCATAATGTGCTAGCTACTGTGGTAAATGACAGCAACAACAAAACTATGTCTTGTAACAACCTTCTATGTTAGTGTTCAACCCCACTTACACAGGTTGTCCAGAGGGTTGCGAACCGTTAAGCAAGGAAAATACAGAAAATGGACCAGAGAAAAAAAATCCATATGATATTCAGCTTGTATTCTGTGTGTGTATCTAAAGTGTGTAAATGCGCATGCTGTTGTATGGCCTTTGGGATTTGTATTTGTGTGTTCATCCATGAGTGGTTCACAGTGAATGTAATTATCGTGTCGCATGAGTTTTGTGGAAATAACTTGTTTATTTTTGTGACCCTGATGACCCAGGGGTATTGTCCTCGTGTATCTGACTCCAACAAATCGCATCTCGCATCCTACAATAATGTTTAAAAAATAGCAATAACACCTCCCTATAATTCCCACAGCACCCTGAGCAATGAGCATTGGCATTTTGTTTCTCTTCATTATCTCTAGATGACTGCCTTTTATAATCCATTCCTCTCACTCCCTGATGTAAAAGTCAGCAGGCAGCCGGGTAGCCGTAAGCTTCCACAGAGACCCAGGGGAGGTTATCAGGAAATCAAAAATAAGAGACAGGACACCCCCTGGGAGGAAACGAAAAATAGACTGTCTCAACAAGTAAACAGAGGGGCTCAAGCTTGCACCAGGGAAAAGGGAGCCGGAATGGTTCACATCAGACAACGTACCGTAGGTAAAATCAAGAAGCCAAAAGAATGCGCCACCTTGGTGTACCTGTTTTTACCAAGGTATCTGCTGCTGTTAGTGCAGACACATCGAAACACACTGACACCCAGGTATGCGGCAAATCTCCCACAAGGCACCTGAGCTCCTTTGTAATCAAGGGCTGAGGTCTCAACCTAAACATGTCACACATTTACGCTGGTCTCCGAGGAGTTTATGAGACGTATTCTCATTTTACCGCATGGTAATAAAGCCGGTAGACAAACAAGCACGCATAAAAACACACAAACAGATCCACTCGGTTCAAATGAGTCATTAAGATATGTAAATCACAGCTTACGATAAACACGGAAGATGACAGGGGAAGTGGAGTGAAGTGATGCAAAGACAGATTTCCGAGGATTGAGAGATACAGATTGCGGTGGGTGGAGGATTGGGGGGGTGGGGGGAGGGGTGGGGGGGGGTGGGGGAAGGAGTTGGAGTCCAGCGGAACAAATAAGGTAAAGGGGAAAGAGAAACGAGTGAAGCGATACAGAAGAGATGTAAGATGTGGTGGCTCACGGGCAAAAGATGGAAGCCGTGTTATTGACCTCTCACCCCTCTGGCTTCCCTCAGGGTGTGTGTGTGTGTGTGTATGTGTGTGTTTTAGTTAGCCTACAGCTATACTCTAGACCTCCCTGTGCTCTGAATACCACTGGCTGTAGATCAAAGAGCCTTGAGCATGGTTAGCCTGTAAATGGGTTACCAGTGCACCTTGGGGTCACACACGAATACACACCCATGTGCTTACATTTACTTTACTTACTTACATTTATTCACACGGACATATCCACACCAGTGCCCTTGTCAACGAAGCTGCCTGATTAAGGATGCTTTTTTATATCAGAGCTGTGCCACACCGTCCACTGATAACACTGAGGCAACGCAACATACAAATGTGCTCAAAGTCATTAACATCACAATCAAACACCACAGACACAAGCCTTGCGGCAGTAA